>NC_139574.1:35501834-36101834 GCF_946808225.1 Silurus aristotelis
CATCCGGTCCCTGACTATTTTCCAACAAGAGCACTCCCTGACGTGTTGCTCATTCCCCCTTATTGGATTTGGCTCTTTTCATCATTGCAAGGCGCTGCTCCTATTTCATTTTCTCCTTTTCTTCCTAAATTAGATGTTTTACACCCACAAGTGTGCTAAATTCGTAATCCGGATGACAGCTGCAACTACAGGTGCATCTTTTGCATGATCATTTTCAAAACTCCGGCAGTCTTGATAAGGCTTGGGCTTGTTAACTCGCTAATTAAACTCGAAATTCCTTGTGATCTGTCCAACTTTTCTATGAAGCATCTGTTTGGGTCCTTTTCTGTGAATTTTTTTTGTTTGTTTTTTGTTTTGTTTTTTCATGTTGCTGCTCGAATCCTGAGTGCTGTCATTATTGAACCCCGAACTTCTCACGGCCATGCGCTGAGACAATAGACTTGCTCAAGGTGGTATTAGAAAACAATGTGTATGGCTACCTGTGGTATAAAGCTACAGGATTGGAACAGTGTATGACTGATACTGACTACACCAGACACTTGATATCAAATTAGACCCTATTTTCGCAAATAGGAACTACAGTAAATGAACTCAAATGGTGTACGGCTAATCTTATGCAGTAGTTAACAGGAGTTAATTTAGTTTTAGCTAGATATGTACATTGATTCATCTCAGCAAGAGAAAGGAGGGAGACCAGAGAATGTTAGAGAGCAAGTGACAAGACCTAGCAAAAGAGTGAAAGAGCACATACATATCCTGATTGGTCTGTCTTTCAGATTTCTCTGTGGGTGGACTTTACAGTTCTTTTTGTCTTTAGGTTATTCATCAGTTTAGTGTCCTGAAGCAACATTGTTAAAATTGTCCAGAAAAAAAAACAGCACTTCACCTCAGACCACACTGTACATTGTACAGTGTACATTTGCTTAATATGGGTCAAAGACACGTTATTGTTTGTTGTACTGTTGGTAACAGCGACTTTTTCGATTATGAAAGACATGTTCAGACAAGAGTAACAGGTCTCACTTATGTACTAGCATAGCCAACATTATTTATAATTATAAGGAGCTACTTTACTGATAACCTATATGAGAAGGACAAAAAATCCCTGTACACTAATTAAATTGTAAAAGAATAAAAAAAAGGGATTGGGGGCAGAGCTACCTTGTGGGAAAAGAGTTTTGCAGGGTGGGATGTCCAAACTAGCATTAACTACGCTTTGTCATTTACATAGTCATGCCAAATAACGATACGATAATTGGATCATTCACACATCTTGTTTGACTCAATTTTCTTCTTCCTGTTTATACAGAGTGAGCTTTGTGAAGAAAAAAACTTCCTCAGTAGCTGCTTAGTTCTCTAATCTACAGGTCTGACAGCTGTTTGAATAGTTACTGTACGTGGGCCGGAGTACGCTGGTGTTTATTTCGCATTGAGAACTTGCTGTTAGAGCACAGGCTCTGTGCGAATACTTATTGCTGAATCACTGAATAAAAGCATGTATCTGCTGGTCAAAGCAGAAGAATACTTTTGAACAATTCATGACACCACTCTTGATTGTTAACCCTAGTAGAACATTCATAATGCCACTACTGTTACTACTATGTATTTATTTATTTGGTCCCTTTTCTTCTGTGCTAAAGATGAAGAATTTATCTATTAGAGTAAGAAGGGAAAAAAAGCCAGAAACAGAGACAATGATGTGCTAGAAAAAAAAGTGTAGACTGTAACACTAGTAATCTGCACACATCAGCAAGTTGACAGACGTTAAAAGGAAGTGGTTAAAGTAATCTGAGAACACTGAAAGTACGAAAAAGGGGGGGGGGGAGAGAAAGCGTGAGAGTGAGAGATAAAAGCAGAACGGGCATTAGGTAAAACAGAAGAGCAGAGAACCTGAAAGAGGAGGTCCCTCACGATTTGGCAATAAAGATATCGGCGGGTTCGTTAACTCATTGCCGGGGTTAATTACCGTGATTGGTGACAAGTGCATTGTATAGGTGCAGTCGTGTCAGGGCGCGCTAAAGGAACCGCCAATGCGATGCATCAGTCGGCTCACGGAGGTGGTTGCTGATTGGTCGCCGCGTCGCACTTTCCGAATGAAGGCGATTCATTAGAGTCACGGTTTTAATAGCTGTCTGCAACTTGAATAGACTGGCACACGAGGTGCACTGATATATATATATTTTTGCAAAAAAAGGAGAATGTTAAGAAGGGCATCGGAGATAGTAGCTGAGTGAGAGAGAGAGAGAGAGAGAGAGAGAGAGAGAGAGAGAGAGAGAGAGAGAGAGAGAGAGAGAGAAAAAGAGAGAGAGAGAGAGAGAGAGAGAAAAAGAGAGAGAGAGAGAGAGAGAGAGAGAGAGAGGGGGGGGGGGGGGGGGGGGGGGGGGGGGGGGGGAAGGGATGCTCTCAGAGAGTTTCATGGCAAGAAAATGTAAAACACAGATTGTGTGGTAAATGAGTCTGTGTGAGTGCCACAGCCATGGGCAAGAGAAATCTGGACACCTGAACCATGTGGATACTGAACTGTACCTGGGCTTGCCTGCAGGCCTCCCACACTCTCAAACACACAGGAACACACACACACACAACACACACACACCAACACACACACACACACACACCACACAGCAACTTCAACTAAATATGGCTTATTGCCTGTAGAGCACAGCAGGCGACCTAAGAAGATCAAATCACAACTGCCTGATGTGAGAAATAAGTGGACCACAGGATACAAACTATGCTCACGTGTGAGCACGTGAATGTGTGTGTGTGTGTGTGTGTGTGTGTGTGTGTGTGTGTGTGTGTGTGTGTGTGTGTGTGTGTGTGTGTGTGTGTGTAGGTGGTTGTGTGTGTGTCAGCTGCATGTAAAATATAAAGATATTCCAGGTTGTCACGGCCCACAAATGCTTCATATGGATTGAAACAGAAGGTGTCTGAGGCGAACAAGGCGGCATATTTTTTTCCGGACATTGTATACGATGCAAATGCAAATCCCCAGTCTGTTTTCAATCACTCACAAATCAACACACATGAGGAAAAAAAAACAAGAGATAGAAAGAGAGAGAGAGAGAGCACAAAAATGAGGTGGAAAAAAGCCAGTCAGATGCAGTCTGGAAAAGTCTTCACTGTTCCATTTGGCTTCAGGAAGCAACACAGTGGTGGTTTTGACATTTTCGGTGTGCGAAAAAAAAAAAAAAGCAGCACGAACCGACGAGTGTAAGTCATTCGAATAAATCAAAACCCAAACCCAACCCCCCACAAACCGCACACACGCACACACACACACAAAAATGATGACAAAAAAATAAACTGATGTGTGTGTGTTTTCTATCCCTTTACACAAATAAACTCTTTAAATAAAAGCCATCTTGTGGGACATCAGTCGACATAGTCACTTTGATTAATATGTGATTAATGGCGTCCTGCTGAGAAAAAAGAAAAAAGAGAAAACAAATTATTTATATATTTTCTCTATTTAAAAGTCTAGTAGTCACAAACGTACAATACACAAGGCACAATATTTTGAATCTAACCTCCTAACCTGGAAGTAAAAGGGAATTTCATTAGTGGATGCAAATGATAAATATCCAGTGGTGGACAGGAACAAAGTAAATGTAATTCGTTACAGTACTTAAGTAGCTTTTTCACGTATCCGTACTTTACTGAAGTATTTCCATTTGACAAGGCTTTTACTGTACCTTCACTACATTTTAAAGTCCAATATCTTACTTTTTACTCAAGGACTTAGGCTCATATTCATATTAATAGAGATCATAAACTGGTAAAGGGAGCGAGTTAGCTGATATGATGGAGAGGAGAAAGGTAGATATGTTGTGTGTTCAGGAGACCAAGTGGAAATGGAGTAAGGCCAGAAACATTGGAGGTGGGTTTAAACTGTTCTATTATGGTGTGGATGGAAAGAGAAATGGTGTAGGGGTGATTCTGAAGGAAGAGTACAGTAAGAGTGTAGTGGAGGTGAAGAGAGTTTCTGATAGGGTGATGATCGTGAAGGTGGAAGTTGAAGGGATGATGATAAATGTCATCAGTGCCTATGCTCCACAAGTCGGCTGTGAGATGGAGGAGAAGAAAAGATTCTGGAGTGAATTAGATGAAGTGGTAGATGGTGTACCTAGAAATGAACGATTGGTGATTGGGGAAGACTTTAATGGACATGTAGGTGAGGGGAACAGAGGTGATGAGGAGGTGATGGGTAGGTATGGCCTAAAGGAGAGAAATGTGGAAGGGCAGATGGTGGTAGATTTTGCTAAAAGGATTGAAATGGCAGTGGTGAATACGTATTTTAAGAAGAAGGAGGATCATAGGATGACCTATAAGAGTGGAGGAAGGTGCACACAGGTGGACTATGTTCTATGTAGGAGATGCAACCTGAAGGAGATTGGAGACTGTAAGGTGTTGGCAGGGGACAGTGTAGCTAGACAGCATCGGATGGTGGTCTGTAGGATGGTTTTGGAGGCGAAGAAGAAGAGGAGGAGGAGAGTAAGGACTAAAAGAAGAATAAGATGGTGGAAACTGAAGGAGGAATACTGTAGTGTGAGTTTCAGGGAAGAGGTCAGACAGGGGCTTTGTGGGGGTAAAAAGGTGCTGGATGATTGGGAAACTACTGCAGGAGTGATGAGGGAGGCAGCTAGAAAGATACTTGGTGTGAAATCTGAAAATAGAAAGGAAGAGAAAGAGACGTGGTGGTGGAATGTGGAAGTGCAGGAGAGCATAAGGGGAAAGAGGTTAACAAAACAGAAGTGGGATCGACAGGGTGATGAGAAAAGTAGGCAGGAGTACAAGGAGATGCGGCAGCAGGTAAAGAGGGATGTGGCGAAAGCCAAGGAAAAGGCATATGAGGAGCTGTATGAGAGGTTGAACACTAAGGAAGGAGAAAAGGATTTGTACCGATTGGCCAGGCAGAGAGATCGAGCTGGGAAGGATGTGTTGCAAGTTAGAGCAATAAAGGATGGAGATGGAAATGTGTTGACTAGTGAGGAGAGTGTGTTGAGAAGATGGAGGGAGTATTTTGAGCAGCTGATGAATGAGGAAAATGAGAGAGAGAGAGAGAGAGAGAGAAGGTTGGATGATGTGGAGTTGGTAAAGCAGAAAGTGGATAGGATTAGTAAGGAGAAAGTGAGAGCAGCGATTAAGAGGATGAAGAATGGAAAGTCGGTTGGACCAGATGACATACCAGTAGAAGCGTGGAGATGTTTAGGAGAGATGGCAGTGGAGTTTTTAACCAGATTGTTTAACAGGATTCTGGAAGGGGAGAGGATGCCTGAGGAATGGAGAAGGAGTGTGCTGGTACCGATCTTTAAGCATAAGGGAGATGTGCAGACCTGCAGTAACTACAGGGGAATTAAGTTGATCAGTCACACCATGAAGTTATGGGAAAGAGTAGTGGAAGCCAGGCTGAGAGAAGAGGTGACCATCTGTGAGCAACAGTATGGTTTCATGCCGAGGAAGAGCACCACAGATGCCTTATTTGCTTTGAGAACGTTGATGGAGAAGTATAGAGAAGGACAGAAGGAGCTGCATTGTGTATTTGTGGATTTAGAGAAAGCGTACGAAAGAGTGCCAAGAGAGGAGTTGTGGTATTGTATGAGGAAGTCAGGTGTGTCAGAGAAGTACGTGAGAGTGGTGCAGGACATGTATGAGGACAGTGTGACAGCAGTGAAGTGTGCAGTAGGAACGACACACTGGTTCAAGGTGAAGGTTGGACTGCATCAAGGATCGGCCCTGAGCCCTTTCCTGTTTGCAGTGGTGATGGACAGGTTGACGGACGAGGTCAGACAGGAGTCTCCCTGAACTATGATGTTTGCGGATGATATTGTGATTTGCGGTGAGAGTAGTGAGCAGGTTGAGAAGAGCCTGGAGAGGTGGAGATACGCGCTGAAGAGAAGGGAAATGAAAGTCAGTAGGAGTAAGACAGAGTACATGTGTGTGAATGAGAGTGAGGGAAGTGGAGTGGTGCGGTTGCAGGGAGAAGAGGTGGAGAAGGTGGAGGAGTTCAGGTACCTGGGGTCAACAGTGCAAAGTAATGGAGAGTGTGTTAAGGAAGTAAAGAAAAGAGTGCAGGCAGGGTGGAGTGGGTGGAGAAGAGTGACAGGAGTGATTTGTGATAGTAGGGTATCTGCAAGAATGAAAGGAAAAGTTTATAGGACTGTGGTGAGACCTGCGATGTTGTATGGTTTAGAGACAGTGGCATTGAGTAAAATGCAGGAGGCGGAGCTGGAGGTAGCAGAGCTGAAGATGTTAAGGTTTTCGTTGGGAGTGACGAGGATGGACAAGATTAGAAATGAGTTTATTAGAGGGACAGCGCATGTTGGACGTTTTGGTGACAAGGTGAGGGAGGCGAGATTGAGATGGTTTGGACATGTGCAGAGGAGGGACATGGGGTATATTGGTAGGAGAATGCTGAGGATGGAGCCACCAGGAAGGAGGAAAAGAGGAAGACCAAGAAGGAGGTTCATGGATGTGGTGAGAGAAGACATGCAGGTAGTTGGTGTAAAAGAGGCAGATGTAGAGGACAGGGTGGTATGGAGACGGATGATCCGCTGTGGCGACCCCTAATGGGAGCAGCCGAAAGAAAAAGAAGATTTTATTAATAGATCAGTGTGCTAAGAGTAACATTAGTCTTTTCACATACATTTAGTTGGTTAAACAGGAGACTTGTGACAAAAATGCTAATAGGAACATGATAGCCATAATAAATCATAGTGCTTGGGATAATAAAGTACATTTCAAGGCAAATACTTTTGTACATTTTCTGAAGTGAAAGTTTAAAGGGAGCACTTTTACTTTTACTGGAGTCATATTTTACCTATTGTATCTCTACTTTAACTCAAGTACATGGTTACTATACTTCATCCGCCACAGTAAATATATGATACACAACCTTTCCAGAGATCACAGACAATCTGGTAGAACATGCTGTGGGCAGGGGCAGGGGGTGGTGATTCCACAATATGTGTAGAAGATTTTCTGCATGGTATAACTGTAAAATGAAGGTGTGTGTCAGACTATTAAATCCTTGTTGCTTTTCAAAAGCACCTAGTGAACCATATGAACTTAGAGCGAAGACAGAATGCACATGTCCTCGTCTAACAGTGTTATGCCATGAACAAAATCATCACACACTCACTACAACTATACCCTCACCGTGTTCTACCAGACTGTCTACGATCTCTGAATAAATTGCTCTAGTTTGTATCATATTATCATTTGCACATATGGCTTGAGCAGACATTTCTTCAAAAAAGACTGCCAATGAAATACTCTTTTACTTCCAGGTTACTATGTTAGATTGGACATATTGTGCACTTTTGAACACTGGTCACATTTGGTATTGTGAGATTTAGATTACGAAGGAACGAGGAAAAAAAAATAGAGAGCATTAATAAATGTCAGTTTCTCTTCTGTGTGCTCAGAAACCATAAAAGGCCGTTTTCTTCTTTTTCTGCTTTCAATATAAATATATATATATATATATATTATCAAAGAATATATTATATACATAATTCACAGTTTGTCTTTCAATTGGGAATCAGAAAATGAAATTGAACATTTACAGACATTAACCAGGTACCTTTTTGAATTTTTGTTTTGTATCAACCCAAAAAAATTACTGAATGTACACCACTGGGATAAAGGTATATTAAGTAAACAATGATAAATGCCAAAATAGGGACCCTAGAACATTTACCATCAGCCATTGCACCTCACAAATTCTTGTCACGTTACATTTACTTTACATACAAGTCACTCAAAAGGGGAACCCATCCTCATTCAGGTGATATCAAGAGTGTGATTATAAATCATTAAACAATACAAAACACTGGAGAGTGAGAACTAACATGAGCATTGGACTGTGTGATTTTAAGTAATGTCCTTTCTACAGTCTTATACAGTGTCCCACATTCTGTTAATAAGCACTAGTATTAAAGTCACAACTTGGCCTCACAAATTGTCTAGTGCTTGTCTTGTACGATTATCTACTTTCTTTGCCTTGTTACTTCGTGTTTAGACGCTTTGTCTTTGTTTGCATATTTTCGCTGTTTATGAAAAGATAGTCTGCACTTGCACCGGCCTTCGTCTTCATTACATGACAGTTATACCCTATGTAATGAGCATATTCTTCAGAAAGGCATTTGGGGTGCATCCTAATTGTGTGTTGGGGAATTGCGTAAAAAGAAAAATACAAAAATGAAAGCAGGCAGCGTTTTTTTTTTCCCGGGACACAAACAACCAGCCTTGGTGAAACGTTACAAGCCAGTGGATTGTGAAAAAGAACAAAATCTTAGCGATAGACTAAGGGATTTAAGGGGGAGATTTAGTTTTGCTCATTGTGTGTATTTGTTGACACCGACAGTGGTAGAAAGGTTAAGATAAGCGAATGTAATTTAAATGTTAAGATAAGCGAATCGGCAGCCTGGTCTCAAGATGATCCCAAATTTGGTGAAGATTGGAAAAAATTTGGAGACACAATGGCAAAAATATTTTTTCCCCTCCATGAGGCATCATGTGTATCATGGGAACGCAAATCGGAAGTTATGTTTACAGGCTGGGGATTACTCAAATTTGTTGTGTAGCAAACTTCTGGAAATCATCAGACCTGGTTGTCAGAGTTGCTCAGCTGTCTGTGGGAGATATGATTATTTATCAGATGCGCTCAGAGGTGTGTGTATATGTGACAGTGTGTGTACTAGATTAGTCTTAAAAATGTCGATGAAGAAATGGGCAGCAGGGTTTTAAGATGGAACCGAGCCAAATATGATGACGATTGGACCAGGTTTGTGGACAGAGAACCCGAAAAAAACAACAGTTTCAAACCAAATCCAATATTCGGAAAATCTCATTAATTACGCAACGATGGTGCCAGAGTGTTAGCAGCTTTTGGGATTAATTTAGTCAAAATGTTTCTTATTCTCTTCCCAATTTCACATTTTTTTTACCCTAGCAAGAAGAATTGAAAAAAGAAAAGATATAACAATATAGAAGAATATCAATAAGAAGTCAAAGCCACTGCCAGCAAAGCTTCGCTCTCAAATAAATAAAACTTCTTTAGAAGTTAAAGGAGACTGATTTTTTTTTTTATCACAGATCTTCTAGATGACAAAAATATGCCTAGGTATCTAAATCTAAATTGTCAAAACACTCCACCATGAATCCTTCTAATTTTCTTTATCAATGCAACAATTTTCACATTCCCAGACTTCAGCTAGCACAAAGTCATTCATGTGATCACGTGATTTCTGCAGAAATATAACATTCTATTCTCAGTAATATTCCAATTTGGTTGTTACCGAATGTGTCCTTCCTAATAGTGATGATTGGGAATGCAAACCAACAACAAAAAAAGTTTTTTTCCCCACCCGCTTTCTTGCACTCGCGAATGAAAACAGTGGGTTCGTTCTCTCTTAAGGCTTAAGCATTTCTTGTTCTCCTGAACACCAGGCTTCTAAAATTCATTTAAAAACAAAAGAGCGTAAAAAACAAAAGTCTGTATGTCAGCTGGAAAACAAATACAGGTTGTAAAGAATCCTGCTCTTTTATAAAGGCAATTAAATTAACTAGAAAGCAGGGGTTTATGAACACTATGTTGTATACAATATATGGACAAAAGATTGTAGACGTGGTGCTTTTTGAACATTCCATTCCACATTTACTCCAGATTTGCACTTATAATATCCTCTATTCTTCTGGGAAGATTTTCCACTAGATCTTGAAATGTGCTTGTGGAGATTGATGAGATTTAATTCGGCAACAAGGGTG
This sequence comes from Silurus aristotelis, assembly GCF_946808225.1. Lineage (NCBI taxonomy): Eukaryota > Metazoa > Chordata > Actinopteri > Siluriformes > Siluridae > Silurus > Silurus aristotelis. Next base: position 35,511,606 of record NC_139574.1, read on the forward strand.
TTAATTAAGGTAGGTACTTCCATCCCAAAGGTGTTCAATAGGGTTGAGGTCAGAGCTCTATACTGTAGCAGGTCACTTAAGATCTGTGGACAGGGGCATTGTCATGCTGAAACAGGTTTGGGTCTCCTAGTTGAGTGAAGGAAAAATTTCATGCATAAATCCCAAAGACTTATCTTATACAATTGTGTGCCTCCAGCTTTGTGGGAAAAGTTGGGAAAGAACCACATACGACTGGAAAATGGAGGCGTCCAAATACTTTTTATCCATATAGTGTTTTATCTATCTATATCTATATCTATATCTATATCTATATATATATATATATATATATATATATATATATATATATATATATATATATATATATATATTAGCAAAGCTAGCCAAGATGAAGTATTCATGAGGTAACCCCAAGCATTAAAATGCTACACTTTAGTATTACAACAGATTCCTGCAATCCTCGCTTCTAATTACATTCACCTGCGTTTCCTGAGGACTGAAACCGAATCGTGATAGTTGTTGTTAGACTGGGTTAACCAGAGGAGTTGAAAAAAAGTGCAAAAGTTTGTGTACCCTGAAGGCAAAATAAACGTAGCATTTAGCATGCGTAACATTTCCCAGATACCAAGCAGTAAGTGTTTCCTTAATTGTCGCGAGGACTCTTTTCTCGAATAATAGCTCTTGAACCGACGGCTCTATTGTCTTTGAAATAGCATCATCTACTGTGTTCATTCCCAAAGGACAACGTGCAACTTTTGACAGTCTGGCATTGGAGATGTTCATCCTTACCCTGTCGAGAACCGTGTGGGGGGAAAAAATATCTGTCAGTCCATCAGCTTGCTCTGTGCTTGTAACCCCTCAATATGGACAGTGTTGATTTCAGGAAGTGAGCAGATGGGATGTGAGGAGATTTCTGGTGTTATTCAAATCAATATAGCGCACAATGACAGGATGAGGCGTACACGTGGCAGACAAACGGCCCGGTGATTGACAAAAACTAGACGGTAAACTCAAGCCCAATGTTATATTCTTATATGCATATCATAAAAGCGTGGAATTGCATCTGACACGATGCTAGAATGTGTCTGGCGTTCGGCAATAGGCTGGCGTGATCGTTCGGACTCCTCCGTTAGTCATCACACATATCATATGAAAGGGAACAGGAGGTCATGTTTACAGGCTATGGATTGCTAGGAGTTGTAGTGTGCTAAACTTCAGGAGTTCATCAGACCCCGTCGTGAAAGTGGCTCAGCTGTCTGTGGGAGATATGATTATTTATCAGATGCGCTCAGAGGATGTGTGTGTGTGTATAAGAGAGTGTGTGTACCAGGCTAGTCTCGAAGGTAAAGAGAAAGAATAAGCTCCAAAATCTTTAGTCCAGACATACCAGGCAGTATTCATTTAGAAAACTCTATTCTTATTTATTATCCTCCATTTTTTCCCCTTCTTTCTCTTTGCTAAGAATTGCCCAGAAGCAATTTGCCTCACCAGCCAATCGCCAAGGTCGGCCGACAGGGACGTCTCTACGCTGACCGAAACCTATTTCTTAAACCCGATGCAATCGCGAACAAAAAAAATAATCCTTTGTTATGGGAAGTAATCTCCTCCACTCTGGACCTGAAGTTCTCTCTGCCTCCCTGAGCAATACCCTGACCTTCTGATTCGACGTCTCTTCTCCTCCTGGATAATAAAATAGATCTAAATCATGGCAAACTGCGCCAGTGGATTACGGCCAGGATTTCGCTTCGGCCCCTTCCGTCGTGCTTAGGAAGCTTTAATTGAGGATTTATTTGCAACTTTTTGATGTTTTTTTTTTTTTTTTCATGCCGCAAATTTATTGCGGTTAATGAAGATTTATTCCACGCTTACTAATTACACGAGATCAAAGGCTGGCTCGAGTCATTGTGGGTTTTTATAGGATGATGGGATGGGAAAGGGCAGACACTGCTGGAATTAGAGATGTGCTGTTATGAAAATCTATAGCCGACAGGCTGTTTAATGTGTGTATCTCCAAAACTTTGGGTAATGACATATCCAGCTGAATTATTACGTGAATAAATACACTGAATGGACAATAGTATTGGCAAACCTGACTTGAATATAGACAGCAATAAGACATAACATCACGTGCCTATTTCAAAATATAACGATTAGTTTGTGTACTTTAATGCAACTCACCACTATAATCAGCTATTTTTTTCATCTAATTTTCTAAACACATCCCGCAATATCACATGATATTCACAAGTACTGAACAGCAAGTCTACTATGACCGACCACAGTCTTTTTTTTTTTTATTTTGTAGCTTTATCGCACATTCATTACAATTCCCACAGTGTATAAGAGGAAGTCTTTAAAAGGTATATATATATATATATATATATATATGTATAAGGTCACCTGGTCATAAGTTTGGCATGTGATTTTTGAGCATTTCACTTCACATTTAGTCCCAATTTGCTCTTATAATTCCAGAAGATGTTCCACTGTAGATTGTGCTTATGGATATTTGTGTTTATCAGGCACAAGGGTGTTACGAAAGGCAGGTACTGATGTGGGTGAGAAGACCTGGGGTGCAGTCAGCATCCCAAAGGTGTTCAGTAGGGATGAGATCAGAGCTCTATAGCAGGCCACTCAAGATCTTCCTCTCCAAAGCATGTAATCCAGATCTTCAAGGAGCTCACTTTGTGGCACAGGGGCATTGCCATGCTGAAAAAGGTTTGAGTTTCCAAGTTCAATTGACTGCAAAAATGTATTATAATTATATAAAGACATCCTAAACAATTTGGGTGCCTCCAGCTTTGTGGTAACAGTTTGGAACATACAGCAGGAAAGGTCAGGTGACCCAATACTTTTGCCAATACAGTGTTTGTGTGTGTGTGTGTGTGTGTGTGTGTGTGTGTGTGTGTGTGTATATATATATATATATATATATATATATATATATATATATATATATATATATAAGAAATTCAGAACTATGCAAGAAATTGACCCAAAAAAAAAAAAAAACTTGGAGTGTCTTGAAAAACTTTAAAGCTGTAAATATTTAGTTATAATTTTCAGAACATGTGATAGTGTAGGAGTATTCATTTACTTTCATTTACTTTCTGAAAAACAACGATTCTCCGCTATATTCTGTTCGCATCCAGTCGATCAGTCAACGGAGAATGAGAAGAGGAAAAAGCTACAGTTTGCATCTTGGAGCAATGGCAAAAAAAGTTATAAAGCATTAATCTATCTTTGTTTTGCTGCATGACTAATGTCTTTCATCGAACCATTGACTGTTGCTGTGGGGTCAGGTTTTTTCCAGCTGGTCTGACCCTTGACCTGAGCGGGAACACTGATTAGAGGGACTGGGAGCCATTTTTTTAGAGGGAGATAAAAAATTTCTTGGAGCTTTCTGATGCTCTTTTTTCTTTTCTCCTTCTCCTGGCTTGGGGCCGAAGATATCAGCGTTGCAATTCTCATTTATACAGCATGCTGCTGAGGACTTGAGTGGGTGTTTTGTCAAGTGCAGAGAGGGTGAAGAGTGTGTGTGAGCTTCACCCTGGACTCACCACTCACAGTGACAGATGCAGTGGACAGTGGGTGGCTCGAAAAAATGCCCCAATTGATCATTTGCTCTCTGTGTCGCTGCCATGTTTTCCTCTTGTTCTCTGTAGTCATCAACACCCTGACCACTCACCTCTTCTCTATTTGTCTTACAAGTGGTGTTTTCTTCTTCCCCCTCAAATGCACTCTTTCCTCTTGGTGGAATCGTTGCAAAACTCTTCTGCTCTGCATGTGCTTCTCTCTTGCTCTCTGTCTTGCTTTTTCTCTCTATAACCCGCCGGCCTTCTTCTTTCTTTCTGGAGATGGCTCGTTTGGCTGCCATTTGTTCTCTTCCCCTTTTCTCTCATCCGCCGCCCACTGATCGCCGAATGAGGGATTTTTCTTCTCGCCCAAGATTCATATGGCATTGACTTGTTCATATGACTTTTTAATGACTTGTTAAAAAAAAAAAAAAGGATAGAAAGACGTTTGATAGGCAGACATTTCCCTCACTGATCAGAATTTCTGGTGAACAGAAAAGCCGAACCCCACACGCACACAAGATGAGAAAGATAAGATAAGGAAAGATAAGAAATTCTTAGTTTTGTATGAATGATGTAGTTGTGTAAAGGCATCCAAAGCGGCACTTGGAAACCTTGGAAAACAAATTCTCAACAGCCGCAGCACAGCAATGTCTTCAGTTTTGTATATGCAGCATTAGTAAGTTAGTTATAGTAGTGTCCACAGACTGGAAATGCAAATCTGCCTTTGGGTTTGCGACAAAAAACTAAGAAAATACATTTAAACTATGTAAAAATTCTAAAACCTTACATTCATACATAAAAATGTGGTTTATCACACCTGAGTTCAATTTCTCTCGCCCCACCCAGGCCTGATTACTGCCACACCTGTTTACAATCAAGAAATCTCTTAAATAGGACCTGGCTGAAGTAGACCAAAAGATCCTCAAAAGCTAGACATCATGCCAAGATCCAAAGAAATTTAAAAACAAATGAGAAAGAAAGTAATTGAGATCTATCAGTCTGGAAAAGGTTATAAAGCCATTTCTAAACCTTTGGGACTCCAGTAAACCACAGTGAGAGCCATTATTTACAAATGGCAAAACATGGAACAGTGGAGACCCTTCCCAGGAATAGCCGACCGACCAAAATTACCCCAAAAGCATAGCCACGACTCATCAAATAATAAAAACCTTAATTTAAAAACTGCATGTTGTGTTCACTTGTGTTATCTTTTACTAATATTTAAATTAGTTTGATGATCTGAAACATTAAAGTGTGACAAACATGCCAAAAAATTAGAAATCAGAAAGGGGGGAAACACTTTTTCACACTACTGTATGCATATTTATCAATCACATATCCATACCTACTCACATTCCTGTCTCAGCACTCAACATTCTAAAGGCAGATGGCAAAAATAAGAACTGATTCCTCGCCCATCGCTTCTTACAACGTCTCCTTAAACAATGGCTGGAATTGAGAGTGTAAGTGATGAGAAGAATCGTCATCATTTAGCTGCCCCCTGCGTCTTACCGACGAGTGCATTTGCTGCCTTAACCGAGAAACCATTAAAAGTACAAAGCCTTACATTTGACTTTGTTCAATTCAATTCTTTTATAATTTTAGGTAAAAAAAAAAAAAAAAAAAAGAAGATTTATTTGCCAAAAGAAAAAACCCTACATGGCAGTAACACAGCAGCAGGCTGCGTCCAGCAGAGGTGTCCATGGAGACGGGGGATTCCTGCTGTGCTTCATAAAAAAATTCTCTGGAGAGGTTTTGGGGTCTCCTGAAAGTGGGAATAAGCAGTCAGACACTGAGGGAAAAACAAAGACCATAGTCATTAACATCAGGAGCGTATGAGACCTGGACATGCTGCGTGGTGCATTTAGTAAATGTTTTATTGAGCAATAAGTGCAGAACTGGACAGGGAAAAAATAACTAACTAAATAAATAAAAAAACCATCACATGTCTTAACATCCACTATGTAGGATTTTCTCTATTGTCTATAACTATGTAATGAAGATACATGATTTAATCATTACGAATCAATCTGATGTGATTTCTGCTTATTCATTATGCATATATGGCTGTCCATCAATCATTTACATAGTCCTTCTTAGTCACAATGTTTTTGTCCTTGTTCTTGTTTTGATTCCTTTTCTATTATCTTCGAATTATTTCAGTGGTCCTAAGAAATCTTCTGTACATACATGTACATAATAAAAAGTCCTGTTTATGTTTGGACTATGTGCTCAGGATGCTCAAGTGCATGCAAAAAACATCTCTTTCCGATTTCCACCCTGACTCGTGGTCCCTGCAATTCTTTCGGTCGTCCTACTCCTGGTGAAACTGCTACATTTTACATCCAGAAAAGATTTACAACCTGGTTAAGCAAACATCTGTCCTGTTTGACAAGGGAACACGAATGTTATCGTGGGCAAGTATTTCTTGTCGGATGTAATAAGGTGTCGTCGCTTACTAAAATGACAACAGGGCTGTGTTGACTGCCTGTTTGAGCTGAGAATATGTCGCCCCCCGAAGCACTACTTCTGTTTGAATGTGGAGTTCAAAAAGAAAATGTCTGCTTTCTGCAAACACCTTCACACAGCAGGTATGCTTTCCATCTCAATGCTAGTCTTGCTATAGTCACTCTTTGTTTCTTAGATATTTGGACTCCTTAAAAACCGAAAAAGCGCACTTCTTCTCTTCCTCCAGTCTGCGTCACTGTCACCCTTCAATCTCTCGACACAGCCTTGAAGGCTGGGTGCGCTTGCGCGGCATTAACCGTTCTCTCAAGAAGCCCCGTAACCTTTCTCTCGCCGCGGTTCCTTCATTTAATCGAGTCTAGCGGGGGCTTCGGTTCTCATCCTGTTTGAATAATTACATCTCGGGCTTGAGATCTCCAGCTTTCTGTGCTTAAAAATGTGTTTAAAGGAGTCGTTGTCTTTTTTTCCCTCTCCCTTTTGGGCCCTCTGCTGCTTGTTAGACGAATTGGAATAGTGTGGAAAACACGCAGCATGTTATCCTTACTGATATGTCTAGTTTCCTATTATGGAAAGTCAAAGGCCTAGGCTAGTTTTCAGCCGGGGACGGGGAAATATCGGCAGAATACTTTGCATTGCCATACAAATGTTTATCGTATAGAAACACAAAGAACAGAAAAAGGAAATACCTTGTAATTTCTTCAGCAAGCATAGAGGTTGACATGTGGCTTCAAACTATCTAAATAATCACATATAATCAAAGGTTGGCATTTTATAAAAGAAATCTCTCCAATACGTATTTCTATGCAGAAGCAAAGGCTTTGATTGAGTTTGGTTTTCGTGTGTATGTGAGTGTGTGTGTGTGTGCACAGAAATGAGACAAGACGGATCAAGAGAGTCATGGAAACGAACAGAAGAATGTGCTCCTCTTAATACCAACAGCCTCTTGACTTACACAATTCACTCGCTCCGATGTTCTTTACCTCCCACAAGCTCTGCCCTTTTATTGTGATCTTCACACACAATACAGCTTCAGCTACAGCTGTTCTGCATCCCCGCTGAGCTCTGCTGCTACATGAGCGCATTACAATTTAATTCCACCTCGCGCTAAAAAACCCGACGAGTGAAAAAAATACGTGCTTTCTAACTGTCTGTATCTCAATTTCCTCGACTGCCCTGTGCCGCTGTTTTTCCCGTCTATGCATCCGTAATACTCGCGTTTCTGTCAAACGCGTCCTATCAGCCCAACCCCTTTATGGATTAGCAGAGATGAAACTGCCTTGAATTCGGATGACTGAGAGGAGATGAATGGATATACGGGAAATATAAGGAAGAGCTGCTACATATATCCGTATAACAAGAAAAAAACATTTCAGATGCATCATATTAGTTATATTGGAATAATTGTGTCATTCGGCGGCTTGGTGGGAAATGGAGGGTTGTTTTTTTTTTTTTTAAATAGAAACAAGTAATGTCTGAAACAAAAAAAAAAAACTGGACTAGAAAGAAGACAAGAGTAGAAATCTGTTCTCATGCTGCTTGTATCTTTATTGCAAATTAAACATGACTAAACATATTTTGTATTCTGTGAGCCTCTACTGTCAAAAATAAAACCTCATGGTGCTCGAGGTGCAATGAAGTGGTCATCATTAGTAAGTTTAGGTTACAGTATGTCTACACAAATCCAGATACATTATAAGACAACATTAGTTGTGTAAAATTGCTCTGCGTTCACACTATCGCTTTCAATTGTTTCCCCAAAGTTGCTCATCCGCATCGAAAAACATTTACCTCTCTGAAATGTATTTCTTTCTGATTGATAGGTACTGATGATAAATCTGTAACCTCATTATCCACAAGAAAAAGACGGCCTATAAACGTCGTCTCGGATCTTTAAGATTCGCGCTGATGGAAAGTTTGGAAATAAAAGCTTTATAGCTCTAATAAACAGCGAGAAGATTCATGTGTTAAAAAACTTGGGTCTAATATTTGAATGATTGTATTAGTGCTATAAAATGAATCCATGCCTCAGGAAATTGTATTTTATAGTCCCAAAAGGCTGCAAAAACTATTTCAAGCCTCAGATTAATATTTTCACTTGTCACAAACAATTTAACAGAAATTGGAATTCGATTTGTGGTTTAAATTCTAGTGACAAGAAGGCTGTGGGTTCAAATCCCACACCTGCCACGAAGGTGTGTATACATAAAAAAAAGCCATAAATCTCAAATCATTATTAACTGGTTGTGTAAAAACCACATGCTTTAAGGAAATGACACAAGTGAATTGAAACCACACTAAGGAAGTGAGAAATCATGTGAAAAAAAAACGTTTGACGCCGTAAACGACGACACGAGAGGAGGTTGAGTGTGCGAGATCAGCTTGGTTTGATTAATAGTTATGGTAAATAAAAAACTGGTGACCGGCACCAACCGCAGCCTGCGACTTACCACCGAGGACTGATGGAGGTATAAAGCAGGAACACAAATAGATGAGCACACCATCAGGCTTTATCACTCTCAGTCTCCCTGTCTCTCTTGCCAAAGAGTGAATGCGGTGCATGCAACGGGCGCGATTAAACGCCGTCATGGCCACCAGCCCTGACTTGTCTATATAATCCTAACGCACAAAACAAACGCCCCCTCAATTTTTTTTCTTTAATCCTTCACACCCATCTCAGAGACTTTCAAAATAAAGCATTATAGAGCAAGCATGAAATGAGCAATACAAAGTAACTTAGTAACTAAACAAAGTAGTAACTAAACACTTAGTGCTCTTCGGGGCGGCCTGCTCTCGACCCAGGCGAAGAGGAGAAGCTAATCTTACAAAAGGCTTCGAGATTCCAGGATTTTACTTTGATTGCCGTTCTGAACCATGCGGGCGGTGGAAGGTGGGTTCACTTCTTTTAATTAAATGTCAACATCTTTATTTTCGCGGGAGAATAACGCACCCATGGGCTCCGGATCAAACAGATCAACAGCGGCTTACGGAGGAGGCGTTCGAGAACGGTGTCGAGTAAAGATGCCGCATTCGGGGGACGACGTAGAAGGGAAGCCTATGGCTCACACTCGAGACGAATGCGAGACCCGCATGAGAAGTGGAATCATTTTCAGCATAGGAAAACTGTAAATCTGAGTGCATGTGTATGTACACTGCAAGCAAAGAAGGGTTTTTTTTGTTTGTTTTTTTTTACGGTCTGCTGGCACCGGCGAACGTTGACAGAGTCCAGGCGAATGATGAAAACAGATTCGAGTGAACGACTCGTGTATTGCTCTCCACTAAATAAACAAATCGGAGTGATTAAGCGGATGAGGCCAGCGAAAACTAAAGTAATAGCGGTGCCAGGAGCCGAGCACAGATCGTCACACTGCTTTGCCTACGTGTGTGCGCACGTATAGGTTTGCTTGTGTGTGTGTGTGTGTGTGTGTGTGTGTGTGTGTGTGTGTGTGTGTGTGTGTGTGAGAGAGAGAGAGAGAGAGAGAGAGAGAGAGAGAGAGAGAGAGAGAGAGAGAGAGAGAGAGAGAAGGGCAAAGGACTGGTTTGATCTCAGGGATACACAACGTGTTTCTGCTCGCCCCGAGCCTGAGGGGACTCACAGCCACAAAAGCTATGTAAACGAGGAATCGGCTATCAGGTGAGTGATTCAAAATGTTCATGTAAACACACACACACACACACACACACATTTACACACCTGGAGACAACTCCGTATTACTCCTCTGTTTCTGCAACCATCTCCGTTCCATCCCTCATGTCTCCACTGTCTATTAGAGACCAGGCACATACTTTGTTCCAGGTTCATTATCCGCCTGCTTTCTGCTTCACCCCGGCGCTGGGTGAGGCGGGATGGAGCAGAAATATGGACCGTCTGGGGGGCCCTGAGGACTGGTTTTTGAGAAACGCTGCTCTAAATGAACCCATCTTTCTTTCTGTCATGCTTTTCACTCTACCTCCCTCTCTCTTACCCTCCTTCCCTCCCTCCATCTTTTCATGGCTCGGGCCCATCTTATTTCACTCTCCATCTGCATCCTGCTTTTTGCCTTGTTCATTTGAGTCACAACTGTATGCAGGCTGAGAGCACCTCCTCTCTTCATCCCTTTCTCTCCCTCTCTTTTTCTCACCAGGCTCTTCATCACCACCTCTCTGCTCAATGAGTTTTTCCATCCAGTACTCCAGGGGTGGGAAGGACGCCATGTAAATCTGCTATCAAAAGTCTCATCTGATTTGCCAGACAACATGATGCGATCAGACCTCTCTCTCTCTCTCTCTCTCTCTCTCTCTCTCTCTCTCTCTCTCTCTCTCTCTCTCTCTCCCCTCTCTTTCATTCTAACCCCCTCTTACTCTCTCTCTCGTTCCCTCTCCACCGTCTTCTCCTCCCTCCCCCACTGCTTCATGTCACCGAAGAGATTAATGAGTCTGATCGCCAAACCGCCTCCCAGCCTCAGTTGTCCAATAAGGAGCCCTGTAAGTAACACACACACACACACACACACACACACACACACACTCACACAAGCTACACATACAGCCGATCATGCATAACAAACACACACTGGGAGCTGAACCGCATGCTAGACTGCGGGATGCCACATGACCCGGTGAGCTCTATTTATTAAAGCGTAGCAAATTATATTTCAACCCCACGCATCATCGCAGCGTGAGAGCCTCGAAAAAACAAGGGGGATCAGAAACAATGGCGGAAACGAGCTATGAAAATGATTAGAGCCCATTACTAATCGAAAAGCTGTTTGAAAAAGCGAAAAGCAAGCGCTAGAAAGAGATTACAATTTTCCACTGTTATATCATTCACCATCAACCAGATTTGCAGCTAAATCTTTGAAACAACAAAGTAATCCCTTTGCTTTTTTTTCTCCTTTCACACATATGCAAGTGATTAGGTGAAGAAATATAAAAAAAAAAAGGCTGCTCAAATATTTTGGGAAAAAAAAGCCCTAATAAATAACAATGATATGTGGTATGGAGGCGATCTGGCAGGACGCTCGTTCTCTGCTCACACACCTGACACATGTCACGAATTCATTTACAGGTGGTGGAGGTGTGTTGCCTCCTACATGAGCAGAGAAAATCACTAGACTGGACTCCGGCCAGACAGGAGCGTACCGCTGAGCTCTTCTTTTGTTACAGAACTCCCTCGAGATGATGCACTTATCATGGGATGGCAGGCGTGAAACACACCGCCCTGTTGGGGATTGCATGGGCGAAGGCCTGGAGGGGTAGGAGGAGGAGGAAGCAGCAGATGAGGCAGAGAGGGGGACGTATACTGCCGATGCCATCCATCCTGCAAGGGGTGACATCGTGAGCTCCACAATGCTCATCTACACTCAGGGTCATACAGAGCACAGGACGGGTTATTACGGAAAATCAAGGATGCAAATCAAATCCAGATTGATGGGGAAAGGATTTATGATTGGCCGTCGTGAAGTCAAAAATAAATCCTTAGAGGGATCCGTTCATGCGTTTGGGTTGGAATGAAGAGAATAGTTAGAAATATACATAAATAAATCAATAGATAAATCAATTCCTACATACTGTACATACATATCTCATAGATAGAAAAAAGAAATACACATATTTGTGTGCGTGTGTGTTTCGAATTCAGCGCAAGCCAAAAGTTCATGCCCATTTTGTACTTGGCCTAACGACCCACAAATCTATCTATCCCTACAACCTGACGACAAGAAGCAGTGCCCTTACTGCAAGCAGGCTGCAGTCAGAAAAGAGAACAATGACAAAAGCAAGGTGTCCGATGGCTGCGTCCCAAACCACACAGTACAGTACTACAACGTGCACCTACCCTTACCACCTCATCTCCACCTCATCCTTACAACACTTCCTACAGGTGTATTATAAGGAGCAATACAGTAGATATAAAACGGGTGGGGGGGGGGGGGGTGGACGGAAGCTGCTGCACGGCTTGGAACGCGGTCCTGGTTGTGACCTCATTCAGTGCAATCACTCAATCGCAGCCTGTGTTGTGACGTCGTTCTGGGCAATCACTGGGAATTTCAGGGGTTTTATTGCAAAAAAGAAAAAAGAAAGAGTAAAGAAAAGAAAGCCCTGGTTTCTGTCCAATGCAAATGAAGGGAAATGAATGGAAAGTACGAAACACCAGCACTATGCTTTCCATTAAACAGGCCATGTGGAGGAAATGAATGAGTGTGTGTATACATATATATATGTGTGTGTGTGTGTGTGTGTGTGTGTGTGTGTGTGTGTGTGTGTGTGTGTGTGTGTGTGTGTGTGTGTGTGAGAGATCGAGCCTGTAGGAAAGGAGAGATCACTTATACACGCGCGTTGTAGGCGTACCAAAAGCATAATAACACACGGGCACGGTGAGCGCACGCACGCACGCACGCACTCACACACACACACACACACGCACGCACGCGGGCGCGCATACACATCGGACTGAGGTTCATGGAGAGAGAGGGATGTGGACAAAATAGTGAGACAGTGGGACAGTTGAGAGCATGGACAGTGTAAGGGACAGACATGGATCGGGTCTTACCTGTGCGCAGGAAGGACAGTAGGAGCAGAGTGAGGAATACACCGCAGTACCTCCAAACGGACAAAAATGCCATGGCAGCTCTGCTTCCGTATTTAAGTCCTTCTTCCAGTCCGATCCCGATGCGTGTTAAAAGTTTGTTGCGGAACTCCGAGGTTGGCTAAAATCGGCTGGTTCTTACATACTAACGCCACTGAGATGCGCTGATCTGAGCGGCTCCTGGAAGGTCCGGCTTTTCCACCGCGTACTTCACACTGCTGTCAACTGGCAGGACAGAAGGGGGTGGGGATGAGGGGGCGTTACTAAGCCCGAGCTCGACCAATCACGTCGAAGTGGATGAACCAAGGGCGGGGTTTTGATAGCAATTTAAAGGCAATCATGGGCGGGGTTTGGTTGCCAATTAAAAAAAAAAGATTGTAAAAAAAAAAGAAAAAAAAAGCATGGCTTTTTAAAATAATTGAAATCAATGCGCCATAAACGTGATTAAGTGCAAGCATTAGCGGCATTACAGAGCACAGGATGCGCTTTACTGTTTCACATTACAGCCTGATCTTAAAACTCCTCAGGCTTTGCTAATGAAATGGATTCAGAATCACGGCTTGCTGTGGATTTGTAAAGGATTCGGACAATTTATGGTCCCTTTCATGTTCTTCTTCTTTTCTTGGTTTTTTTTTTTTTTTAAATCAAGGTTAGGTCTTCCTGGGGTCTTCGGGAAATTTGCAGCATTGATAAATGGCCAGAGGAACCTTGGATCTTCATCCTCCAGGCACTGCGTTTACAGTGAAAAGAGAAGGTCTTGTGATTTACGCGTCGCAAAGCTTGTGTTTGGCGACACCACTAGGTGATTTAGGCACACTACAAAGCTGAAAGAGATATGGATGGATGTGTGTGTGTGTGTGTGTGTGTGTGTGTGTGTGTGTGTGTGTGTGTGTGTGTGTGTGTGTGTGTGTGTGTGTGTCGGGGGTTGGTTGCTGGTTGATTTTATTGGACAGCGCATGTAGGGCGTTTTGAAGACAAGGTGATGGAGGTGAGATTGAGATGGTTTGGACATGTGCAGAGGTGGGACATGGGGTATATCTGTAGGAGAATGCTGAGGATAAAGCCACCAGAAAGGAGGAAAAGAGGAAGACCAAGGAGGAGGTTTATGGATGTGGTAAGGACAGGGGGGGGTATGGAGACGGCTGATCCTCTGTGGAGACCAATAATGGGAGAAGCCAAAAGAAGAAGAAGAAGAAGAAGAAGAAGAAGAGAAATAGAAATTGTATTGGTTTTAATGGAAACTGTAACTGCGTAATCATGTGAGTCTCTACTGGAATGAGGAGGTTGTAGCTTAATGGTTTAGGCATTGGTTTTTAAATCCATAGGTCGTAAGTTAGAATCCCAGCTAGACCAAACTACCACTCCTGGGCCCCTAAGCAAGGCCCTTAACCCTATATTTGCTCAGTTGTATGAATGAGATATAATGTAATTCACTCTGAATAAGGGTGTCCACCAAATACCATAAATGTAAATGGTTATTTGTAGCCTTCTATTGGTGGCATGTTATGTCTAGCAGATACCATTAAGGACCAATAGAACTCCTCTGAGATACTGAAGATACTGAAGATCATATGATGTAGCTTCTGGATACCAATAGGGTCTATTAGGACATTATCATATTCAGCATCCAGATTATCTCATGTTTCTTTGGTTAGAGGGGAATAATGGTTGTAATAATGTACACTTGAGGAGATGGGAGAACATTAATGGTTGTATGGGTAAGCTAATACTGTGTAGTGGAAACCATTTATATTCAGGTGATTGGTTCTATTGTTTGCTTTTATTTATTTGTTTACCAGGAAATACAAAAGACTATGCAATATGCAAATGCACAACATTGTTAGATGAGTGCAGGAAAATACAAACACTAGACAGAGCAATAAATACATCTTGGGTAAAGGAGGAATTGTAAAGTTTAGAACACGTAGTCCTGAAGCCCAGTGTAGTGGGACAGAATATTGTGACTCCAGGACAACTGTGCAACCTACAGTACTGCGGGAAAGATGTAGGCAGGTGCAAAAGAAAGAATGCTGTCAACAATAGAAGTGTTAATAGTTTAAAAATAGAAAGTGAATAAACAGAAGATAAATCCAAATCAAATTAATATTTGGTGGGACTACCCTTTGCCTGCAAAACAGCATCGATTCTTCTAGGTACACTTACACTCAAAATCCTCTTTCTGTAATCACAGACAGACTTAATGATGTTGAGATCGGGGCTCTGTGGGAGCCAAAACTATTACTATTAGGACTCCTTGTTCTTCTCTATGCTGAAGATAGTTATTAATGTCATTGGCTGTATGTTAGGGGTCGTTGTCCAGCCTAAAACATTTGCACAGTACTGTACAATTGATTAAGATGCCATTAAAAGGGATGATTAAAAACCCACATTTTCTCTCCATGTCACCCCTATTCTTGCCCTCTCTCTCTCTCTCTCTCTCTCTCTCTCTCTCTCTCGCTCTCTCTCTCTCTCTCTCTCTCTCTCTCTCTCTCTCTCTCTCTCTCTCTCTCTCTCTCTCTCTCTCTCTCTCTCTCTCTCTCTCTCTGTTGAGTTAAACATGAGGTACAAGTGGCCAGTGTTCATGTCCCTTTTCTCTCCTCGGATTTGCCTGGTTCAACCTAGCATCCTGCCCATATATATATATATATATATATATATATATATATATATATATATATATATATATATATATATATATATATATATATATATATATATATAGTAGTTAATGTCAATAGTCTACTACAATGGCTCAGGACCACAGGTTGCATTTAATCGCCGATCACTGCATATCTTTACAATGATGGAACTGTAATGAATGGATATTTGGTGCCACCCAGGTAAGGATGAATTCCCTTTTTAAGTCTGGTTCCTCTCAAGGTTTCTGCCTCACGCAATCATAGGGTTTTTTTTTGTGCCACACTCGCCACTGGCTCACTTAAACAAACTATAGGGACAAACTATTGCATTCTTTTCTTACCGCTTAAACACCGTAAAGCTGCTTTGAGACAGTGTCAATGTTAAAAGTGCTTTACAAATAAAATTATTTAAACGAATTGAAAAACACTTCAGATATAACCTCATGTGACATTGTTACCTAGGTAACCATAGATAATTCAATTTGCAATTTCAACAATGGACATTGTCCCAAAGCAGCTTTACAGAATAAAATAGGTTGTGAATATATATTTTAGCATTCTAAATTAGTCTTTATATGTTTCTTCCTAATGAGTGAGCCAGTGGTGATAGTGGCAAGAAAAACTCCCTGAGATGGTATAAGGAGCCCATCCTCATCTGGGTGCCACTAAATGTCCATTCATTATAGTTCCATTCAGGGGCACAATTAACAGTTTTAAGGGGGGTATGCAAGACAGAATTTTGGGCCCCTATATATATATATATATATATATATATATATATATATATATATATATATATATATATATATATATATATATATATATATACACACAATGTTATATTATTAATAATAAAGTAAATATAGTTTAATTTTATTTACAGGGAATTTATTTTATTTCACCACAGTGTTATTATTTAAAATATATGTGTGTATGTACGTTTAAAAAAAAAAAAAAAAACTAATTGGAAAAATTTTAATTGATGATTGTGGGGCCCCCTAGCGTTCTCTTGGGCCCATATGCCTGGCATACAATGCACCCCCCCCTAACGGCGTCCCTGGTTCCATTATTGCTGAGGTTATCAAATATTCACTGATAAACACTTGAATAAAAAAGTGTTCATGGTAATCGGAGCCCTTGAAACAAGTAATTAAAGCAAACACTAGTCCAATCCACGTCTATATTCATAGTTCTTGAGTTCAACCCTCCACAGCAACCTCATAGATCCTTAAACAGTTCATGTGGAATGGCAGCAAGTAGCCTTTCAGTTCAAGACAACTCAATCGAGAAGTAGGGCATTAAGATGGCTCAGGCAGGTCCAGAGGGCAGAAGGGGACAGGATCACTGGTATCTCAGGAACTGAATTTAATCAAACAGGCCTGACCAGGCAAATCATCACACTACAGTGGTCCCTGGATCATTCCAGCATTAGTGTTAGCTTGTGATTTATCTATTTTTTACCTCTGCTTATTTGTTAAATGGCCATTTTATTTCCTTGCTGCTTTTATTTCACGACTGTTCTTTGTAGTAAGTCGATCAATCTAAGTGGGCAAAATCAGTTATTGCCGATTGTTACAGTTTATGGCGAATGGAGTGACAAACCCTTAGCAAAAACATAGATCCATCTTGTCTACTTTTACCTTAAACAAATCTTGGGCTCTGGGAAAACATAACTCAGCAGTTGAGTTTGCAAGTAATTGGTCAGATTAATTTTCCACCACAGCAGCTTGGACAGTAATGCCAGCTGCAAGGCAAATCACAGGTTTATATTAATGTGCTTGTTATAATACATTATGGTTTCTATAGTAACAGCTCTTTTGCAGGGATGCTGTGTATAGCGGCGCATTCCTCATAATGTAATAAATGGATGTAATAAAAAAAGGAAGCATGTTATGTAAAGCCCCCAGGACACTGGTTATCTTGGTTGCAAGACAAACTGTTACTTTGTCTTATCACCATAAAATTCAAGAAAAAGACTGTAAAAAAATAGCAGGAAATATTTTGGCAGCGTTTCCATACGATGTGATATAAATTTGAAAAAGTTTTAATGCTGACAAATTACTTTTTGAGAAAACTCTTCGAAATGTGGACTTATTTAATCAACTTTGGGCTTCTTTTTGGGTCACTACAGGGATCAGCCATATGATTAGAACCACCTACCTGTGATATTGTGTGCCACCAAAAATTACTCTGAAAGTGTGCTGTGGTATCTGGCACTGACTTTTTTGTCCAGCACATCCTATAGATGCTTGATTAAAGGTGAGATCTGAGGAACTTGTAGGCAAAACCTTGAAGTCTTTGTCATGTTCCTCAAACCATTTCAGAACAATTGTTTATCCTTTAAGTTAAACGTTGGAGAATAACTAAGGAAATCAAGAAGCGGACGTGACTGTTCACTTGCTCTATAATATATCCCACATTACCTCACTTGGAGCCTACTCTTTCCCATTCTGTAGTGTTGCCGCACAATAAGGTCGGAAACGACATACTGTACATACTCACATGTGTACAGAGACTAAAAGCATTGGGACGGGGACTTCTATCTTTCCGATACTCAGTCTTCTAGAGCAGTATTAGTAAATTTTCCTACATGGCGGAGTTAAATTTTTTCGCTACAGGTGTTTGACTGCTCCACCTGTCACATTTAACTCCTTAAACAAAGGCTTTTAGGGTTTTACAATTGCCACTGGATCTGGAGTTTTTACAGAACTATTGCAGTAAGGTCAATAGCTGACACTCAATGTATCTAACATTTCCACTTTAACCATAAGTGAATCTTTGGAGTGTGAAGAAACTGCTGCATTTTTATTAATTTTTTTATATATAATGAGATGAAGATGGTCGAGGCGGACTTTCAAGTTTTCCCAGAAATCAGACCCATATTGTCGTCTCCATATTGCTGAGAGTGTGCACTGAGATGAGTTGACAAGTGTGGGGGTGAATACCAGCCTTCAGCTCTCAACTAAAGGGAGCACCTTATCGGCACCAATCATTGCAAATTAGGAAAAGAAAATCTTTTGTTTACTCACCTACCCCCCCCCCCCCCCCCCACACACACACACACACACACACACACACACACACACTCACAGGGTGTGATCACTACAGCAAAATGCTAAGCACGCAACACTTTTTTCAGAACACTCAACAGCTCATTCACCCATTTTTACTCAAGGCTTTATCCTGATCGAGGTCATAGCAGATCCTGAGGAAAACTGGGTGTGTGACACACCCTGGATCAAGTGTCCTAAAAGCAACTTTCCGTAAAATGTCTTGTTCATTTTCAAGTGTGAGAATGTGCTAATAATGGCAAGTCTTTTGTCAAATCCAAACAGAGATATATCAAAATATAGTCAAGGTCATAAGTTTTATCCTCTTTGCAGAATCTTTCCTGCCCTACCCTAAATCATTTACAAACATAAGAGGGATCATAAATATTGCATTTTGTGCTATTTCAGCAAGCTTATGTTTTTATCAAATCCAAAAGGCACAAAAGTAACTGAATTGACACAAATCAACGAGGCCAAAAGTTCACACCCGTTTGGATTTTAATACCGTGCATCTGCTGCATATTCAACCTTTTTTCTAACAGCGCCTATATGATGCTGTTTAAATCATTATTGTATTTAGAAATAGCTTTTCAGAAGCTACATGTGATATTTAAAATATTGCTTATTTACACTGATTATTCTGTCTGCATGTTAATGTTTTGATTCAGTACCACTCACAGTAATCATTACCGCAAAATGTTTACATGCCGTTTTTGCACATCTTTCGGGATTGCTGCTATTTGTTCTTTTGCACAATATTCTGTCTACATTTTTTTTGCTACTGTTCACTTTATCTTGATTGCTGCTATTTGCTCAATTGCACAATATTCTGTTTACATTTTTCTGCTACTGTTCACTTTATTTTGTTACTACAGGGTTACCGGCAGAGCTATTTTGTGTTCTGTGTATTGTGTATTGTCTTGCATTGTCCTGTGTTGTCTTTTTGCACTGTTTGCACCAGGTTGCACACATGCACTTTATGTGGCAAGGATTTCTTTTACTAGTCCTTTTTGTTTCTGTGATTGTTGTTTTATGTTGTTTTATGTAGCATCATGGTTCTGGAGGAACGTTTTTCATTTCACTGTGTACTGCATCAGCTATATATGGTTGTATATGGTATCCTTGTTTCTTGTTGCCTTCTTGAAAACCAACAAATGTTTGGACCTTCTGTAATAGTTGTGTAGGAGTCCCTCAGGTGCCCCGTTACTGGAGAATGGGCCATTTATCTGCTCAGGACAAACATGAACATTATACTACTATACTATATGGACACAAGTTTGTTGACAAGTGTGGGGGTGAATACCAGCCTTCAGCTCTCAACTAAAGGGAGCACCTTATCGGCACCAATCATTGCAAATTAGGAAAAGAAAATCTTTTGTTTACAATATTTGTACATGCTTTTTAAACATCCCATTCCCTATTTAGTCTCTGTTTGCTGTTATAATAAAGTCCACTCTTCCAGGAAGATAATTCACAAGATTTTGGAGTGGACTTGTAGAGATCTGTGCTCATTTATCCAGAAGGTGGTTAGTAACATCAGGTACTGATGTGGGTGAGTTGAGGAGGCCTGGGGTGCAGTCAGTGTTCCAATTCATCCCAAAGGTGTGAGGTTAGAGCTCTATAGCAGGCCACTCAAGATCTTCCACTCCAACCCATGTAAAGCATATGTTCATAGAGCTGGCTTTGTGCACAGGAGCATTGCCATGCTGGAACAGGATTGGGTCTCCTGGTTTAAGTGAAGTGAAAATATATTGCTACTGCATCCAAATACATCCTATTGTGTGCTCTAACTGTGACGTAACCACATATTGCTGGAGTGTCCAAATACTTTTGTCCATATAAATAGTATTATTAATCAAATAAAACAGCCATTGATCACGCGGGTAGACAACAAACAGTGTGGTTTAGAATCAAGTTCATCAGGTTTATTTGTGGTTCAGTTTTTATTGTCTTGTGAAAAAGTGGAAACGTCTGCTATGTAAAATAGTCTATTCAGAGTAGCAGTATATAAAAACGTTGCACTTTCTTTTATAGTATTAACAAGACACAGATTGTGCAAGACAGAAGTACACTTATGACCTCAGCTGTAATGCATACAAAATTGAGATGTTTTTTTCTATAGAAAAGACATCAGCTTGGCAATCCTGCGCTGTCTAGGCTTCGTATTTATTCGCTTTGTTGCTAAAATAACACTATATTTCCTTTTGGTGAAGGCAGTCTGAAAGTGTGTTGTTAAGGAACGCTTTCCCAGGTGTCCTCATAAAACTATGCTGATTCAAACTGCCACTGGCTGCACAATCGGATGCAATAAAGCACTTTTGCGGATAACAAGGCGATGCCCAGGAAACGTCTTCTCGTTTTGGTAGCTTGCAGGGCCTCGTGTGTGTAAACGATTCTGCTTGCGCATTAACTGAGATGACAAAATGTCACCCCGTGTGAGTGCTGTATGTCGGATGAATAAATCTACACCATGGACCAAATAGAATTGTTTCAGGATTGTGACCTTGTGCCAGTAAAGTCTGTGTGGTATACAATCTTTATTTTATTGAGCGCTATAAAACGCGTAATTGAATGCCTCTATCAATCAGCCAAATGTGAACGTGTTTGTCACGTCAGTTTTTCTAGCAGTTTATTGCCTTACCTAAACTGTACAATATTGTACAAGAGACATATTTTCTACTGTTCCCCTTTTGTAACATATTTTTAACGGAACTACAGTACATGTGCATTTTTGACAGATACAGGTGGGTGATAAACTCAAAGCAAAGCAGACGTTCTAGTTGCTGTTCTGCTTTAGGAGACATTTAATTGCCAATGGGTTTAATGATCTGTCTAAATAAAATAGACATAAAAAGCATTGCATACCGAAATACACTATATGGACAAAAAATATTGTGATGCCTGACCTTTACATGAACTAGGAGACCCAGAACTTGTTCCAGCATGACAGTGCTCAGGTGCACAAAGCCAGCTCCATGAAAATATGCTTTACATGGGTTGGAGTAGAAGATCTGCTGATCTCAACCATATTGAGAACCTTTGGAATGAATTGGAACGATGACTGCACCCCAGGCCTCCTCACCTCACCTACTTCAGTATCTGACTTTTACCAACACCCTTGTGGCTGAATGAGCATAAATCTTTAAAGCACACTCCAAAATCTAGTGGAACATCTTCTCAGAAGAGTAGAGTAGAGCATTCTGTTCAGGGAAGGAAGAACAGTAGCACGGTGGCAAGTTTTGGAAGAACCAGGTTTATTTTTTATATTTAATTATGTCTTCTCGCACAAGTTTCTCCATGTCTCTCTCTCTTGAGGCACCCTTCTTTCACTCCTCTTGTCCTGTTGCCCAATTCACTGCAAAGGAGAACAATGATTTAACAAATTCCCAAAAGGTTTGTGATTCTTACCGCTTGTCTCCTCCGGCCTCGCCCTCCATTCACAAACCATGTCTCAGCTTGGAAATTTTTTGGAATTGAATGCCTTGTGGAACTCACAAGAACACTTAATGCTTACTGTGCTCCCTGCACTGATTCAATGTATGGCATTAAGATAACAAAATAACTGTGTATAACTATATTGAAGGATGGTTTTTGGATATTTGTTGTATTTATATAAATTATTTTTATTTCTCGGTTGATTTATATAGATTTTCATGTATTGTGTTCTGTTTTTGTATGGCTTTTTTTTAAAAATATAAATATGTTTTAACTTACAGGTCTCTTGTAAAAGAGATTTGACCTCACTGACATAGATGTTTAAGGTTTTAATGGTGACTAGCTGTAGTATTGTTGGAACTTGAATCTGTACACTCACCAGCCACTATAATAGGAACACATGTACACTATTTTGATACTGCAATAATCCAATTAATCAGGTGGCACTCAAGTAGAAGTAGAGATACTCATGTTTTAAACGACTCTGGTAAAGGTTAAAGTACTGACTACACTTTTTTACTCAAGTTAAAGTAAAGAAGTTTCGGTTCTGACATGTACTTGAGTAAAACGTAACCGTTATTACTACCTGTTTTAGTGTCACGCCGGTAAATGCACCTCACATCATAATATATAGACACAAAATAATTTCAAATGTTGTTACCTAATGAATGTATCCAGGCTGAACATCCACCATATAGAACACAAGCAGAGAAAAGATGATGATGATCAGGTGATCAGGAAAGATTGCTCATCATCACCGCACCCTGCAACATCGTATATCTGCTATAAATGGACATTTGGTGCAACCCAGATGAGGATGGGTTCCCTCTTGAGTCTGGTTCCTCTCAAGGTTTCTTCCTTATGCCATCTTGGGGAGTTTTTCCTTGCCACAGTCGCCATCGGCTCACTCATCAGGGACAAACTTACTTATAAAGAACATATTCACTTTTAATCACCACATTATCTGTGTAAAGCTGCTTTGAGACAATGATCATTGTTAAAAGCGCTATACAAATAAAACTGAATTGAATTGAATTGAAAGTCTTTGTTCTCAGTCATGTTTACATCGCTGACTCCCTCTGTCTCATCCACGTTACCAAAACTTCTTGTTGCCTTTTGACTTGCTTATTGTTAGCTTCATAAACTAGCCTGGTGTGTAAAAGCCAGAAAATTATACACCACTGGTATATTGAAAAAGATCTGCAAAGAAAAGAAATAGGTTAATGGACTGAAAACAGCACGCAATGAGAAGACAAAATATTGATCATGTCACCAAATAGATTAGAACTGAAGTAACGAGCCTGGTTATATGATGTAAGAGGTAGAAAGTACAGATGTTTGTGTAAAAATAATGTAATGAGTGAAACTACAAAGTAAAGTATTGATACCAGAAATATCTATTTAAGTACAGTAACAAAGAATTTGTTCTTTGTTACTTCCCACCTCTGATCCAAATACACATTAAACACAAGAAAGGGGGGAAAAGATGTTTCATTTCAAATCTTTTAGAAACTGCAGATCTCCTGGCTGATCTCCCCAGTTAGTGACAGTACTGCAGACAGGTACATCTTGTTAATCAGAGAGATCAGAGAAGTTCGGAGTTGACTAGAAGGGTATGAACCTTGAGGTGGATGGACTGAAATGGCAGAAAGACCATGTCAAATTTTACTCCTGTCTGCTAAGAAGTGGAATTTTTTAACTACAGCAGGGAGCATGGAGAGCAAGATTGTATTTTTTTTAATCCAATCCACATCACTTTCTAGATTGTGCTTCTACAAACATGATTTGCTGGTTGAATAACTGAGCATGGGCTTCTTAATGAAGTGGTGTCTTGGTGTAGTTTGTTGCTTCACTTTCCTAACCAAGTGTATAGTCTATGGTAGTGATTTTGGACACAAGCCTATTGAACACTCTCCCAGCACCTCCTTTGGAATAAAGGTAGGATACAGAGGACATGAAAAATCTAGGCAATAACATTTCTCCCAGTTGCACATTGTGCTGTGTGTCTCTGTAATGGAGAGTCTTTGTTCAAAAATTATTATTATTGCATTATTAATGGCTGCCTCTGGTCAGCCACACAGTGATAAAAATCGAACCGGAAAATGGCATGGAGAGTAGTGATCAAATTAGCAGTTATGATAGCGTGGACGTTAATGAAGTGCCGCGCCTCACTACAGTTAACGTAATATAGGAGGTAATATAAGAACTGAAGTTGTTAAAGATGAATGGATGCCATATCGCCTATTCCGGATGAGGCGGAAGATCTGGAGAATATTAAGCAGGGTACCAGTCGTGCAGCACACTTAGATAATAGACCTTTTATGTCATTTTTTATGCAATTGTATTTTATTATTATTGCCTAACCTGGCACGAGACCATTTTTTGCTTGTAGGGTTCGCCTGCATTTTTTCCCCCTTTAATACAGGCTTTTTTTTATCCAGCTTAACCTTCCCCCAAGACATATCTTCAAAGCACACCCCTGTTTTAAGACCTTTGTAGCAACTACAGCCTGCCTCGGGATATTTCCAGTCTCAAGATCTTTTCCTTGTTGTTTTGCTTTGGTTAAAGCATCAAACTCTAAAACCATGAAAACCTGATTAAGATCAGAGTAAATGATGTAATTTAATTGAAATCCCAAAAATGTGTCCCACGTCGATAAAAAGAAGAAAAAAAAAAGAATGTAATTTGCCAGCTGTACTCTAATAATTTGCTGAACACATACACATACACCTTTGGTCATTTTTTAAATCCTTAGAGGTCTCGGGAGGGTTTTCAATCGCTGTCAGATAATGCGGTACTCTTGCAAGAGGGAGAAATGTGTTTTTATAGATTTGGTGATTCTTCATGATGATGGTGAACCTGCTCTGTCTGAAATTATTACCATTTAGAGGGCTCTCCTGAGGCTTGCTGAAAAGATATTATCCTCTTCTTATTAAACAACACTGAGGATGACTTGAAACTGAGCTGTAGTGGTGACTGAGTTGACTGCATGGTGTCCAGGAAATATAAGTATATTGGAATTTCGGGTAATCATGAACATACCTTCATGGGACTATACACAGGCATAACATTATGACCACTGACAGGTGAAGTGAATCACACTGATTATCTCTTCATCGTGGCAAATAAGACATTGAACTTTGGATCAAAGGGTCATAAGTTCAAATCCCAGAAATCACCAAGCAGTTGCTTTAGGGCCCTTGAGCAAGGCCCTTAACTGCTCTGGATAAGAGTCTCTGCAAAATTCCAGAAAGGTAAATGAACAATATAAGGTAAGGTACTGGTTCTATTTCTTCCTACATCCTCTTTTGGTACTGTCTATCACTAAGTGAATGATAAGTGACCATTAGTACATCTAAGTGTAAAATGTATTGTGTATAGTGTGCTGCAGGCTACCTGTGGCTTTTCCCCCTAAATATATATCAGGTTTCTTGATTGATGACTTCTTATTACTCAACATGGCATCAAGGAGGATTGCATTTTGTCTTCTCCATTTTCACGTCAACTTGATATTACCTTTTCACCTTACCGCCTTCACATGTTCTGCATGTCTGTCAATTCTTTTCAGCTACAATTATGCCAATACAGCATATTTATTTTTACAAGTGTAGACACAGTTCAAAATATTTTCCACTCTTTTTCATTTTTTTGATCCTCATTTAATCATTTCAGCTGTTTTCCAATCTGCTGCTTGCATTAGCTTGAGATTTAGAAGTAGGCGTGTTCTTTTGATATACGTGATCTCACAAATGCCCATGATTGTCCAGTGTTGCTGTGATTGGCAGAGATGAAGACTGTGCCATCCTTTCCACCTAGAGCAGGGGTGTCCAATCTTTTCCCACAAAGGGCTGGTGTGGATTCAGGTTTTCATTCCAACCAAGCAAGTCCATCCCAAATTCTACCTGTTTAAATGTAATGATGTGCATTTTCAATGACTATCAGGGTGGCCCTTGATTGGTTGGAATGAAAATCTGCAAATGAAAAGATTGGACACCCCAGACCTAGAGAGTACATCCAGTATTGCTCGGTTTCCCCATGGCTAAGGATCTGAACTCTTGATGATATGAAGATATGAGGCTTTTCTTTCACAGATTAAAACAGCAACAAACATTTTTTTTTATGTATTTGAAAAGAGTTTTAATGCAATTAACCTCAAAAAAGTACAAAGGAATGATAGTGCAAAAGATTTAAAGTGCGAATCATATTTTTTTCATAATCTAGACTTACAGTGTCATTTGCGAAAGGTGCTGTCAAGTAGAACCGAGAAGACAAGGATAAACTCTTCACCTAAAGTTATACTGTGCACACGAGAATGATTGTCGAACAGAACGGCGCTAGAGAAAGTGACTTGTTTACAACTCAAGGATAGAAGAATGACTAATAGGAAAGGCTTCGCGTGGGGATTATATCTCGAAAAAAGATCAGAGATTTAAAGCTCACACCGGCATAGTCGCTCCCTGCTTTTGACAACAAGCGTGAATCTCAATTTAGTTTGGTTGTGAAATCAATCGAGAGAAAATTGCTAGCTTTTGTTGAGGAGTACAGCTGCAAACCTGCTAAAATTGAAGCCATTATTACAAAACAATCGTCTCTGTCTAGCATTTTCCCCACACCCTTTTTCCTACTGTCTTTAATTCAATTCACGGCCTGGGTTTTACTCATCCAATCTAGCAGGCTCTTTCTCTCCAAAACCTCAACGCTCCCTGTTCACCTCTTCTCCTCTTTTCCCTCTCTATCTCACTCGTTACACCAATGGCTGTTTGTCTCCAGCGGTGGAAGTCAGAGATTCCACGCTGTTCTTGTAGATAGGCTTCTTCTGGGAGTGGTCATCACTGGAAAAGAAACAGAGACCAAAATAAAGGAACAGACTGAAAGGGAGCAGTTTATTAAAAAATAACATTTAATAGAGAGAATACGAAGGAACATAATGGAATAGAAGGAGTTTGAAGCACAGTAGTGAGAGAGACACAGTAGTGAGAGAGGCACAGAGTCTGGTCTTCTGGGATACCACTGCAATGTAATGAAATGCTAAAGGAACAGACACTGCGTGCTATTGGCCCTCATAAGAACTTCATAGTGGGTAAATATTACTAATAGAACAAGACTCTCGGTCCTCAAGTGGTATACGAGTGAAGCATTGGCTATGCATGTAACAATATATATTAAGAGTAAAATATTGATACACCTATACAAAGAGGTTGTTCAACATTTGGGGTTCAATTTGTGTTCACCTGATTTTTAAAGATTTATATAAAGTAAAATAAGACAACATTTTAAACAACGGTAAAGTGCTTCTAAATGTTTTTTTTGTATGTTTCATATCCAATCAGGCACAGAACATCTGACCATAAGATTCAAATGTTCGTTTAAAACAAAAGTATTGGAACACCAGTTATATGTGGTTCTTCCTCAAACTACAACATATGATGGACACAATTGTGTCCTTCGCTGTGAGAGCAGACCCAAATCTATTTCAAAATCACAATCCTCCTGTGCACAAAGCCAGCTCCATATAGGTTTATAGGTTTATATAGATTGGAGTGTAAAATCTTGAGTGGCCCGCTATAGAGCTCTGAACATAACCCTATTAACCATTGGATGAACTGGAAGACTGGCAGCACCCCAGGCCTCCTCACCTCACCTACATCAGTACCTGACTTTCTAACAACCGTGTAGCTAAATGAGGACAAATCTCCACAAGCACACGCCAAAATCTTGTGGAACATCTTCCCAGAAGAGTAGATGTTATTATTACAGCAAATGTAAAAGACAAAATGTGAAATAAAATGTTCTGTGCTTAAAGTCTTAAAGACAGTATTTTCCTATTCCACACATTTCATATTTCACACAAACCTCAGGGGATTGAAAGAGTTCTTTTTTTTTCCCCGTTAGTGTCTAATGTGAAATTGACTGGTAAAATCACTTTGAAACGACAAGAGTGTTCAAAACAGATCTGAAGGAAACCCGAAAGTCATTCATGTCTCCAAATCAGTTATTATGGGTGCTAATTAACCACATTTTGTGTATTTGCTTACTCTATGCCAAAACCCTGTTACTTGAAATCCTGTTTATCAAGCACATAATAATAAAAAAAAATGAAATAAAACTGTTGATGGGTGAACCCGTTTTTTTCCCTGGAACATATGCTTTGACTCGGCATTAAAAGTGACGAATCAAAAGGAGTTAGTAGAGATAAACGAAACTCATTTGTTCAAATCACCTGTATCTCAAACACCTACAAACGAATGGGTGCTACTTACATCGGCCCCTTGCTCTTGTTCTGTCTGGCCCGGTTGCACAAGAACACCGTCATGGAGAAAACGATGATCGCGAGAACCCCTACTGACGCACCCATGATGAGAAAAATGCGTCCAGTCGTCGATTCGTACCATGCGGCGTCCTCTGTGAGGCACAAAAGTGGATTATACCTCTGCTGTTTCTTTCCTCATAACTTATTTAAACGATTTTACGCACACTCTATCCATTCAAAGCTCTACCCAGGCATTCATCTCAATTATAGGTGCCAAACACTCATCATAGTCACATTAATAAATATACACATGAACATCAGGTTGGCTTATCAAACATTTCTTTTTATTATTGTATGACTGACCTGGGAGGACAGTGATGTGGATGGTGCGTTTCTTGGAGAGAGAGCTCACAGATGGGTGCTGAGCCGTGCAGGTGTACTGCCCACTGTCCTGCTCCCTCACTTGCTTCAGCTTCAGCGTACTGGAGGGAACCATCCAGTCTTCTCCCTTTAATGTTTTAAAGATTCAGAATTACCCTTTTAATTGTAGTCATTAGGAAAGCAAAAAAAAAAAAGGCCTACATTATAGAAACTGCTAGAATTATTACGAATTATTTTTCAGGCTGCTTTTGACTCTGCAAACAAAATATAAATTGGAATCGCAACCAGGTTTATTGGCCAATTGTGTTGGCATGCACATGGAATTTGGTTTCAGAGGTTGGTGACAAGATAGACAAGACTATACAAAACAATACAGAATATACAAAACTATACAGACAATACAGATGAAAGAAAACCACAATATACAGTACATTTGCCCGAACAGTAATGTACAGTACATACAGTGTGAGAGTGCATTGCAGTAGTGTGCATCACATAAGATAAAGGGAGTTTATTTTTCTTTTTTCTGACATAAAACCATGGATATCTGTCACGCAAGTCATTAAATAAACTCGATGAGTCCGGTCGTGTTAATCGGTGATTCGGTCGTCCAGATTCCATGCTGCCATGGTGCTCTAGTCATCGATTTTTATAATGGTATTCCGAATTACATTCCGATGACGCCAAGCAAAAGAATTCGGGTCACGTCCACTGATGGCGTTCAGCATAGCTCTTACGTCTTAATAAAGCGCTACCACAGGGCTCCTATTACTATTTACTCTTGCGATAACAAGACCATTACAAAGATCACTGTGGTGTTTTTTTTTTTTTTTCGCTGGTAACCTTAATTCCTCTGTATTTCAGGCGCATTTCTTTACATTTGAATTACTAACGATGGAAACCTTGGGTTTCAAATTACGATTCTGATTTTAAACCCAGACACACAAGCACTACCTGATTTTAAAAAATTCTATATTAGAAGAAAAAAAAAACCCTACCTCATTGCTATAAACATTCCCAGCAAACGTATTCCTTTTACAACACCATTCAAGGTTTCATACATGGTTTTTTTTGTTACCTCTTTGAGCCAGGAGTACTGAGGAGTCTCAGAGGCTGTGGTAGAGCAGTTCAGCTCCACGTCTTCCCCTATCCGTATACGCAGGTCATCCTGTGGGGCAAGGTAGCGAGAGACCACGTTGGTGTTGGGTCTGCTCACTGAGACCTCTCGCATATCTGAGGAAAAAAAGCAATAGATTAAAATGATAAAGGTATAATATGGAAAGGCACTTTACATATTGAAACTGGGGGTTCAAACCCAGTATCGCCTACTGTTGCTTGGCTCCCTTGAGCAAGGCCTATATACCTCTGTGCACCGGGGGCGCTGTATCATGGCTGACCCTGCGCTCTGACCCCAGAAGAAATTCACTGTACTGTAAAGTACATGTGACCCACTTTCTCTCTTTTTTTTTCTTAAGTCAATAACAACAAAAAAAACATGTACTGGAACATATTATGTTGCATACTGGAAAGTTTGTACCTTCCTCTCATGCCTGTTCTTTCAGCAGTCATCAGATTGTGCGATAAGTTGCTCTGCGTGACAAATTATATGATAAAAATCTGAAATACGATCAAAGGAATCCGGGCAGAAAAATGGGTCACGTAAACACTGAGCTTCAAATAATATGGGAGGTTTCACTGCCAATTAGCTGGTCTTGTTTTTGTTTTGCCATTTTGTTGCCACTACAGTATTTTTAGTTGCCGTGTCACCTATTTTAAAGTAGGTTATCCTCGTATTGGCTGATTTTAGACGAGGGTCGTACATATGCTTGCATTTGGAACTCGAAATTTCTGATACCATGAAAGAACTTCAGCTGCCTTTGGTCAAAATTGCACTAAATTCAGTTGCTGTCAAATTCGTGACCAAACAGCTAAAGTGTTTTTCTTGTCGGTGACAGCGAAATTGGTCTGGATGTAAAGCCCGCTTACGTCTGTTTAACGGTTCTAATGACGCACTGCGTCCTGAAAAAAGCAACACGCTAGCCTTAAAGACTGGAAGAGAAAAATGATCAGTCATACTTTTTCATTTACTTCATAAATGAAACTGATAATTACACAAGAACTAGAAGAATCGCTCGAGTGTAATGTGATCATGCTCTTATTCAGCATCGAGGGTTTCTCTACAGGCAGTGAAAAAGTCTGGCCTTCCAGCAAAGACCTTACAGCTCAGAGACTGATCAATAGAAATAATAATTATGGTCTATAAAGCCTTGGCTCGCCATAATAATACGTGTAATGGGTATTTTCTTCATATATGTGTGTATTGACCCGTTCCATTAATCCTTCCATCTACCCCACTGCGTTTTTCTGATAAGCCACCATTATCGACTCGCTCATAGACAGAGCATAACCGCCACTCGATAGCAAGCCCGGTTCTGTCATCCTGAAAGAACAATCATTTTCCCTCGGCCTCAGCTCTTAGAAGCAATAGAGTTCCAGAAAAGACTGTTTTCAACTCTAGCTACACTTGCCACACATGTCATGTTGTATCTTACATCAGCGACTAATCCCATGTTTTGTAATTACATGGTAAACAACCTGAGACTCGACAAACCTGTTCCGCATTATGGGTTTAACACCAAAGTTGCGTATTTTTGGCGAAATCATCTCTATTGTTTTCGTGTTGCTTGAGCAAAAATACGGAAACATATTTTACTTCAAACTTGGATCATATCAATGTTAAATATATAACAAACAACTATACGATCTATAAGTAAGGACTTGACCGGTTTTTGTACATATGCCGGCTCAGTCACATGACTCCCAGGGCTTATTTGCATTCACATCTGTGCACACACACCTGCCATTTTGTCTTTATGTCTAGAAATAATGCTTATATTCACAAAAATTCAGCTGAAGATATACTGGATATACAGCCAATGTCAGTGTGAGATTTAATGCTAGCAAAAAAAAAGAGGAAACGAACTCACAGTGCACTGTTAGCTTAAAAGGCAGTGATGAGTTGTTCAGGTCAGAGGTGTTGTATGACACACAGCGATACATTCCAGAATACCAGTACTGCACTCTTGGCAACATAAGAATCAGACGACCATCTTCTCTCATCACGTCCAAGTCGTTCCAGAAACAGCGGCGGTAATAGTGTCCGTACCCGTATCCGTACCCATCCAACCGATGCCACATCTGAAAGTGCTGCAAAAAGAAGACATTTTTAGTAGAGCGTCATAACACGGATCACAAAAGGTATTGACCAAAGAACGCCCCCCGGACTACACTTGAAAATCCCTAAAATAATACCGCAGGCTTTTTTTTCAAGGATGTTCGACAGATTTACCGAACACAGAACCGTAGAATAAACGAACATCAAGTTCCAACGTGACCGAGTACCGTTTCAGAGCCGTGATCGCAGATGCCACGAATCCTCCCAAGACCGATTGCTGTGATGTGTTAATTAAACAAAGTGATAAATGTGGCCTCCATAGCCCCCTAAAACACACACTGTTCCCTGGCATCTGCCCAGGCCGTTCTTCTGGACAGCTTTCTTTAATAACTAAACCCCTTTCTGCTGCATTTGTTTGGTTCTTTTCTCAGTTAGGATTAGACTCAGGTAATCCTGGATCACCACGAAAACCAGTCACCTCAAGCGAACCGGCTCCTACTGTGAAGAAGACATTGTTCAGATCAGCCGTTCCGCTACATAAAACTTCAGCGCACTTCTCGTCATGCTTCCCGGTGTTTAAAGCGATATACATGTAGTACACGATGATGCACACATTTTACTACTGAAGCATTGTTGCGCTCACCCTCGACATCTTCTCAAAGTACACCAAAGTCATATTGTGCTCAGAATCCGAGTCCAGACATTCCAGAGTCACACTATCTCCCTCTAGGACGGTTTCGGTAGGACCTTTCACGAACAGAGAGGCTGCAGAACACACACACACACACACACACACACACACACACACACACACAGGCGAACACATGAGGACATCATACACCATAACAAAAATATTAAACATAATAAAATGTTTTTTTACCAGTCAATATAAAGCAATGCTTATTTACACAGAACCAGAGATTTATAACCTGATGTCTGCAGCAACATTCTATTATCAAATGATTCATTTTTACATTTGCATTTTAAATTTGCATTAAAACGACAATATTGAGTCTGTCAGATTGTTTTGATTTAAGAGTAATTGAATCGGGTGCGCTCATTTTAAAGTAAACGGACCTTGTTTACTAAATACAATGGACTTTTTTCATCCGTATTCAAATATTAAAATGTTGTTTGCTGTTAAGCAATATCATACATCAAACAAAAAAATAAATCCAAAGGCTTGTATTAATCCTGTATTAATTAAAAGACCTGTGAGAAAGATTCGCAATATTGACATAGTGGGATACTTTCAAGCCATTTTATTATTTTTTTTCTACTCCCAGTTACTACACTGCTGCCCCACAAGGGAAGTTGCATTACAAGGCATGACACAGAGGAGGTTTCATAACAGTTCGCTTCGTTATAGAAATGAAATACATGCTTGACTTTCATGCTTTGGACCTGTAATGTTCATAAAAATGAACAATGCTTATTTTTAGTATCCAAACAACACATTTTCATCTGTTTTGGCTGGTAGGATATGTTTCCAAAAGCTTTGTGAGGTCCTCGCAAATTGCTACGGCAAAAACAATTGAGGGAACTTCCCAAACTTTCAGGCGGTTGTGCCCTCAAGGTGCCTGTGGGATTTGCATTATGAAAGCACAGTCATGTGTGTAACTGGCTGTTCGGATTCTGCGAGAGATGAGATGGTGGACTTGTTGCAGTGCGAGTGTCGGGCAGAAGACAAATTGAAAAGAATATTAGGGTATAGTTTAGTATAGTGTGCTCTACATACTCTACATACACACATACGTAAGAGAAATCCCAATATTCTCTTCATTTCCCCATGTCAAACCTCTACATATTTATTTATTTATTTTTAACAAATGCATTATACACATTATACATTTCAAATTCGGTATGAATTCCCCATCCTCAGTGTTTTTTTTTGTAGAAACAGGGAAGTAAAATGGCATATTCTTGTTCAGCTGTTCAAACAGAAACAGGAAGCAGAACTGGACGCTTTGTTATGGCGCAGTGTGATATGGAAAGCGTGGGGAAAACCTAGGTGCTTTCTGGCTTGTTGTTGAGAACAAAATGTAAAGACTGTAAACACATACACACACACACACACAAAGTTTTTTTGTATGACTCAGTGACATTTGAAGTTTCTCTTCCCATTTTGACCTTCCAATTTAACGTGGGTTTAATTTTCTCAAAAAGAGGAAGCATTTTTTAATTTACTAGTAAGTTTTCTGAAAACTTTGGATTATTCCTTATATTTTATATATATATATATATATATATATATATATATATATATATATATATATATATATATATATATTAGAAAGAGAGAGAGAGAGAGAGAGAGAGAGAGAGAGAAAGAGAGAGTGTGTGTGTGTGTGTGTGTGTGTGTGTGTGTGTGTGTGTGTGTGTGTGTGTGTGTGTGTGTGTTTTTGTCTTTTTAATGTCCCAATAACCTTCAAACGCACTTGCACCTTATTTTGCTTTGTGATATGTAAATATTTGTTTATTATTAACATTCATTTTGTTCCCCATAAAACTTTTCATCTCTGAAACAAAATTGCAGAAATCTATGTTTGATTGCTTCTTGTTTGAATATAAACATCAGAATCAGAAAAGTGAAATGAAAAGCTTTCTTTAATTGCTATTGGTGGTTATTGAATATTTTTTTTACCTGTGCTGCTGTGCAGGAGAGCGAGAAGGACCGCGGTGAGCAGGACGGAGAACCTCATTTTAGCTGGATCTACAGTATGTTCCTCCTCGGGGGTTTGAAGATCAACTACTGAAGCGAAAGTTTGCTCTGAGTATTTATGACGGCGGGGGGCGGGGCCTGGAGGAGCCTCGAGTGTTATTCAATAGGCATGACATGAACACCTTACCTGCTATAGGAAAAAACCCTGCTTGCGACAGTGAAGGTGGTCGTATCGCATTACACGCTACCTGTATTCTCATTTTATTTATTAGACTGTTTTTATTGGAATATGACAGCCGAGGCACTGCCTCACCTGCCTGCACTGACTCTTTTTTTGTTTTGTATAGTATGATTCGTGTACACACACACACACACACACACACACACACACACACACACACACACACACACACATATATATATATATATATATATATATATATATATATATATATATATATATATATATATATATATATATATATATATATATATATATATATATATGTTCCCAAGGATCAAGAAATGAAACTTGGATATACTCTAGAGTAGTCAATGTGCAGCTTGTATAGCAGTATAGATTATAACTCAACATACAGCCATTATTGTCTAAGTACTGGCAAAAACAGTGAGTACACCCTAAGTGAACATGTCAAAACTGTGTCCAAAGTGTCATTTTTTTCCTATATATAATATATATTCCTATATAATGTCATCACAGAGCTGCTGAATTGTCCCTATACTAAAATCGTTGCTGAAATAATTGATATATAAAACCAGAACAAAATAAAACAGCTTTTTCTCTCGGGTTCTGTCTTATAAATGCAATTTCTTTATGGTTATCATTTTTAGTGTTGGCTGTAATTCCCTGCAAAGGTATAATAAAGTGCAGAAGCAGATAGCTCTGCTTCACCACAGACACAGAGGAATAAGCACGTTGTGGGACTATTTTAATTCCGTTTTATTTGAAAAAAGCTTTTAACGATGGACATTGTCCCAAAACAGAGACAAATGTATATGTTAGTGCCTAAGTTTAACTTGTAAATGTATCCCTAATGAGCCAGGGCTCACAACCACCAGGCCATGGATCATTTGGTACCAGACCATGCAGAAAAAATATTTAATAATTGTTTCATTTCTATTATCTATTTTTTTTGTTTCCGATTGTTTCCTGTTACTTTTTTCCTGTACTTTTTTTTGGCCACATTTTCTTCTTTATGCATTAATAAACTAAGCTCCCAATGATTTTGCAATATAACCTTATGGATCTTCAGTCTTTTCACTGTGTGAAACTATTTGTGTGACTCTCACCAATAGAAATTTAGTTTTCATGCCGTCACCTTCTAAAGTCTAGGTAACATTTTAAATAACTGCGTAAAAGATATAAAAACTATAATAAAAAAGTATTATGAGAGGCAGTCATTACCCCTGCCACACGGGGGCGTCCAAGAGCCTGAGTACTGATTGTATAAATACTATAAATATCATTGCCTAATAACGTTGTCTAGTTGAATAACATTGCAAGGTATTTTGAATTTAGATCAGTGAATCTATTTGGGGGTTTACAATGCATCTGGAAAAATTCACAAAGCTTCACCTTTTCCAAATTTTGTTATGTTACAGCTTTATTCCAACATTCAATTCAATATTTTCCTTAAAATTCAACAAAGAAATGACCTATTATGACAACCTAAATGAAGTTTGTTGAAAACTTTGCAATTTATTAAAAATTAAAAAATCACAGTCTTTGCCATGACACTCAAATTGAGCTCAGGTGCATCCAGTTTCCACTGATCATCCTTGAGATGTTTCTATAGCTTGAGTGGAGGCAACCTTTGCTAAATTCAGTTCATGAGACATAATTTGGAAAGGCCATACCAGTCATAGTACCAACATTTAAAGTACCAACCCAAACCTCCACTCTCCTCCACTTCTCGTTTCCCTGCCGTCTCTGTAGACTTCTTTCTCCTCTCCCTCTCCTCCTTCGGCCAACAGTAGCCCAATTTCCACCGGTACCCTGTCGGCTAACGATACCTGTGGCGGTCGTTGGTAACCCGGGCTTTGACCGATCCTGGCAACCCAGGAGTCTTAAATAATGTTGACCAGTATGGGGTAGTGTACTGTAATTTGTTAATAATTTAACAAAATACAGTACATAATTGAGCAAAACAGAGCAATTTACTGTACCATAATGTATCAACTGTACAGTTTATATGTATGTGGCAGCGAGCACGTGGACTCTGAGAACCGCTGGCGAGAGTAAGGCATCTCACAAGGCGGAAGATGCATACCTGCTGGCAGTGTCCCAACGTATCGTACCGCATATACGCTGCTAAGTGTGCCTTACAATATTTGAACAATTTTGTCATAACGCTGTTGTCATTGAAAAATTTAAGTCGCAACATTGTAACTCAAAGACCACCCGTACTGTGTATGTGTAAATCTGCCTCTGTCTGCCCCCTTGACCTCATTGCACGACACTACTATTTATTTCTGGGAGTGTCAATTCCATCCCAATGCGCCGCTGCGTCATCTGTGTCCGAGTAGACAAGATCTCTCACAGGTTATACCTGTGTGAATGGTGTGGTTGGAGTGGGGGAAGGGCAGATTCTTTTCAACAGATCGCTGAGAAATGAACTGCTTACGCCAGCACGTAGTTCTTCCGAGAAATTGGGGAGAAAAAAATAGGCTTAATTATTAAAAAGTTGAATTCCGCCATGACAAAAGGCTCTGAATTAATATTTATGCATCATACATTTTTATTTCGTTGAGGTTTCATCTAGAGTTTAGCATGGGGGGAACGGGAACTATGCTTTTTCCCATTTTATTTTTGCTTTAAACTTTTAAAAGAGAAAGAGAAGTAGGACATGAAGTCTGTATAAAACTTGTTTTTGGAAACAGCAGGCCTGGACGTGCCGGTACAGCGAAGTAAAAGTGCACAAAGGCAGGAAGAAAAGCCGCTAATGTGAGGCGGCTGCTGTTTGTCATGACTTGCTGGTGCATCAGTGAACACTTACAGGAAGCGTTTAACACTGTAGGTGTTAATTCAACTCTGATGTTTTTTTTTTCTTCTTTTCTTCTTTTTTTCTTTTCATTTCCTTTTTCATGCTGCGCTTGTGCTTGGCTAAGCGTTTCAGAACACGCCGGAGCTGTATAGCATTCCAAGCGTGGAAGGTGGATTATATAACACTGCTGTTCTCACACACACACACACACACACACGTGCGCAGATGTCTATGGAGGACCGAAAATGACAAAAAGTACAAACAAAAAAAACAAACAAATAAGCAAACACAGAAGTAAATAAATACCTGCTGAAGCGAACAAATAAATACATGCTGAAAAAAATGATAAATAAACACATGAATACATTCAACCCAGCCATTAGGGGGGCACAAGCCAGTGTACTCTTAGTGCCGGTCCCAAGCCCGGGTAAATGGGGAGGGTTGCGTTAGGAAGGGCATCCAGCGTAAAACATGTGCCAAATCAAATATGCGGATCACAAATGAGAATTTCATACCGGATCGGTCGAGGCCCGGGTTAACAACGACCGCCACAGGTATCGTTAGCCGACAGGGTACCGGTGGAAATTGGGCTACTGTTGGCCGAAGGAGGAGAAGGAGAGGAGGAAGGCGTCTACAGAGACGGCTGGAAAAGGAGCAGTGTAGGAGAATAGAGGTTCGGGTTGGTACTTTAAATGTTGGTACTATGACAGGTAAAGGGAGAGAGGTAGCTGATATGATGGAGAGGAGAAAGGTAGATGTGTTGTGTGTTCAGGAGACCAAGTGGAACGGGAGTAAGGCCAGGAACATTGGAGGTGGGTTTAAACTGTTTTATCATGGTGTGGATGGGAAGAGAAATGGTGTAGGGGTGATTCTGAAGGAAGCGTACAGTAAGAGTGTAGTGGAGGTGAAGAGAGTTTCTGATAGGGTGATGATCGTAAAGGTGGAAGTTGAAGGGATGATGATAAATGTCATCAGTGCCTATGCTCCACAAGTTGGCTGTGAGATGGAGGAGAAAGAAAGATTCTGGAGTGAATTAGATGAAGTGGTAGATGGTGTACCTAGGAAAGAACGATTGGTGATTGGGGCAGACTTTAATGGGCATGAAGGTGAAGGGAACAGAGGTGATGAGGAGGTGATGGGTAGGTATGGTTTTAAGGAGAGGAATGTGGAAGGGCAGATGGTGGTAGATTTTGCTAAAAGGATGGAAATGGCAGTGGTGAACACGTATTTTAAGAAGAAGGAGGATCATAGGGTGACGTATAAGAGTGGAGGAAGGTGCACACAGGTGGATTATCTTCTGTGTAGGAGATGCAACCTGAAGGAGATTGGAGACTGTAAGGTGTTGGCGGGGGACAGTGTAGCTAGACAGCATCGGATGGTGGTCTGTAGGATGGTTTTGGAGGCGAAGAAGAAGAGGAGGAAAGTAAGGTTTGAAAGAAGAATAAGATGGTGGAAACTGAAGGAGGAAGAGTGTAGTGTGAGGTTCAGGGAAGAGGTCAGACAGGGGCTTGGTGGTGGTGAAGAGGTGCCGGATGATTGGGCAACTACTGCAGGAGTGATGAGGGAGGCAGCTAGAAAAGTACTTGGTGTGACATCTGGAAATAGAAAGCAAGACAAGGAGACGTGGTGGTGGAATGAGGAAGTGCAGGAGAGCATTAGGGGAAAGAGGTTGGCAAAACAGAAGTGGGATCGACAGAGTGATGAGAAAAGTAGGCAGGAGTACAAGGAGATGCGGCAGCAGGTTAAAAGGGATGTGGCGAAAGCCAAGGAAAAGGCATATGAGGAACTGTATAAGAGGTTGGACACTAAGGAAGGAGAAAAGGATTTATACCGATTGGCCAAGCAGAGGGACCGAGCTGGGAAGGATGTACTGCAAGTTAGAGCAATAAAGGATGGAGAGGGAAATGTGTTGACTAGTGAGGAGAGTGTGTTGAGAAGATGGAGGGAATATTTTGAGCAGCTGATGAATGAGGAAAATCAGAGAGAGAGAAGGTTGGAGGATGTGGAGTTGGTGAAGCAGGATGTAGATAGGATTAGTAAGGAGGAAGTGAGAGCAGCGATTAAGAGGATGAAGAATGGAAAGTCGGTTGGACCAGATGACATACCGGTAGAAGCGTGGAGATGTTTAGGAGAGATGGCAGTGGAGTTTTTAACCAGATTGTTTAACAGGATTCTGGAAGGGGAGAGGATGCCTGAGGAATGGAGAAGGAGTGTGCTGGTACTGATCTTTAAGCATAAGGGAGATGTGCAGACCTGCAGTAACTACAGGGGAATTAAATTGATCAGTCACACCATGAAGTTATGGGAAAGAGTAGTGGAAGCCAGGCTGAGAGAAGAGGTGACCATCTGTGAGCAACAGTATGGTTTCATGCCGAGGAAGAGCACCACAGATGCCTTATTTGCTTTGAGGATGTTGATGGAGAAGTATAGAGAAGGACAGAAGGAGCTGCATTGTGTATTTGTGGATTTAGAGAAAGCGTACGACAGGGTGCCGAGAGAGGAGTTGTGGTATTGTATGAGGAAGTCAGGTGTGTCAGAGAAGTATGTGAGGGTGGTGCAGGACATGTATGAGGACAGTGTGACGGCAGTAAAGTGTGCAGTAGGTACGACAGACTGGTTCAGGGTGAAGGTTGGACTGCATCAAGGATCGGCCCTGAGCCCTTTCCTGTTTGCAGTGGTGATGGACAGGTTGACAGACGAGGTCAGACAGGAGTCTCCCTGGACTATGATGTTTGCAGATGATATTGTGATTTGTGGTGAGAGTAGAGAGCAGGTTGAGAAGAGCCTGGAGAGGTGGAGATACGCGCTGGAGAGAAGGGGAATGAAAGTCAGTAGAAGTAAGACAGAGTACATGTGTGTGAATGAGAGGGAGGGCAGTGGAGTGATGCGGTTGCAGGGAGAAGAGGTGGAGAAGGTGGAGGAGTTCAGGTACCTGGGGTCAACAGTGCAAAGTAATGGAGAGTGTGTTAGGGAAGTAAAGAAAAGAGTGCAGGCAGGGTGGAGTGGGTGGAGAAGAGTGACAGGAGTGATTTGTGATAGAAGAGTATCTGCAAGAATGAAAGGGAAAGTTTATAGGACTGTGGTGAGACCTGCGATGTTGTATGGATTAGAGACAGTGGCATTGAGTAAAAGACAGGAGGTGGAGCTGGAGGTAGCAGAGCTGAAGATGTTGAGGTTTTCGTTGGGAGTGACGAGGATGGACAAGATTAGAAATGAGTTTATTAGAGGGACAGCCCATGTAGGATGTTTTGGTGACAAGGTGAGGGAGGCGAGATTGAGATGGTTTGGACATGTGCAGAGAAGGGACATGAATTATATTGGTAGAAAAATGCTGAAGATGGAGCCACCAGGTAGGAGGAAAAGAGGAAGGCCAAGGAGGAGGTTCATGGATGTGGTGAGGGAAGACATGCAGGTAGTTGGTGTAAAAGAGGCAGATATAGAGGACAGGGTGGTATGGAGACGGATGATCCGCTGTGGCGACCCCTAATGGGAGAAGCCGAAAGAAGAAGAAGAAGAAGAAACACATGAATACATTCGTTTTGGTAAAGAAAAAAAAAAGACTGTAAAATTAATGTATATTTGTTTATTATAATTTATTAATTAATTTATTAATTCCACATTTATTTGTTTCTTTGTTTGTTGGCATAATATAGCCTAATTATGTCAAATCATTCTAAATTATTTTATAATTATATTATTAATTATAGAATAATATTGAATGATTTTACGTAATTATGCATAAACGATAATTATATCATCGATTATGCATAATTATTATAAATACAGCTATTTAAATATAGCCTATATATTAAAGCCTATATTTGGACTAATTCGGTATTTTCCACATTTATTTATTTATTTATTTATTTATTTATTTATTTATTTATTTATTTATTTATTCATTTGTTTAATTGTTTCTGTATAAACTAATAAAAAAATGTATTAATACATTTATTTATTATACATTTTTCCATTTCACACAGATATCTACAGAGGATGAAAAAAGTTGAAACAAACAAACAAACAAATAAATGTCAAAGTAAATAAATAAATATTTATTTATTGTGGAAACAAATTAAAAAATAAATTAATACATACATACATTTTGGTCAATAAAAATGGCATAATTAAATGAATGCCTATATTTGGTCTAGTTCTGCATTTCCACATTTGTTTGTTTGTTTATTTATTCCTTTATTTATTATATATTTTCCTATTTCTTCCTTTATTTATTTTGTATGTTGTATGTATGTATGTATGTACTGTATGTATGTATGTATGTATTTATCTCCACATTTATTACCTTTATGTATCCATGTATTTATTTATGCATTTATTCGTTAATAAAATAATTTACTTAGTTGTTTATTCATTCATTATTTTTTTAATACTTATCTCACTTATTTCACTCTCCATACATATCATTATGTACATAACATACCCAGGATATGTATCACTCAGCTCCCTTCTTCAGCAGTCTGATCAAGGAGCCTCAATTACAAAATCAACCCAAAAAAATCCCAAAATGCATCAGAAAAAAACAGGGAGTTTAAACGCTTAGTGTTCCCTTACTGGAAAAGATTATATAGG
This sequence comes from Silurus aristotelis, assembly GCF_946808225.1. Lineage (NCBI taxonomy): Eukaryota > Metazoa > Chordata > Actinopteri > Siluriformes > Siluridae > Silurus > Silurus aristotelis. The sequence continues at coordinate 35,553,399 of NC_139574.1, forward strand.
TTGCATGTAACAACAAATCAGGTATCTGAAAAATGTATTCCATCACAGTTTAGTAGTGGGGACTTTATGAAAAAATTATAGTTTTAGAAAAACACAGAAAATAGCACAGAAACTGGTCTAGTTAAAATCACTAATGACCTAATGAAAAAATCATATCAACCATGTTACAAAAAGGGCCTATTTCCACTTTAGAAATATTTCCAAGCTAAGAAACATATTATCTACATCTGATGCAGAGAAGCTCGTCCATGCGTTCATGACCTCCAGACCGGACTATTGTAATGCAATACTAGCTGGATGTCCTGCATCATTAATAAACAAGCTACAGTTGGTCCAGAATGCAGCAGCCAGAGTTCTCACAAGGTCAAGAAAATATGATCATATAACCCAAATCTTATCATCCCTACCCTGGCTACCTGTTAAGTTTTGAATCGACTACAAACTACTGCTACTTAATTACAAAACACTAAATGGTTTAGCTCCCAATTATCTCTCCAGTCTTCTAACACGCTACAATTCGTCACGCTCCCTGAGATCTCAAAACTCTGGACTTCTAGTAGTTCCTAGAATAGCAAAGTCCACTAAAGGTGGTAGATCATTTTCACATTTAGCTCCTAAAATCTGGAATAGTCTTCCTGACAGTGTTCGGGGCTCAGACACTCAGACACTCTCCCAGTTTAAGTGCAGATTAAAAACGTATCTTTTTAGCAAAGCCTACACATAACATACGTCTCTCACATCATAACCTTGTGCTCCAGAACATCTGATCAAATGCACATTATCAACTTGTCCCCATCCCGAGGCATCCTGAGGTTTGGCCAGCTCCATTCACGTCCCACCTCATGAAGATTGTGGACCTTTAAAAAAGTAGATGCCCACAAACATCCTAAACCATCTAGAGAAGTACCAGTGCCAACTGGAACCCACTTCATGTGGAGTTTGGACCTCTTTAAGTGTTTAAAGACTCTGGCATGGAGAAGCTGGTGTTGGATCTGTGATGATTGCAAATGTTGAGCTATTTTATGAGTAGCTCCTAATTTTATAACCACAAATTACTGTAAAAGACTGTGGAAAGAACATTACTCATAATCACACATTCCAGTGCTCATGATAGTTCTTACTCTCCAGTGTTCTGTATTGTTTAAAGAATATAATCATAGTCTTGATGTCACCCAAATGAGGATGGGTTCCCCTTTTTATTCTGGTTCCTCTCAAGTTTTCTTCCTCATAACATCTAAGGGAGTTTTTCCTTGCCACAGTCGCCATGGCTGCTCATCAGGGATAAATACACACCATTCACCTTAACTCTTAAAATTCTTTAAAGCTGCTTTGAGACAATGTCTGTTGTGAAAAGCGCTATAGTAATAAACTTGACTTGACATGTAAATCATCTTCCTAACAGTATTATCTGATCAGAGTTGACCATTTTATGGGTTGTCTCAAACGTAAAATTCTTCCAGTATTCTGGACCTTTCACTTCCTATAAAAATTCCACAAAATACATTTAGTATAAATGTTAACTGTGTTCCCTTACTGGAAAAGATGTCATAGGTTGTGCCTCAATCAGATCCCTAGGACATTCATCAGGGACCTTTTAAAACAGCTGTCTCGGATGTATTTCTTGCAGAACACTTGTCCTTTCACGTCCCAAAAAAATCCCACAATGAACCTAAAATACCAGGGAGCATGAATTGTCAGTATCTTTCCCAACTGAAAATGATGTCATATTCTTTAAGCCTCTCATCCTTAAAAACTGCATAAATACAATAAAGATACAAGAGTTTATAGACCCCTGACCATTACATTGCTTAAGGTTCCATGATAAACCCATATGTGATTGGGATAAATCATTTATATAAAATATAACCCTAAATATTTGATATGGTTTGGGTTTTTTCAGTGACTGATAAACAAGATTCTAGTTAATGTCCCAATATATATGGAGACGGGAGGAAAATGGCAGACATAATGCTAATTATTATGTTATCCTTGTTGTGTATTAAATGATTGCTTACATTAACAGGTTTTAGAGCTGCAATGAGCAATTTTGTGTTTGGAGTACCATGACAGAAACAAATTATGATTACCATTAAATTTATGACACATAAAACTGTTTTTGGTTTTGTTTCTTACAGTCACATTTTACAAAGCAAGTGTGTCACCAGAAATTCAGCCATCAGTATCCCAGTGTGTAGTGAGCAGGGTCTTGATTAGCACCCCGGACTCTTATGTACATGATGCACTAATTCATGACCTTGACAGTTAGCTGACTAAGACACACTCTTAGATTATATGTGGTCAGTAAGCGATATATGGTTAGTTATATTGCGTACAAATTATGGTGCAAACAGTGTCAAAGCAAAAAATTGGAATTCCCCAATGAAGAACAAAACACCAAATACACACACACAGGCACAGAGTGAGAAAGAAAGTGTGTTAAGAATTGAATGCTACTGTATGCTACGCCTAAATCTTAACCAAACCGTATAAAATCTTGGCTTGGAATTGGAAGTTTTTGTGATGAAACATTTTAAAGAATTTCTTTACTTGTGAGTAGCAAAGATAAAAAACTACACACACCCATATGCAAACACACAGTGTAGACTTTTCATATCTACTGGTTAACCTATTGTAAAGATCAGCTCAAGGTCAAGAATCAGGCCCAAATATTAGCTTTGCATTAGCTTTGCTTTTCTCAGAAGGCCAACATCAACAAACTTCCACTTTCCTCTTCTGTCAGCGGTTGTGCTGTGTTGACCAAATAAATTCATTTCCCTTCTTCGGGTCCTGAAAGTACCTTCTTACGTCTGACCTTCTCGTCTAACCAAGGGAATTTTGTATATTAAAAGCCTTATTCCAAAATAGATTAAAGTCTAATTTTCCTTAAAATTCTACAAACAATTCCCCAAAATGACAATGTGAAAGAAGTTTGTTTAAAATCTTAAAAAAATAAAAAACGATCAAGATCACATGTACATAAGCATGCACAGACTTAAGTCTTTTTGACTTTAATGCTATAGGCTTGTCACATTTTGTATATTTTTGGGCAGTTTCTCCCATTCTTCTTTGCAGAACCCCTCAAGCTTCATCAGGTTGGATGGGGACCATCGGTGCACAGATATTTCCAGATCTCTTCAGACATGTTCAATCAGGTTTAAGTCTGCACTCTGGCTGACCCAATTAAGGACATTCACATAGTCATCCCATAGCCACTCCTTTGTAATTTTGGCTGTGTGCTTAGGGTCGTTATCCTGTTGGAAGATGAACCGTCGCCCCAGTCTGAAGTCTAAAGCACTCTGGAGCAGTTACTCATCAAGGATGTTTCTGTACATGGCTGCATTCATTGTTCTCATGATCCTGACTAGTCTCCCAGTTCCTGCCTCTGAAAAACATCCCCACAGCATGATGCTGCCACCACCATACTTTACTGTAGGGATAGTATTGGCCAGGAGATAAACGGTGCCTGGTATCCTACAGACATGACGCTTGGCATTCATGCCAAAGAGTTTAATCATTGTTTTTCATGGTCTAAGAGACCTTAAAGTGTCTTTTGGCAAACTCCAGGTGGGCTGTCATATGCCTTTTACTCAGAAGTGGCTTCCGTCTGGCGACTTTACTATACAGGCCTGATTGGTGGAGTGCTGCAGAGATAGTTGTTCTCCTCTCTCCACAGAGAAATGCTGAACTTTCAGAGTGACTATCGGGATATATATATTTCTGTTGGGTGTCCTGATGTTTAACTTAATTTAAAATACCATCATTACAAGAATATTTTGTCTTCCTGCTCTATGTTGAGTCTGGTTTCGCTAATAATAAACATAAATTTGCATAAAGCATCCATATTTGTCCATGCCTATGTTGATAAGAGTATTAAAAACTTGAAAATAATTAATTGAAGGTACATTGAGAACAGCTAAAAAATTTGCAATCATGCAATTAAATATTTTAATTGATTGACAGCCCTAATATATATATATATATATATATATATATATATATATATATATATATATATATATATATATATATATATATATATATATATATATATATATTAGGGCTGTCATATGGGTTTAAATTACTGTTTAAAGAAATACTTTAACTTGCAAAACCTTAACCCTAAAACATCCCTGTGTGCATAAGTGTGCAAATATATGTGTTTAATGGTGTCCAGTGATAGACCAGTGTCCTCTCTAGCATGTTTTTCCACCTTGTGTCCAATGTTCCCAGGACTCGACCATAATCTTGACCAAGATAAAGCAGTTACTGCAGATGAATAGTGCACAAATGAATGAATTTCACAAGCCAATTAATATATATATATTATATAAAATAATTTATTTTTTCTTTTTACGTGCTGTGCCCTGTGCAAATTCTTCTTCGGTGCCTGCCAACCCTTCATGTCTATTCAAATATGAAAAATGTTTGATCTAGGCTTTCTCTAGGCGAATAGTGTTTAAGGAAGAACGTAAAAACACGAGCTGATAGCAAATGAATCAAGACCCAATTTATCTGCCTACTTAGTTTCTCTGACTCCATTCCCTGATTTCCACCCTGAAGCATGAAACATGAAGCATTTGATTCAATGCTACATTTCGTGCATGTATGTTGTATAGACGATCTAGATCTAAATTGTACTTCCTTCTTTAGTTTTGCAACAACTCTATTGGATAGTACATTATACAAGGCATAAAATGAAACGTAAAGAAAAACTCTTATCACTGTATTGAGAAGCAAACCGTCTTAAACCATTTTTGCACCATCACAAATAATTTAATATTGTGTATAGTATAGAAACATGTAAAAAAAGGTGCAATATGTGATAGTGGGTGTAAAAAGTGTAATCAAATTACTTGCTGACACGTTAGCCAACAGGGTGAAGGATGATCACGAAGACCAGATTTTTTCTTTATTTAACTGCTGTGTTCTAAAAAAAAAATCTGTGATTCAAAGCAGACTAAATCAGGCACAGAGGACCTTGACTTGAAGCAGAAAGACACCTACTGAAAGGGTCATCCGAATGTATATTTAAAAAAAAAAAAACCTTGAAAAGTCATTCCAAAAATAGATCCAAAAGTTCAGACTATTTTCAAAACTTCATGAACCAACATTAAGCGTTTGTATTATAGCTGGTGGGTTTTTATTACATTATAATAATTTATTTATTTTTTTTACACAGTATAAAAAAAAACTAGCATCTATGACACTTGCACAGTGTTCATTAAAACTCGAATAGGTCTTGAATAGTTTCACAATTTAAGGAGTGACAATCAATAAGAGCAATAATATAATAATGTCGTACCTCTTTTTAGTGTATGACACCTTCTTAATACTGGAAAAAAAAACACTATATAGGCAAAATTATTGGGACACCTGACTTTTCTTTTCATATGTGGTTTTTCTCCAAACTGTTACCACAAAGTTGGAGGTGGTTGGAGTCCTTGGATGTGGTAGCATGAAATATTCCCTTCTCTTGAACTAGAAGAGCCAAAACTGTTCCATCAAGACAATACCCATGTGCACAAAGCCAGCTCTATGAAAAAACGACTTTAATGAAGTGGAGTGGAACATCATGAGTGGCCTGCTATAGAGCCCTGATCTCAACCCTATTGAACATCTTTGGGATGTATTGGAATTCTGACGGCACCCCAGGCCTCCTCACCTCACCTACATCTGTACCTGACCTTACTAACACCCTTGTGGCTGAATGAAATCTCACAAGTCTCCACAAGCACACTTCAAAATATAGTGGAACATCTTCCAGAAAGAGTGGATTTTATTATTACAGCGAATGGGGACTAAATGTGGAATAGGAAGGTCAAAAAGCACATTTGAATCTAAGTGTGATGTAGAATTTTTAAGCTCCATGTGCAAGCACAAACACAAGCAGGGTCAACAAGCCAGGCTAAATGTCAGATAAACAATAAAGACAAAACACAGATAAAAGAGAAAAATAAAATAGATATGCAAATAATACAACACTGTTCAGGAGCGAGGTTAAAATGCAGCAAGACTTCACAGAATGAGTAAGTGTGTGGTTGAACAGGAATAGTTCAGTGACATAAATGTGATGATCACAAAATATGTTTAGTTCTGTTTCACGCTTTGTAACCCCCAGAGGTGGTAATAATTACCCTTCTTGTGTTTAAACATTCCTAGACCCTCCAACAAGGATGCAATCAATTTCTTTTCTTCCTTTTAACCTCATACACATTAGACCACATGTACATCAATGAAGCTATTCATTGACTTCGCTCATCTTTTCTGCCATGGAGAATGTATTTTTCCTGCATTTTTGTCTGCTAAAAGTGATAAGTGATTAACCGTGTTGTAAGAAATGTTCATGCGGTCAGATTTTGAATCTTTTGGTAGCTGAAAACAGACACTAACCACTGTATATGCTACTGCCTTGACACTGACAATTTTATGATGCACCACCTGGTTCTGTTCCAGAAAAGCAGTGCACGTGTTGACACAGCAGGAGTGTAGTAGTTGTTTTGGTTTCGTTTTTTTTTTTTGTGCAGGGGCCTGCAATTTTTTTGGTTTTCTGTATACCCTTCTCCATCTCTCTATCTCTCTCGCTCTCTCTCTCTCTCTCTCTCTCTCTCTCTCTCTCTCTCTCTCTCTCTCTCTCTCTCTCTCTCTCTCACTCTCTCTTTTTCACACACACACACACACACACACACACACACACACACACACACACACACACACACACTTAGACACACCATTACCACTACCACAATACACAACATCCACAAGCCCTCAGAGACCCCACTGATTCACTCTGTTTCAATGATAAATATCCCATGAACAACAGAGACACAGCAGAGCAGAGTTACAGAAACAGCAAGAAAAGAGAAGAAAAAGCTTTTTTGACATGTGCAGTGTTCAAAAGCAGATAAACGTTCCAATTCCAAATTGGCTGCTGAAGATTGTGATGACGGGGGAAGGCAGTGTTGAGACAGCAGGTACTCAGTGGAATAGACTAGAAAGCTTAACAAAGCTTAGGCATGATTATTTTATAGAAAATATAAAGAACTGGTTTGGTTTATAAAAAAATGTCAGAAATATTGTGTATCAAAATGTTTTCACTGCTAAAAGCTATATAATGCTATCTGACAAAAATATATTATCCCTTTCAGCCTGTAAGATCCCTGAGCGCAGGGTCTTGCCATTATCAGACCCCAATAAGGTTGTTGCTCTTGATAAACATACCCCAATCACCCCAATGTATGGCATACATTATAGACCTGGCAAGGGAATTATTTTTTTTACCACCAAACACTTCAGGAAAAAATGTGGAAGGAGCTTGATGTTCTGGTGAAAAGCTTTCCGTGATGTATTGATGACCAGATGGCGCAGGGTTTAAACCAGAGGAAATATCCTCCCATTTTGTAAATGACTTCACTGACCTTTATTGTGCTTAATGAAGGGCCTATAACGCTATTTTGTCCTAATGATGTCGATAGGATCCTCAAATGAACTGCTCCCTTGTCTAATCCGAGCCTATTTGCCGAACCAAATCCTTTTTTAACCAGCTATTATGTCTGTTCCTAGAAGAGCAAGAATTTAAATGAGTTGTGGCACAGCATAAACAAGTGGGAGCTCCTTCGAGAACGAGACAGCACTCCTGAATTCAATATTCAAGAAGTAAAACAATACCGAGCACATATGTCAAAAACGATTGCGCTCTTTTATTGAACGCTTTACTGACATAATTAAAATTGCAGCGCCAGCAGCACCACTGTGGGTAGTGTCGACATGTGCTGCATTACAGGCGGTTGTTTATCGACTTACTGACAGCACAAGCCAGGATAGGCACTTATACGTTCATGATAGCTGATCCATATTAAATGTCATAGCAAGGACTGTGTATGAAAAGTGTAATGAACATTTGCCAACCTCTGCAAATGCAGATATTAACAATATTTGAATGCTGTAAGGTGCAGTTGTTGGGGCATTTGTTGTTGTGGATTTTCTGTCCATGTTCTTCTTGTGTCCATGTGGATTTCCTCTGTAGTCTCCAGTTTAGGTCCACCTACAAAAACATTCCTGTAGGTTAGTTGGCTATAAAATTGTCCATCAATGAAAATTTACAACAATAGCCTCTTTTCTCATCCACCTTATGCCAAATCAACTCTGAATTGGGTTCATGGGTTACAGTTTGTTTTCTCCAAACAATCAGCTGAAATATTTCTTGTTAAACTTGCCAAAAGTTTGAATAGTTAGTTGGAGATTTCTTCCTGACCTCTAGTTCATCCCAGAGCATTTCTATAGGATTTAGGTGCCATTCCATTATAACGTAGAGAACATTACAGCCGACTGTTTGCTTTCTAAATAACTCTTACAAAATTTGGGTGTAAAGCTGCTATACAAATAAAAATAAAAATGAATTGAATTAAATTAAATTGAATGTACACTTCAGGTCATTGACTTGTTGCATTGTGAAGTCAGCTCAGAAGGAATTAAATGGTGTTAAAGTATGGAATAGTAGCCATGTTTGTTCAGTATCCCTTTTACCCAGAATATGTATACAACCTTCCCTGCTCCTAAACCATTAACAACCCTAAGCCATTAAGCTTCCACCTCCATGTTTGACTGTGGCTGTGATTCAGTCTGCTAACATCTTCTCTTCAGAATGTCAAATTTGGACTCATCTGTTCACAGAACTTTCTTCCAGCCAGTCACATTAAAATTTTTCTGTGTTTTTGTTTATCTAGTTTGTTTCATATGACTGGAATGGATAGCTAAGATTTAAGTGATTTATGAACATAACTGATGACCTATAGACATTCTGTGGAGTTAATATGAAGCAGTTCTGATTTGATTCGAGATTTCGAAAGAGATTTGCACCATGCTTTAGAGTAAGTGCTCTACCCCAGCAATGTAACTGCTATACATCTTCTCAATTATGCCATAGAAATTTGTCTGTAATTACATAAATTAAAAATTGTGTATATTACATACACTCCGGGGGCCAAGTCAAAATTATGAAGCTATTCAGTGGTGGGCGGTCAGGGCCAGCAAAGCCTTCTCTGCTGGCCTGAACACTATCAGAAGCACTGACCTACATTTACAACCCAAATTCTAATATCTGTTCCTTGAAATTGTATTAATTTATTCTCAACAGTTTATTCTCTTCATTCCGTAGCGTTTCTCTTGGCTGCACTGCTTCCAGTACGTGTATGTGGAGGTTAGATTTTTTGTTCAATCAAATTTCAGCCTCTATGTGCTGCCATGTCAATCTAATCTGCCCAGGGCCTTCACAATCAGTACTGCTGGCCGATGTACCTTAATCTATATAAGCAATGGGTCTGTTTCTTTAAACAATCAGTGGTGGTATTGAGAGTTAGATTAAATCTGGTAAATCCCCACTTAAGGTCCAGGTATCAAATGCACGGCTCACCACTGAAGCTATTAATTTTCTTAACTATTAGTAATTAGTAAGGAATTAACAAATACATAATGGTGCATAGTATGAAATAGCATTTCCCCTTCCCCAATTTCTTTAAATGTTTATGCCTTGTGAGTGTACAGTGTTTTACAGAAAGAAGATTGGATATTGTTAAATTTATTGTTGATGAAATTCAAACAGTTGAGTTGTTGGTGAAGAATTTTGTGAATACAGACAAATTTTACATCAAAAATCTCCTGACCTCTGTGTTGACTAAATGTAAAGGTGCTTGTACTTGTCATACTGTACGTATACTTTACTTGTCATACTGTACGTATACTTTACTGCACAGCTAAATTCTTTCGCCGCATATCCCAGAAATGTTAGGGAGCTGGGGTCAGAGAGCAGAGTCAGCCATGATACAGTGATATTGGGGCTTGAACCCCAGACCTTCCAATCAGTAAGCAGTTTTCCTGTTTTAATCTTTTTCTTTCAAGCACAGAGTGGCACAGGAGAGTCTCAGGAGAGTATAAGTTTCATTCTTGCTCATTTCTTTGTACAATAGTTTGTTGCTAAAATTAATAAAAACTTCATAGCTTGCTATTTTGGGCTTTCCCATTCTGGGCTTTTTTCTAATGATATGAAATAAATATAACATATCCATTAACATTTATTTGTCTTTATATGAACATATATAGTACAGACCAAAAGTTTGGACACACCTTCTCATTCAAAAAGTTTTCTTTATTTTCATGACTATGAAAATTGTAGATTCACACTGAAGGCATCAAAACTATGAATTAACACATGTGGAATTATATATGGAATTATATACATAACAAAAAAGTGTGAAACAACTGAAAAATATCATATTCTAGGTTCTTCAAAGTAGCCACCTTTTGCTTTGATTACTGCTTTGCACACTCTTGGCATTCTCTTGATGAGCTTCAAGAGGTATTCACCTGAAATGGTCTTCCAACAGTCTTGAAGGAGTTCCCCGAGAGATGCTTGGCACTTGTTGGCCCTTTTGCCTCCACTCTTCGGTCCAGCTCACCCCTAAACCATCTCGATTTGGTTCAGGTCTGGTGACTGTGGAGGCCAGGTCATCTGGCGCAGCATCACATCACTCTCCTTCTTGGTCAAATAGCCCTTGATGGCTTCAGTGTGACTCTACAATTTTCATAGTCATGAAAATAAAGGAAACTCTTTGAATGAGAAGGTGTGTCCAAACTTTTGGTCTGTACTGTATATTTCACATGAGTTGCATTCAAATTAAGGCCACAGCCTGACACAATTAAAAAAGCGCTTTGCTGTTTTCCTTTGTTCGTAAATTCTTGCTCTGCGATTTTGGAATGGACCGATAAGAAAATGTATGATAAGAAAGTAGAATGAAAATCTATGTCAATAAACAGTAGATTCAGAGCTAAATTCATTCTTTCATGCAGGTTAGGGAGAGAACCTGCACCCAAAAAGTAAACGATTGAATCTTGTTTGACAGCAGTGCCCCTAGATGGCAGCACATCCTGCAGAGATATCAGATGAAATTCAAGCGTTTATTTCAGGAATAAATAAATAAGGTCCCCTGGTGGTCTAGTGGTTAAGATGCAGCGCTCCCACCGCTGCGACCCGGGTTCGATTCCCGGTCAGGGAACCATCCCCAGCCACTCTTAGTGCCGGTCCCAAGCCCGGATAAATTGGGGAGAGTTGCGTTAGGAAGGGCATCCAGCGTAAAACATGTGCCAAATCAAACGTGTGGAGGATCCGCTGTGGCGACCCCTAACGGGAGAAGCCGAAAAGAAAGTTTATTTCAGGAATAAATAAACGCTTGAATTTCATCTAATATGCAGTTTTATCTCTTCTTCTGTTGATTCACATGTACAGGGTACAAAGTACTGAGAAATCATATTTAGGTGAATAAACGTCTTCAAGCATTAAAAAGTAAATGTTTTTAACTGCTGCATTTAATTAAGTTAAAGTTGTCTTTTCATTTCAGTGTATTTATTGAAAATATATATATAAAGTTTTCCTTTTTTAAAGATTAGTTTTTTTTTGCCTGAAAACATCAATCTATATGTTTATATTATCTGCATTAGTCTGAGTTTGACTTTGGCAATTATATGAAATGCTATTTTAATCTGCCAATTGAAACTAGGCAGTGTTTTCGTCAGGTTTTTTTACTATTAGATGGAGATCATGGCTTCTGAGGAGGCAAATGAGATGCTGCATTTTATATTCTTTGTCTTTTGTATACTCCTGCATAATGAGGTAAGGACTTACGTGCTCATTGTCAGTTTTGACACTGCCAACTTTTGGCTTATTTATATTCAAAGGCACACCGATAACTCACATTATTATGGTTGTGTGGCATGAGAACAGCATGGGCAGTGACATGCAGCTAAACACCTGTATCAATGCCAAAGTGTAACATTGTCAGGAGGAGAGAACAGAGAGACCTTTCTCAAAGTTTAGTGTAAAATTAGAGTAGTGTAAAATTATTCACTTTCAATACTGTAAAGGACAAAGATGAAAGTATAGCAACAAAGTACAATTAATTACCTTTTTTTTTTTTTTACCCCTGCACCTTTTCAGTGTCAGTCACAAATCCCAATCCTGTTTTACCTGCATTTTCATGCTGTCCTCCTGGCCCTGCCTTACTACTAATCTGAAGATGTACTCATGTCCATGTGAAGCTTTTGGTCATGTTCCTAACCTAGCAGTAGTCTCAAGCTGGCCCAAGGGCAGTCTCAGGCCAGATTCATGCCCAGATAATAATCTCCAATTGTGCTCATAAACGTGGGGACATTGAAAGTCATGTTTGTGGATTAAAGGCAATCTCAGGCCCTTGCTGTGTCCCAACTCTGCTAGTCTTCAGATGTGCTTGTAGCCCGTGAGCAGTCTCAAGGTCTGGTCCTGAATTAAGAGTAATCTCAGGCCATATATCTCTCCCATTCTTAGCTTCAGAATGCCCCTAGCTTGTGGGGAAGTCTCAGGTTATGTTCATACCACAGTGGTGATCTCAAAATGTGCTACTGGCTCACAAGCAGTAATATGTAATATGGCCATGTTTCTGAACTATAGGTAATCCCAGACCATGTTCCGTCCCTAAAGGTAATCCCCGAATATATTACTGAGCTGGAAGTAATCCCATGTTCTTGAGCATATTTTAATTATGTGCTAATGTCATAATGGTAGATAAAGTCAGTGAAGCCTCCTAAAGTGACTACCTCTGTCTCTGCAGCAGCTCATTGTTAGCCACTGATCCTGCCCAAATTCCAGTTTATTCATATTCATGACTTGTTCCTGTCTCTGTCTATAGGTGCTAACAAGTGACCAGAGTACCAAATAACAATTTTGGCCTCTGTCTCGTGTAGTTGGTCTCAGTTTTATTGAGTTTGGTCTCTCTTTAACAGGGAGGATATTGGCTGTCCTTCTCCACTCGCATTTGTAATTAACATGTTGAAAGAAGTCATTATAGTTGGTTCTTGTAGACATTAATAATTAAACTGGGATGTTAAATAAATCATGAGAAACACTGCCTGGTTTTGAAATAGGAGCTAAAAAAATATTAAATCTGAGTCTTTTCCTAAAATGCCTGATGAGGTGGGAGAATACATGGCAGGGGATCTGAGATCATTCTTTCATCCAAAATGATATCCCAATCTTTAAAATTTATGGTGGACTCTCCTCTTCAATTTACCCCAGAAGGTTTATATGAGGCTGGCCATGGCAGAGCCTTGATTTTGTGGTCAGTAAACCAGTTTTGTGTTTGTTATTATATATGTTATGGGCTAAACAATAAAGATAAATTTTCACAGCATTCTTTGATCATATTTAGCAAGGGTGCCATTATTATTGGAGGGCACTGTATGTATATTCCTACTTCAATTTATCTGTTAGTATTCATAAAATGTATTAATGTTTTTCATTCATATTTTAATTAAACAATTATCACCATGTCATTAAAAACATTAAAACAGATTTTTAATTTAATTAATAATAATTGTTTGGCAACAAAAGTGAGTACACCCCAAGTGATAACAGCTGTATGTCACTTAACCATCTAAGCTACATGTGCTATTCATTATGTTCATGTTTTTGTCTGCTTGACAGGACCATACAAATTTGTGCATCTTGTATTTAAACAGTTCAAATTTGCTGCTTTGAGTAGAATTCTCTCATACTGACCCCTGGATGTAAAACATGACACCTCATAGCAAAGAACTCTGAGGATTAATGAATTAGTATTGTTGCTCTTCACAAAGATGCTGAGGCAAAACCCCAAAACTGAGTTAGAGGTTTCCCTTTGGAACAGGCCTCACAAGGGTCCATCAAAAAATTTGAGTCCTTGTGCTATGCGTCAGGTGCAGAAGCTGCTTCAAAAAAACAGACAGATAAGTGCTTTGTTTTATAGGTTGCAGAAGCAGAAGGTCCACTTATCATTGCTTAGACCATATACCACACACTGCAACAAGAAAATTGTGTCTGGCTTACAATCAATCATGGGGGTTTAAGCATCATGGTTTGGGGCTGCATGAGTGCTGCTGGTACTGGGGAGCTGAGGTTCATTGAGGAAAACATAGATTCCAACATGCACTGCGACAATTTGCAGCAAAACATGATGCCCTTCTTTCAAAAACTGGGCCGAATGGTGGTTTTCCACCGTGAAAATGACACCAAACACACTGCCAAGCTGACAACTGCCTTGTTGAGAAAGCTGAAGGTAAAGATGATGGAATGGTCAAGAATGTCTCCAGACCTGAACCCTATTGAGCACCTGTAGGAATCCTCAAGCAGAAGGTGGAGAAGTGCCATTTGTCTAACATCAAGCAGCTCTGCGAGGACTTTATGAATGAGTGGAAGAGGATCCCAGCAACAACCTGTGCAGCTCTGATGAATTCCACACTCAGGAGGATTAAGGCAGTGCTAGTTAACAATGGTGCTCACACAAAATATTAACAATTTGGACACAGTTTTTACATGTTCACTTAGGGTGTACTTAATTTTGTTGCAGGTTATATAGACAATTGTAAACGCATAAAGTTGGCTTATCACATGGCAGAAAGTGTAGTAAATTTTTTTCATCTATGGGACTATAAAATGGTAAGAATACTTTAAAACATTAAATAAAAGACATTTTGTATTGTTGGAGATTCCTGAGTTCAAAATCCATTTATTGAAGTTCAAATCCATTTTTTTAAGCTCCTGTTTGAAACTGTGTCAGACGCTGTGGGTTTATGCAAATTGACACTCATTTGAATCCAAAACTTTGGCACACGATGTACGAGTTAGCACATCAGGTTTCCCACAGCGGGTGTTTTGTGAATACCTTTTAGAATTTACTTTTGGGATTTTATATTTTAAAATAATGAGTATACCTTAATGCTTTATTTAATTTTATTCATGTGCAAATACTTCAAAAGAGCATTTGTTCCTGAATTCTTAAATTTGATGTTGCAACATTAAACAAGATATAATCACTAGGGGATAAATACTTTTCAGATATTATCATGCAACAAAACAAAACACATCACTCAGTGGTAGATAAGAATTTACAACCATGTACTACTGCCAAGCTGCCACTGCTGGACCCATGATTTGTGCTCATTCAGCCACAAGGGCATTAACAAATTCAGGTACTAATAAAGGTGAGGTGAGGAGGCCTGGAGTCCAGTCAGCTTTCCATTTCATCCTGAAGGTGTTCTGTAGGGATGAGCTCAGAGCTCTATAACTGGCCACTCAAGATCTTCCACTTAAACCCTCGTAAACCATCTTCGTGGAGCTGGTTTCGCGCATAGGGACATTGTCATGCTGGAACAGGTTTGGTAAGATTTCATGCTACCGCATCCAAAGACATCCATTACAATGGTATGCAATCAATATTGTGGTAACAGTCTGGAGAAGACCCACAAATGGCTATAAAAGTCAAGTGACCCAATACCTTTGTACATATAGTGTTCTTTGCTGGACAATGGTGGTCCACAATGGTTTACACCCCCTGCCTTGTTAAATAAAGTAACACTAGTTTAAAGATCAAGAAGATCAAGATCAGTTGTAGAATTCACATACTAAAACCTGACCTGAAAGGTTTAAAAGACAATTTGGCAAAAACAACAATACGCAAAAGCAGTTTGTACCAGCGTTGCGCAAATGGAGGGCGGAGCTGGACGGAACAAGCGGTAAGAAACACCTGCAGCTGATGAGACTAATTAGTGCGCTCTGTTTCAATCCGGCGATGAAAATGAAGAGAAAACTCTCCGGCAAGGAGAGCCACCAACAGGGAGACGAGCAGCAGGGTCGCCAAAGGGTGACTAAGAGTGGGCGGGCGTGGTGGTGAAAGATGTGCCGGCTGGTGAGTGATCTCAGGTGGATGCTAAGAAAAGGCGTGCCAGTCTGCGAGGAAACTCGGGCGGGCGCTAAAGAGAAAGCACGCCGATCCACGAGTGAGACGGGTGGATGCCGAAGACTGGCTTCATAAAGCAAACTACTATACATAACATCAACAGTGTTGTACCTTGCATGTAAATCAATGAACGGGCCAATCTAAGAACAACAATCCAATAGGGAAAACATCCAGGACAGGGCATGAGGCATGAGGTTCTTGGTTCCGGGGTGATATGTGAGGGTAAATTGGAACCGGTCAAAAAAGAGGGACCAGTTGGCCTGGCGGGACTTAAGACGGCGAGCCTCTTGAAGCCAATGTCTCTACTCTGCAAGAGCCAATTTCACTGAATCTGTTCCCCACTGCATAGTTTTGCTCGGCTTTCGGTTTTCGTCTCAACCTTGTTGTCTGGTCCCCTCTTGGAGAGGGCTTTCCCCACCCCTACTTCAGAGGTATCCACTTCAACAATATATGGTCTCTCTGGATCCAGGATGGTCAGAATTGTAGCGGATGTAAATAGTTGTGTGAGTTCGCAAAAGGCTGCATACGCCCCAGAAGACCATTGATAATTCCTCTGGAAATTTTGGGGGCTTTTGGAGTTTTTTTAGCAAAGCAAACTTTGAAAGTGTCGGTGTAAGTGTTACAGAAAGAGAAAGGTCTTTACTTGTCGCTTAAAGATAGCCAGGGACATCTATGGAAAGTTCATTCCACCACCTCAGTGTTTGAAGACAGAGAAGAGCCTCCTAGTATACTTACCTTTTATTCTGAGAGAAGGTGGTACCAGTCGAGCATTGCTGGAGCATCTCAGACAGCATGGTTCAGTGCGAGATGTGATGAGGTCTCTGAGGTAAGAGGGTGCTGGTCCATTTTTGGCCTTGTAGACAAGCTTCAGTGTTTTGAATCTGATACGTGCAGCTACTGGAAGCAAGGTGCAGAGGAGCATGTCAATAGCGCAGTCATGGGGCCAAAGGGGGGAAGAGTGGTAGCCTGATCCTTACTAAAAACAGCTCACATGGGTGATACTGCATGCATAAGTGTGTGACCTCAATGGACTCAAACCTCCCCAGAGCAACCGCCTGGTGATTCTTGCTAAGGCATGTGACCTTACAGTTGGATCATCTCAGTGGATGAGATGGTGGGCTGGTAAAGAACACTTTCTGGTCTCAGGGGTAACCCATCCAGGCCCATGATAACTTGAGTCACTGGAAGAGTAAATCTGGATGAATCTAGAATCTGGAGACTCTTGGCCCAAGCGAGGTCCAGGAAATTACTTGCAGCCTCCGAATTCACCAGAGCTCGGACCTGATGCTGTTTGCCCAACCAATTAACTTCAGCAGTCAAAAAATACCTGGTGCTGGGCTTTAAGAGTAATCAAAGGTCCCCGTCACAGCTTCCTCCTTGCCGTGAAAGTCCTGGTGTTTCCTGGGAGCTCTGGGCACGTGGAATGGAAGTGACCTAATATCCCTTAGTGGAAACAGCAATACTCCCTCGGGTGACGCTCTTGTTCCTGGGGAGCCAGTCTGGCATTGCCTAACTGCATGGGTTCCAAGTCAGGCAAAAGTTGTTGTGTCTCTGGCTTCTTGTGAGAAAGCAGTTCATTGAGTTTAGCGATGCCTGAGCTCTCGTTTATGGAGTTTATGGATCTGGTTGTCGAGGTGCATGCCTATATCAATCACTCCTTCAAAGAAGTTGCGGATGTCTTTGGGTGCCAGTTCATCTTCAAGGGTTGAGGAGAGCCCATTTTCAAAGCAGGCTCTGAGAGCTTGATCATTCCAACCGCTCCCTGCCACCAGGGTGCAAAACCGAATGGCACACTTAGCCACACTAGTGCAGCAATCTCTTATCAGAGTCTGATCCACTTTCATGGAGAATGCTACAAAACTAGAACAACAACAGCCCTGGACCTACGAGACAGTCGTGGCCCACTCCAGTGCTCTGTCCTAGAGGAAAGTGTTGATATACACGATCCTGGAACAAACCATAGGAAACAAAGAGGGCTGTAATTTGAATATAAGTGAATATAGTGTCAGTGGCAGCGAACGAGGCAGAGTCAGCAATGAAGATGAGATGTTTATTGTTGTTTAGGGAAAGAAAGAGAAGGGAGAAGTGTGGGGTGAGTAAAAAGTGAAACTAAGGGGCAAAACCATAAACATAATATTGAAAGTAACCACCAAAGTAAAAAATAATGCAACACAAAAGACTAAGCGAAAGAAGAGGGACAGCAAGGAAAAACATACAAAGAAATGCTGAGAAGTCAGAAGAAAAAGAAACTTGGCAGCATGACTAAGTAGCAGCAGTTTGGTAAAAACAAAACCGATCGAAGAACAAACAAAGTGCAACCGCTTAAATAGTCCGTGAGGCGGGAAACAAAAAGGAAGCGCATACTGACATCTAGCAGTGGCACAGAGGAAAAACCCTGACAAACTTTCTCTTTTACTTAGATGTAACTTAACTAAGGCTAGAAATACTTTAGCTATTTCAGGTTTATACCATGCAAATTCTTGCTCTAATCAACCAAAATGTACAAAAATTATTCTTTTGAAACACTTCAAAGATTCAAGTGTGTCTGAATCTTACAGTACTCTGCCAGAATAAAAAAAAAAAAATTGCTGTAAAGAAATAATGCTTTCAAAGATAGAAGTGGTAATACTTAATGAATAGTTAATGAACCTAATGGAAATTAAAAGAACAGAAGAGAAATCCAAATCAAATTAATTTTTGGTGTGAGCATCCTTTGCATGCAAAACAGTACATTTTCCTATGCACACTTGCACACCGTTTTTTCAAAGGAACTTTGCAGGTTCAAGCCTCTTGGAGAACTAACCAGAGATCTTCTGCTGATGCAGGGTACTTCAAATCCTTCATGTAATACCAAACAGATTCGATGATGTTGAGATTAGGGCTCTGTGGGACCAAACATCACTTGCAGGACTCCTTGTTCTTCTTTATGCTAAATATAGTTCTTAATGACATGCTTAATGTTTAGGGTCTTTGCCTTGCTGCAGAATAAATTTGAGGCCAATCAGATGATTCCCTGAAGGTATTGCATGATGGACAAGTATATGCTTAAGAAGCATTAAGGACACAATTAATCCTGACCAAATTTCCAACTACAACAGATATCTAGCCCCAAACTTGTAACTAACTTCCACCACGCTTCACTGTTGCCTGCATACTCTCATAAGTCCAGAACACTTCCAGTTCCTATGTTTCCATGTCAGAGGTATGGCTTTGAAGTCCCACTAGTTTCCACCAGTTCTTTGCTGATGGCATTGCTGGACATATTTCAAATGTCCAAGGGAGGTAAGCGTGTCTTTCATCTGCTGCATTAGGTTTCCTTGGCTGACCACTGCATCTACAATCCCAAAAATTGCCTATTTGTTTTTACTTCTTTAAAATAACTTTTAAAATAACAGTTTTTGATAGACAATCTACTGTTTCACGAGCAATCAGGAAAGCAGAGCCATTATTTTAGGCAATGGGATTCAAGATTGGTTTGTAAATGCATTTACAATGTGTACGCTTTGACCCCAGAGACTTGTGGAATTCTCGTACTCTGGAAGTAACGATCTAGATGCACACGTGGGCAGCAGAGTGTTGAGATGATATGAGCAGAATCAGTTGTCAATAAAGACAATAAAGTTGACTGTTAATGGCAGGTAAATGTAAGCATATTTGGCATGATGCTGCTTGTGACCAGTAGGTGGCATTGGCAAGAAATTTGTGGCATAGTCTCTATTTATAGTTCTGATGCCTACCAATTTGGTGGCAGTGTGCAAAGTCATTGCTGAGACACACCCACACTTCCTGTATAGCAGCTTTGTTGGCAGATTTCTTGGCCCATTGCATTGGATTATTCATTGGCAGCACATTGAAATTTTGTAGACTATACCAAATTATGCTAAATTTCAGACAGACAGGCTGTGGCAGACACCCAGTAGAAGAAACACAAGCATAATAAGGAAAATATACTAAAGATATAAAGAAGAAACACATCTGCTGTACTATTATTATTATTATTATTATTATTATTATTATTATTATTATTATTATTATTATTATTATAAAACCCAGCCATTAGTGAACCCAGCCATTAGGGTTTCACAAGCCAGTGAACTCTAAGTGCCAGTCCCAAGCCTGGATAAATGGGTAGGGTTGTGTTAGGAAGGGCAACCAGCGTAAAATGTGGCAAATCAACAGTTGTATAATGGTGTGGATGGAAAAAGAAATAGTGTAGGGGTGATCCTGAAGGAAGATTTGAGTAAGAGTGTAGTGAAGGTGAAGAGAGCTTCTGAGTGATAAACATGAAGCTGGAAGTTGAAGGGGTGATGATAAATGTCATTCATGCTGAGGAAGAGCACTACAGATGCAATATTTGCTTTGAGAATGTTGATGGAGAAGTATAGTGAAGGTCAGAAGGAATTGCATTGTGTGTTTGTGGATCTAGAGAAGGGGTGTCCAAACTTTTTTCCTGAGGGCCACATAGAGAAAAATGTATGAAGGACTGATCCACTTATTAGACGTGAGGTATACTGCCTCACTTTTAATTCACTAATATTGTTCAAATCAATCAAATGCAGGTATATTACGTTTGATAATTGAACATGTATGAAGAAAAAGCGGCAATTTGTAGATTTCTATTTGATTTTTTACAAAAAGGTTGGCAGGGCATTCTCTCAGTGACAGCCTCAGATTGGTTCTTAAGATGCTGATCCCTCTTAATTGTCCTGTATGAAGGGAGAGACAAAAAGAGAAATAGGGGATGTGGATATTTCAAACTTGTTACACAAATAAATAATTGGGCTTGTTAACACATCAACTAATAATTGTTAAAAAAAATTGTCATCAACTTTAATTGACTGAATTTATTAAGTAATTCGGTTTATTAACATATGAAAACTGTGTGTATAACTTAAATGGGAAGAATGTTGCGCTCAGTGGGAGCAGTGATGCTGCGCTTTGGTCTGAAGGATCACTAACATTTCAGAAGTAAGTTTGGTCTGCTTTTGTTCAGCGTTAACAGAGAGAATGTCTGCTCACAGATGTATGTTGAGCCAAACAGATTCATCATTCGTTTTGTGTGGCATCTCATCAGAGGAACCTTGCCCTTTTCCAAGCTCCAGTAGAAGACAGGTAGGAGAGGAGCTCCTACCTGATAACAGACACACATTCTCCCATTTTAGCAGAGAGCTTGGCATTTGGAAATGCGCATTTGATTTCGGTGTCAGGAAGTGAGCTATATGGAAGTTGTGCAGTTGTGACTCGAAGAGACAGAGCTTCACACAGAATGCTTTTATGTGCGCATACAGCTGTACAGCTTTTTGCCTTGTACTCTCTTGTTTAGAGTGTTGAGATGATCAATGAGATCAACCTAAAAAGCCAGGACTGCCAACCATAAAGTGTCACTGGGCTCATGCAGGAGGTCTGCCCTTTTCTTTCAAAAACTTGTCGATATTTGATCTCAGGGAATAAAACCGCTGCAGCACGGAGCCAATACTGAGCCAGGTCCCTGTATTCAGCATCGATCTCAGAAAGGAATGCTTGAAATTATCTGTGGTAGAGCCCTCGTGCCTGGATTATGTTGACAGTTTTTTTACAACTGTGCTCATCACATCGCCAAGCTGGACTGTCTTGCAGTGCATTTTGACAGCCTCACCTCTGCTCTCTCACAAATTAGTGCATACCATAGATGCCATTCCTTTACGCTCACCTGTCATGGCTGGAGCCGCATCCATTGTAAGTCCACACAGCTTGTCCCATTTAAGTCATTTTGGTCAATTGCATCTGACACAGCTTAAAAAATGTCCCCTTTAGACTCAGAAGTTCCTACGAAATGGAAACATTTTCATCAACTCCTTTCAAAAAAATTAACACCTGTGCAGTGTCGGTGGCATCTTCGCTCTCATCAAATGCAATCGAGTAAAAATCAAAAGCACAAGCTTTATCTGACATTTGCTGTTTTAAGTTAATCGGAAAGTCTTCAATTCGCCGCACAACTGTACTGAACATACTATCATTGTTGAAATCCTGCAAACACTGTTTGATGAAATCATCGTCTGAGAAAGGTTTCCCATGTAGGGTATTGAGTTGAGCTACTTCATAACTGGCAAATGTGGCATCTTTTTGAGTTTTGTTAGCACGGGTTGTTGCAGGGTTAGAAGGCTAGCTGTCATTTGCTTCACCTTCTCTTCCCGCTCGGCGCCAGTGTGGGACGTGAAGGTCTGATGTTTTGTTTCGTAATGTCGTCGTACATTGTACTCTTTCATTAGGGCAACAGTTTCATTGCAAATCAAACAGTTTGGACACCCCGTATCTAGAGTAAGCGTATAACAGGGTGCCGAGAGAGTTGTGTGGTATGATAAAGTCAGGTGTGTCAGGGAAGTATGTGAGGGTGGTGCAGGACATGTATGAGGAAAGTGCGACAGCAGTGAAGTGTGCAGTAGGAATGACAGACTGGTTTAAGGTGGAGGTTGGATTGCATCAAGGATCGGCTCTGAGCACTTTCCTGTTTGCAGTGGTGATATACAAGTTAGACGGACAAGGTCAGACAGGAGTCTCCATGGACTAAGATTTTTGCGGCTGATATTGTGATTTGTGCTGAGAGTAGGGAGCAGGTTGAGAAGAGCCTGGAGAGGTGGAGGTACGCGCTGAAGAGAAGAGGAATGAAATTCAGTAAGAGTAAGACAGCGGAAAAGAGGAAGACCAAGGAGGAGGTTTATGAATGTGGAAGACATGCGAGTAGTTGGTTTACAAGAGGCAAATGTAGAGAAGAGAGAAGTATGGAAACGTATGATCCGCTGTGGTGACCCCTAATGGGAGCAGCCGAAAGAAGAAGAAAATTGTTATTTTATTGTTATTTTAACAATATTATTATTATTATTATTATTATTATTATTATTATTAGATTGTTATTATTAAGTTTTCCCTTGCCACAGTCACCACCGGCTTGCTCATCAGGGACAAACTCATACTTATAAAGAACATATTCACTTTTTATCACCACATTATCTGTGTAAAGCTGCTTTGTGACAATGTCCATTGTTAAAAGCGCTATACAAATAAAAATGTATTGAATTGAAATGAATTGATTAAGGCAGTGCTAGATAACAATGGTGCTCACACAAAATCTTAAATTTTTACGTTCACTTTAGGGTGTACTTAGTACCCAGTTATTTATACAATAATGTCTGTATGTTAAGTTATTTTAAGAGAACAGTAAATCTGTACTGCTCTACAAGCTGCACATTGACTACTCAAAAATATATCAAAGTTTCATTTCTATAGTATTGTCCCTTGAGAAGATTATACTAAAATGGTTGCTAAAATGTGAGAGGTGTATTCCTTTTGTGAGATGTGCACTTATACTGTATTAGTGTAACTGAAGATACATGTAACAACCAGAAAACAATATGGCAGAAGGATTTGAGGATCAATATTAATAAAAGAAATGACTGGCTGGTTATCATATTTAATGTATATAATAAAATAAGGGAAGCTATGGGGAAAATCCTTAATTACAAAATAGTACATATATATTATTATACACCATCTTGACTTTAAAGAATGTGGAGAGTGCACTTATTTCCGTATAACCTGTGAATCATAATTATGCCTTCCTGAAGATAAATCAGTGGTACCAAACATAGCAAAAAATGAAAAAAAAAACCAACTGGTTGTATCACAGCTTCCAGGATGATCTTACACAATTGGAAATGCCCTCAAACCTTGATCTCAAAGATTAGATTGATGGGATGATGCATTATATGAGAGCATGTTGAGAAGACTGCAGAGGGAGGGAGAAATGAAAAACATGGTATAATTTTTGTCAGCATTTAAAAAAAGTTTGTGATGAGTAGGACTGCCTAACAATTGTTTCATGTCCATGTGCTCTTGTCCTGTTTTGTTCCTTTTTTGACTGCTATTAATATATATATATATATATATATATATATATATATATATATATATATATATATATAACACGATTAATTTAGAATAACCTCCACTCTTCTGGGAAGATGCTTCACTAGATTTTGGGATGTGCTTGTGGAGGTTTGGGCTCAGTCAGGTACTGGTGAGGTGTGGACGCCTGGGGTGCGGTCAGCATTCACTTTTATCATAAAGGTGTTCAATGGGATTGAGCTTTATAGCAGACCACTCAAGATCTTCTTTTGGGTCTCCTAATTCAACTGAAGGAAAAAATTTATAACTTTGTAGCAACAATTTGGGGTTGAATCACATATGGCTGGAAAGGTCAAGTGTCTAGTATAGTACAGTTGATTATTATTACAGCCAAATAAAAACCTATTTCGCTTGTTCAAATGCGAACAAACACGTGAAGTAACTCAAAGACAGATAAAAACCACTACCAGGAAAGAATCCAATTTCTACTCTAACAGTTCATCATCATCATCATCATCATCAATCTGTTTATATGTATCAGATTTATTCTTTAAAATGACTTCAACTGATGTATAACTTCAACAATAACTCCATTTGAGATCGTAAAAAATCTGAAAGGGATGTAAATAAAAAAAAAATGCTCAGTGGAGCCCCCCCCCCCCCCCCCCAAAAAAAAAAAGAAGGCTCCGCCCATCCGCAGCAGAGGCCCCGCCTATAATCGTCTACAACACGCGGGTGAGTATGTACACAGTGAAAAGTGACGGCACCTGCCAGAGACAGGAACACACTGATAGAGAGAGATAGAGGAAGGAAGGAAGAAAGAAAGAAAGAAATACAGAGTAGTATCCAGTCCAGACGCGAAGAGTCCTGAAGTTAACCTACTCGATAATCCGTTTCATTTGGTGTGGAAAGCTGAAAACCTACAATCTGCTGTAAAAAGGAGTTTTGACATGCACTTACAGAAATGTGAGTATCCTCTTTTCTGTTTTTACAGCATCTTTAGATCCCATTTAGTGTTCACTTAAAGTGACAATAATCCCACCTGTAAATGTATGTAAATGTATATCATGTTAATTATAATTTTTTATAATTATAATTATAATGTCATTGTTTGAATATAAGGTAATAAAGTGCTCCAGGTGCTTATTATTCTTATTATATTGTTGTTTTATTATAGGTCATTTTTTTATTATAGGGTAATAATTAGATGGAAGTGCTGCTATTCTTATTCTTATTCTTTTTATTATTATTGTTATTATTATTAGTAGTAGTAGTAGTATAATAAAGGGTAATGAAGGTCTGCAAGTGGTCCTACCTATTGTTTTATATATATATATATATATATATATATATATATATATATATATATATATATATATATATATATATATATATATATATTATTGTATTATATAAAGGTTATATTATATTAGTAGTAGTAGTATTATTGTCATTATTATTATTATTATTATATATATTATATTATTATTGTGTGTGTGTGTGTGTGTGTGTGTGTGTGTGTGTGTGTGTGTGTGTGTGTGTGAGCATGCCTTTGCCTGGCATTAGTGAGTAATAGACACTTCATCAGCGTCAGGATCCCCCCCGGTAGTAGGGCTTCATAGCTCGATGTTGCGTAAAAAGCAGAAAGACAGAGAAACTCCTAGCAGGCTGCCCCCTCCCTTCCGAGCTTTATTTTCACTTCTTCTCTTTAAAAACAAATAATAAGGTGGGCTGAAGCTGAGGACGATGCAGTAATTGTGGCTGTAGGTTTGTGTGTTTTGTTACACTTGGCCGCTCAGTCGTTCTCTCGGGAGGAAAGTGTAGCGAATGGTAACGCCCTCACTGCAGCAGGTGCGACGGTGGGGACTGTACTATTTCAGGGAATAGGGCGGGGGTGTGTTAAGGGGGTGACCTCACTTTATAAGCGTTCGTTTGTTTTGTTTTATTTTTTTTTTACTATGATTGATTTAAAGTAATCTGATTCAACCTGGTAATCGACGGAAATGCCACGTTTAATATGTGATAGAACAGGATGTGCCTTAAACAGCGGTTGGTAGGGTAAAGCGGCCCCGCTGCCACTCGGGTTTTCAGGGGACCCGAATCGGCGGAATCCCCGCTCCTCCCACGCGCGTGACTCACTGGTCAGGGATTTCCGTCGTTTTGAATGCGCTAAGGGCATCCCTACATCTCTTTCTCTCGAGTAAGCGAGAGCGCGTGCGCACCCGCCCACGACCTCACACTGCAGGGTCAAGGTGTGACGCTTTTAAAGATCATCTTTGGTCACCCTTAATGTCACCATGCCTGCATCGCGATGATCTCATTGGAAGTCACTGATTGAGATACCTTTTTTTTTTTTTTTTTTTTTAATGAAAGATCATATCTTCTGATTATATGACATCCACTTAGTTCTGCTTATACAGTATGAGCCAAATGCAAAAGAATATAGCAAAAAAATAGGATCTATTTTGTAGTAAATCCACTGGGGTCTATTGGTTTGTCAGTTCTTTATATGCAGAATAAAAAAACCGACAATGTATAAAGAATAAAAAAAGAATGCTATTCTTCATATTCACATTTTTCTTTCGAATTACTAAATGAGGGTGTCCTCTGGGTCTAGGATAAACCACAGCAATCTTCCCAAATGCAAAATATATAGATGAATATAAAAAAAAAAAAAAAAAACAGGTTAGTATGTATGATATTCTGATGATGATCTAAGTATAGAATCTAGAGCTCTTCTTTTGTTCTGGGTAAAGGAGATATACACCTAATTGTGTGTGTGTATTTTGCGATGGTAAACTGTTTGAAAGATTTCAGCTGGTAGGAGTAAAATGAAACTAAAGTGAGACGAGAACCAAAAATAAAAAATAAACGGCTGATAGGAAAGGGAATTATCCAAGGCCAGCCAGGCCCAGTGGAGTTTCCACCCTGCTTCAGCATGCCTCATCTTCCTCTTTAAATCCTCTGCCATGAAAGTTGCTCACTTCAGTGGTTTTCAGAGAAACTGCTGTTTTTTCCCCTCTAAAGGGGATATGGAAATCGAAAACCATTTCATTTCAGCCTGGCTCTAGACTTGCATATTTCTGTACCAGGGACAGTTAGGGAAGTGACATCACTGATGTAATAGGCTAAAAATACCACGACTTCAAACGCTGAAACTTATCAAGCGTCGAAAAAAAAAAAAGGCATGGTATCGGCGACGTTGGTTCGGTGTATAGAGTAGCTTTTTGGTCCAGGATTTTGCTTCTAAAAAACCTATGCATCTGTTAGCGGTAGTAAATTCGAGCAATGCCAACCTAGTGCTGCGTGTAAGCTATAGACATAGCAACAGAAACTACGAGAGCAAATACGTCAATATGGCAGGAAGATGTGGTTGGCCACGGAGCGTAACGGAGCAAAGGAAACAGAAAAATGCTTTTGCGAAATTCGCCACGGCTTTCTGTCGAGGAGAACAGGTTCGACGTGACCTCACTAGCTCTTTTCCTAGTGGAATCTTTTCCTCATGGTTTGTGTGACGAGAGCGAAACACCTCTGATGGAAATGTCAGACTTATCTCACGTTTTCGAGGTTGAGCCTTTGAAGAAATGTTCCTTTCTGTCTGTAGCTGATGACCACTGGAAACCCTCTGATATTTGTTTTTTCTTTTTTTTTTTTCTTTTTCTTATTTAACTTTTTTTTCCTTTGGTGAGTAACAAAGGGAAATGACTTCTTTTTTTAAATTTTCAAGCGCACAAACATATCTGTAATCTAAAAGATTAAAATAGGGGGAAGCTCAAAGCCGCGACGAATTGCTCTTCAAAAACAAAAACAAGGTGTCACATGGAAGACTTGACTCTTTAAATGTCTCGATTTATTGAATTACTAACCAGAAAAAATGACTAATTTTTAGTTTTATATGTAATGAAAAGGTTGTCAAGATGTTTGAATTTGTTCGTCTTTTACGTAAAGCCTCATGTTTCTCCTAATGTTTTCGTTCCTCTTCCTTGTTTATGGTTTTTTTTCTATCACGACCATCAGTGTTGTTCTATAAAGCCCACGACTCTTCCAAGATTGGTGCATTTTTAGCTACATTTGATAGTCTTAATCTAATATGTGGAATTTTTCTCATACAAATATCCATTTATGGCTTATTGGTTTCAGGTAATGTTGAAAAAAATTGTAAAAACCAATTGCTCAGTTACATTTGTGTCGATCCGCAGCGCCAAAGGAGAAGCCGTGTTACACGCTGCCTACAGTGAAGAAGCTCCTGGAGCAGAAGAGAAAGCGAGAGACGTCTTCAGCACCTCCGTCCTGTTCCTCTGTGATTAATAACACTGCTGCTGGTGCTGCTGGTGCTGCTGCTCCTGTGCCAATCCCAGTGAGTACATGCTGATCAGAAAACCATTTCAGGACGAGGTCGCCTTCATTTCCATTTAGACTGAGGAAAGCTTACGAAAGTCAATCCTAATCTGATCTTTCTCCTCATTAGGTTTCAACATCAGATCTCTCTGCCGGTAAGGGCACCCTCTTCATACTCAAATCATTCCTCAAAACATACAATTCAATGGTTACTTCGAGACTTGCAGATTGATTTCTGGTGTTAATAGTAATAATACAAAAGAGTGTAATTTCTCCACAGGTGCAAACAGCAGCTTCTCAGACATGGCAGCCATGAGATATGACTTTCATCATCGGTGGGACGCAGCTATTCAGCCCCAATCCCCCGGTTTTCAGGAGTGCATCCCTTTCTCCTCAGTATGCCTGAATTACCACCAGGACTCCACAGGTGCTCTGAGCTTCCAATCTCCTTCGAGTTTTAGCTCCCCCTTACCCGCAATGGAGCCTCAGCTTTCCAGTTATAACGCTCTCGGACTGCAGGACCCCAATCAGAGCTTGCAGATCGGACAGCATTTCGTAAGTCTCGCACATTGTCTACGATATATTTTGTGTTTGATGTATCGAGAAGTGGTGGACTACGAAGTAACTGTAACTCGATACTGTACTTAAGTACGTTTGGGGAGATTTTCAAGTCAAGCGCGCAACAATCCACCAATCAGGGTAGCGCACTGTTTTAAACTTGTTCTGATTGGCGCTTGGTGGTGTCTACTTAGCACCAACGTACAGTTCAGCGTCAGTTCAACAGCAAGCAGAACATTTTGAGGGGAATAAACGATAAATGAAACTCCTGACTCGAACTCGCCACAACACCCGTGACTTCATTTGCATGTTTTTTCTTAAGTAGGCAAAAGTTGTTTTGGGGTTCATGATCATTTAAATAGATATCTTAATGCAGATATATTAATGCAATTCTATTTATAGATTTGTGCACCAAGAGTCTTTTTTTTTACATAAACTGAGTTGAGCAAAGATTCTTGACAGAAATGATAATGGGAACATTTATAGCCGTAATAAATTATAATGCTTTGCTTTCACCCAAGTGAAAGTTTAAAAGGAGCACTTTTACTGGAGTCATATTTTACCCGTGTGTCTCTACTTTAAGTACATAGTCATTATACTTCGTCCACCACTGGTATTTAATATTCGTAGGATATTTAATACAAATATTAAGAAGAAATGTTGAGTTCAAATCCAACATCCAAAGTCAAATCTTTTTGCTTCAGCAGCCCAGTGCAGAGTGTTCCGTGACCTCGGGCATGTCTATTGCCAGCGATGACCTTAGTGCCCAGGGTATGAGCGTTCCAAGCTCTAGTTACGTGTGGCCCCCTGGTACCAGACTTCAGGAATCTGTGGGGCCCTGCGGTCTGTCAGTTAGACCCCAGATGAACATGGACATGGCTTTGCTGGATAAGGCACGGCTCTCACTGCAGAACATGGACTACACCAGAACCACATGGAAGGACGATGATGGAGACACGTGAGTGATGGGCAACAAAATGCTCTTCCAGATCTTTTTATCTTTTATATAGAAAATGGTAGGACTGCAGCACTTTTGCTTTTTTTTTTCATTAAACCTAAATTTATCTAAGAAGCAAAGTATGCAGAGTTGCACCTGGTCGTGTTTAGACCACACAGCGTGTGACTGTTATGGTTAGACGTGCTGTCGACTGAAAACGTGATTTAAAAAATGAAACCTTAATGCCAATATTTGCTTATTCTAACACTCTGCTATTGAGAATCTGTTTTTAATCATGAACAATATATTAAGGAATGAATATTGGAAACATAGCACTTTTCATTGTTTTCTTTCTGATAACATTAGCCGTAGCATCACAACCCGGTCTAACACAGCAGTGGTGTTTTGTGCTTCATTTAGAATTCTGCACATATACACTGCTAAGGGTGAGAGGGAATACGCCTTCGCTGCAGCGGAAAAACTGCAGGAGCTCGGCAAATTGGACACGAAGGAGCACAGGGGAAAGGTAAAACGCACGCTGAGCCTCATTTGTCAATTTTAAGTAAAACGAAACCAAACAAAGTTTCTGACAAATTGAAAGGAGTTTAGGAACATTTCTATTTTCTTCGAATTCACGTGAGTCCGTCACCCGGCGTGCACACAGCACGGGTGATTTTCTTTGAATACCACCCACAAAACTTCATAAATGGCAACACTCTCTGAGCGGAAAGCACGAAATGACTGCTAATATGGCAAAAAAAAAAAAAAAGAATTTCACAGAGGCAGGAGCGGAAGTACTCTTGACTCACATCTACAAGAATAAAAGGATATTATTTAGCAGTAAAGCTAGCAGAGTTACAGTATCTGAAAAGGCCAAAATATGCATAAACTCGTTCAGTAATATCAATTCTGGCTTCTGCACCACGCTTTTATATGGCAGCAATTCTTTGTAGTTATACAACTCGTTTTTTGTTTTTTTTTCTCTCTCTATTTAAATGTATTTGGGTTAGCCGCCTGTCTTTTTGTTTGTATTTAATATTTCTTTAATGATGTAACTAAGAATGACAGGGTGTCAATTTGTTTGAAATAAAGGACTGATTTCAATATTTGTATTGCATAGGCAAAACGTATTCAATTATAAAAGCCAGAAGGATTTGATCTTCTTTAATACAGGTGTTTCTGACATCTTTAATGCGCTGGCCATTTTTGCTGGTTGCTTTGCTTAGTGAAATCATGTCATGCCGTTGTATCTTAGACTGCATTGCTGGTAGCAGTGACGGCCAATCAGCCAGAGATTGTGCAGGACCTGCTCACACTGGGGGCTGATATCAGCATCTGTGACATCAAGGGCCAAACTGCACTGCACCTGGCAGCCACATATGGCTTTCCGCAGGTCATGAAGGTGAGCTCACGCTATGTTCTGAAAAGTTTCTTGTTCATGTTCATGTTCATTATTTACACAAAAATTCTAATCCTAATAAAACGAAATATGTTTGTTAATTTTCCGTTTTTTTTTTTATTAATCTTAAAATTTGTAAAAAAAAAACAAAAAAAAAGGACAACACTTAAATATTGCGGGCGGAAGCAGAAAAAAATATATATTTTTGCTGGGGCGGGGCAGAACTTCCGTCGTTTGCACGTCTCTAGCTCACACCCTAAAAACAGCACATTCAATAGTATAGAAACTTCATCATCCAATCTTCATCATACAATTATCATCCAACATTCAACATCCAATCTTCATCATCCAACATTCAGCATTCAACCTTCATCATTCAATCATCATCTAACATTTAACATCTAACATTCAACATCCAACATTCAACATCCAACATTCAGCATTCAACCTTTTATTATCCAATCTTCATCATCTAACATTCAACACCCATCCAACCTTCATCATTCAATCATCATCTAACATTTAATATCTAACATTCAACATCCAACCTGCATCATTCATTCATCATCTAAGATTCAACATCCAATCTTCATTATACAACCTTTTATCATCTAATCTCCATCATCTAACATTCAACATCCATCCAACCTTCATCATTCATTCATCATCTAATACTTTATCATCCTCCACCAACTTTCATCATTTAACCTTCATCATCCAACACTCATCACCCAATCGTCATCCTCCACCATCCAACCTTTATCATCTCACATTCAACACCCAACATTCCCTCTCAAACATTGGGCAATGCCCCGTCAATGATATTGTAGTCAGCGCCCAGAGTATCTAAATTTGTGAATGTATACAGGATATAATTATTATAAATAAACGTAATAAAAACCATAAAAATATTTTATCTTCATCTAAAGAATTAGCAAACTACACAAGCTGCTCAATGTTAGTTTGGCGAAAGTTTTGTTTTCGAACCATAATGTTTGTTATCAGTTAGTCTACAGGGTGTGTATAATATCAATAATTAGAAATGCAACTTTAACAGTTTTTATTTCCTCCATGTTCAAACTGTGTGTAGACCAAAAACACTGATATCTACATGTCACAATTTACAGGTTATCCTCTCTATGGAACATGGCGTGGACCTGGAGGCTCGCAATTTTGAAGGTAAACCATTTTAATCCATCAGGTATATTGTAAGTAAAGTTATAAAAGTGTATTGTAGGTAAACAGTAATATTAAATGTGGGAAATATAAGACAAATCTGCTTTGGTCTGATTCTCGTTTGACTCTCTTTTAGGTCTAACACCATTGCACTGTGCAGTGATCTCTCACAATGCCACAATGAAGGCTCTTGCTTCCAGCTCCTCATCCCCTGCTTGGCTACATGATGGCAATCTGCAATCCCAAGACGAAAATAAACTCGCTTGCCTGCATCTGCTACTGGACGCAGGCGCTTCCCTGCTCAGCCAGGTGATATTCTGCTTTAGCCATTTTATTGGTCTGCTGAAAACACTGTACGACACGAAAACGTTTATCTAGTCTGGACTTGGTGACTGGAATAACATGTGCATGTAAATCCTGGGCATTTATTCAGCTCATATGTCGGAAACAGACATAATCCTTCAGCTGTATTTCATTTTTAGACTCCTGGAAATTTAACCGAAAGTGATTTCGGTGTTGGTTTCGTTATGACTCTGACTTTGATTTCACCCTTCGTTCTCAGGAAATCAAAAGCAATAAGACCGCCCTCCACCTGGCTGTGAAAGAGGGAAATATCCAGCTGGTTCATTTTTTCCTGAGAGAACAGATGCCTGACATGCAGGCCTTTATCAACATGAAGGTAACGGTCTGCTTTTTTTTGTGTTTTTTTTGCATATGTCAACCAGGCATAACATTTTCATCATGGCCCCCTGTTAGCAGTTGGGATATACAGTATTAGGCAGAAAGTCTGTCCTCAAAGTTGATGCTTTAGAAGCAGGAAAAATGGGCAAGCTTAAGGATTTGAGCGAGTTTGACAAGAGCCAAATTGTGATGGCTAGACGTCAGAGCATCTCCAAAACTGCGGCTCTTGTGAGGTATTGCAGTGGGGAGTATCTATCAAAAGTGGTCCAACAAAGGAACTGTGTTGAACCATCGACATGGTCAATAAAGGTCATAATGTTATGCCTGATCGGTGTATTTTGTACCGAGATCTTGTGTCTTCACCTGATCTTGTGTCTATCTCTCTATCTTGACTCTTTGGTATAGTATAAAATATGATATAGAAATAGATCAATATAGAAATAGTATATGGACTAATAATCAATAAATTACTGTGTGTGTGTCTGTGTGTGTGTGTATATAGCACCTTGTAATTTTTTTTTTTACCCAGGCTCACGGACACACAGCCTTGCACATGGCAGCAGGTTTACATGGAAGCCCATATCAGGAGGAACTGATCAGACTGCTGCTTAACAAAGGAGCCGATCCGAGCATCCGCAACCTGGAGAACGACCAGCCTGTACATCTGCTCCAAAATGGAGAACAAGGAGAAAAGGTGAGCACAGACTCCAGCTAGCTCCTGTTGTTATGATAATAATACGCTCTTTAGATAGGTTTAAATGTATAAATCTGGCTTGCCTAACAGTTTTCTTTCAGGCCTCAGCCAATGTGTTTCCCAAAAACCTAATATTAAAATGGCATTAAAAAAACGTAGATTGTTTATTTTTTTTTTTTGCCGCAACAGAAAATCATTTCACCCCATTATCCAAAAAATCAGCCGGGAGGATGACACATTTTTTCCCTCTGCGATCAATCACACACACAATAAACAATCATGTGTTTCTGTGAGCTCATGTATGTGAAAGAGGGTGGGGAGGATTTTGGAGTTTAGGAATTGTCCAAGACAAAATGAAAGAGAAAATCAGAAGAAAGAAAAAAAGTATGAAATATGAATGCTTCTACAGTGGCATTTATTTATTTCCTTTTTTTTTTTAACATTAGTCATTGCAAGTTGTATTGGTGTATCTTACCTTTTTTTTGCGGGAAGCACGTGCTTCTTCTATTACTATTTATTTCCTTTTTTTTTTTAACATTAGTCATTGCAAGTTGTATTGGTGTATCTTACCTTTTTTTTGCGGGAAGCACGTGCTTCTTCTATTACTTCTAATAATAGACGGTCTCAAAGCAGTCTGCCAGTGGTAACTTTGGCATAGTGAGCCAGTGGTATCTTTGGCATAGAAAAACTCCCTGAAATGGCATAAGGAAAAATCCTTGAGAGGAACCAGTATCAGAAGGGAACCCCGTCCTCATCTGGGTGGCACCAAATGTCCATACATTACAGTTTCATCATTGTCAAAGTGTGCAGTGATTAAATGCAACCTGGAGCCTTGAGCCATTGTAGTAGACTGTGGATATTAATTACAGCCCAAATCCATCCTCAGAGTTCTTGAGTTGCTCAGTAACTTCATGGATCTTTAGGCTGTTTACTATATGTGGAACCATCTGCGGCTGCAAAGTAGCCTCTAATCGAAGAGAATTAAGAAAATTAAGAGAATGTAATCATACAACAAACGAAACGGACAAACTGGACTCACCCATATGAAGTTAATGATGTAGATACAATAAAAACGTATAGATATAGATGATTTACATTAGTAACTGTAGAATGCCATTATCTCCATTTAGTGCAATACTCATTGCTTTCTAAACATCCCGTTCCACATTTAGTTCCCATTTGCTGTTAGAATAATCTCCACTTTTCTGGGAGGAGGCCTGGGGTGCATTTAGAGCTCTTTAGCAGGCCACTCGAGATCTTCCACTTTAACCCATCTAAAGCATGTCTTTATGGAGCTGGCTTTGTGTACAGGGGTATTGTTATGCTGGAACAGCCTGTATCGTTTGTGGTTACAGTTTGCGGAAGAACCACAAATGGCTGGGAAAAAATATCAGGTGTCCCAATACCTTTGTCCATATAGTTTCTATTTGACAGTAGGAAGTATTGAGAGGGGCTAATCCCCTAATCTCAAATAATTGTATGTAAACTATATGCATCTGTGAAACTTTCAGTATATCATTTTGACAGTCCAAATGGTTAAAACTGTGATTGAATATAGTTTTTCATTTACAGCAGCTTACTGACAAACCTCTTTTTTTTTTTTAACCCTCAGCTTAAGCTCATCTTAAAGAAGAGAAATGCCTCTAGACGGCGTATCACATCCTTACAGGACCAAGAGTGACCAGGACTGCTTTCCAGTCCCAACATGTCTCCCTTTACTTCTTATAGGGAATCTTACATTCACTCAAGGGAAAACAAGGCAGAAACGTGATTCGAATTTAATCTGATCATAAACAAAAAAATATAACACATCACAACAGAAAATGCAGTAGCTGAAAAACCCGCCCTCCTTTGCCTTCTTTTCCTTGACTGAATTCAGATCTTGATTTTATAATTGTATGACTAGTATCCTCTTATGAGGTGATTTTACTTCTATTCGTCTCGCTCGAGTGTTTGAATGCATTTTATTGCAGAAGATAATACTCATGAGAATGTGATTTCTGTGAAATCGTTTGTATTTGACGCAAATTTCCTACTGTGTTTTTTTTTTTTTTTTTTTTATGAACCATATTGGTTTGGAGTTACATTACACTGCATCAGTGTTATGGTATGTTACAATTTATTTATTTTATTTTTTCAATTATGTCATGTTTGACTCAGGGATAAATTATATGCAAGCTCCGTTTAACCTTTGTGGTTGGTACCGTGATCGCTGATAGGTTACGCAGAGCTCATCGTTTAAAGAGCAAATGTGAGTGTGTTATGATGAGTCATTACATAGAAGGTAAAAATGTCACGCTTTTTTTTTTTTTTATGTTGACCTCAGTTTGGTAGTCACCTCTCCAGTTGACAGACAGGCAATGATGTGATTTCATATTGACAACATAGCAAGAGTAGAATTAGAACAATATCACTATATGTATTGAACTTGATATAGACATCAGTAAAAACCAAAAAAGAGAGTCTTAAAATAAAATGGCCAAAGTGTGGGAATGGTTAAGGGTATTATTTCATGTGAATCATTGGGTGTCTGGGACTTCAGTAATTCCTTGTAATTCAAATAAGGGGGAATAACACGATACTGTCACTTCCTTTGAAAACCGAGTGAAATGATTGTTAGTTTATCAGAACTGGTTGAGCGTTTCGTGTAAGGGGTAGCCAAACACCGAGTACTTGTTCTGTATTTTTCTTTATTAAATGACATCAACACTGCAAAAAAAATAAAAACAAAAGGTCCTGTTCGAATGTATCACATTGACGTAATGAATGACACAGTTCAAGCTTCTGCAATGGCATTAAAAAAAGAAATGTGCTTTTCAAACGTGTGGTTTTGTTTTATTTAATCGAGGTGCACAACTTTTGTTTAAGTCATTCATCTGGTTTAGGATTATGGATATCACGACGATTCTTGATTTGTCAATGCTCTAATGTTATTAAACAAAATGTCCAAATTTTTTTTATTTTTTTTTTTACATGCTAATCATATGTATCAGAATCCAAGCATTGTTCTTTAGTAGAAGCCTTGGGTTGAAGGTTATAAGGAGTATTCTCCTGCATATATTTGGGTATCGTCATATCATATTATTCCCAAATGATGCTGTTAGTATGACAGCTTAAACATTAGGATATATATATATATATATATATATATATATATATATATATATATATATATACACAGAAGGAGTCATGCTGATCAATCCGGAGGTATCAAAACATGAAAATAGGACAAGAGGAGGAAGTTTAATAGACTAAATATCAGACAAATGAAAGAAAAATGGGATCCCACTCACTCATTCACCTGTATATGTGCATTAAGAACCCTGTGCATGAAAAACAATCAATCAATCGATGAGTATTAAGTGTGAAACAATTAGATAAGGAACAACCTGCAACAACAAAAATCCTGAACAAACTCTGACATGTCCGACGAAAGAAACTGAGAAGCCTTCAAATCCGACCGATCCCATGCAGCTCTTCTGATGTTCTTCTCCAAAGGCACAGTCTCTATACTGACTGTGTGGGAACTGAAAGGAGGAAGAAGAAAAAAAAACAGAATAAATAAATGATGGCCCAGTCGGAAGATAGTATGTGATATGGTTTGGGATTTAGAGCTTACCCTCTGTTTGGGGGGACGGAAGCCGTTCCATAGGACTCGACCTGCAGGAAAAAATTTGGAGCAGATGTTAAGATGCCCTCGTAGAAAAGACACAAGGAACCTACGAATGCGCCTGCGTTCTAAACATTCATACAGGGAACATGCAAAAATCCAGCACAAGACCTTAATGCAAAATAGATTATACAAAATTGCAGTAGTAGCATCGCTACCATTAGTACCACAGCACAATGCGGCTGAATTCTAATGCGATAATATCAACGAGTTAGAGAACAAATAGAGGGAGTTTTCAGGCGCTGAGATTCCAGCATGCACCGCATTTCAGCATCGCATACACACACACACACACACACACACACACACACACACACACACACACACACACACACACACACACATACACACATACACACACACACTGTCTATCCAAAAGAGATCAGAAATGCTTTATGGAAAAAGTGCGACACTGTTTCCATATAGCGTTTTCTATAATTCATCACCACAGCTTGGGTGTATTCATTCTGCCCCGGTGTTGCCAGGTAAGATGCTTTTAAACCCTGACTTCCACCGAAGGTCACTTTTTAATACAGTTCTTGTGATGGATAGGCAGTGTTTTAGGATAAAAGAGAAACTGTCAGCAAGCCGTTAACCCAGTGGATGCATTTGAGCGGATAGTCTTCTGGGTGAGCATCCTTTCTCTCGTTACGTCTCCTCGTCTTTATTTTCCAAGTCATTACCGCATGCATAGAGCAGGCTTTTCGGTTTGGATGCACGAGTCTTACTTGGACGACTTTGAACATTTGAATTTTTTACCTGATAAGAGACAAAAAAAAAAAAAAAAGAAAGATTAAAATATTGATAGGTTTAAATCATGATTACGAATTTCTTAAAGGAACGATGATGGAGTAAGTTGTGTGTCAGAGGCGTTTATATTAAATTTTTTCAATAAAGGATAAAAAAAAATGTGCGATTTTATTTCTCTTATTCAGAGCCTGTGAAAGTCTTTTCCCTTTTGAAAATGCATTGGACAGTGAATGCATGGAAGATGGTTCTGTGGACCGATGAGTCCACATGTGGCATTTCTGGCTCTAACAGAACTGATGTACGATGGAGAACAGGAAAAAATATTAGCAGACTTCCTCACACCCACAGCCAAACATAGAGGCGGAATTGGGGGTTGTTTTGGAGCAGAGAATCTGGAGACTTGTTCCAGGTGAAAGGAATCCTGAACCAACATGGCTACCATTCCAAATGGCTAATCGGAACCATTGGGTGCACGTACAATATAATCAGTGGTAGTGGCCCCAACACCTAAACCAGTTCTCTGCATAACTAATATTTACAAAATTAGAAAAAAACCCAATTCAAACTAAAACCAAACATATCATGATCATAAAAACAACTGTATTTTAACTTGAAAATTCATGAATCTTGTTTTTATTGGATCATATTAATTCTCAAATTAATTTAATTTCTAAACCCTAAACTTATCAAGCCTATTTGCAAAGACCAGTACAAAATCAGCACATTCGATAAAAAGAAGTTCCAAATTTCTTCAGACAGTATCCAAAAGTTATATAACCACTTCTCTTTTTTTTGCCACTTTTTTTATAAAAATGGTTATCTTTTTACAATTTACAAAAATGAATGAATGAATGAATGAATTTCTTCTTACTTTATAACCAACTGCAACTTTGGGTTTGGGCACGCTTTGGGTTATTAGCTAATATTGGCTTGGCTTACGTCTTTATTAAATCGCAAACCGCCTGAACTGAGGCTGAAACAACTAAGAGATGGTCTGCTTTGGGGCACTTGTTGAGTACTGAGGAGGAACAGGGCTTTTGGAGGGTAAACTGAAATTAGCCGTAGCCTCTGAGGTGCAGGAAGTAGCATCGCTACAGATACATGCAGCACAAGACTCCCTTATAGGCTTTAAAAAAAACATACATCACATCAGGGTGTAACGGCAGTTGAATAAAGTGTAATAAAATTGAATGTTAGCTGCTGCACAACAATGACAAACTGAGAAAAGTGGACAAACATTTAAAAAAAAATAAAGGCTGTATGGAGCTAAAGCTTGTAAGGATGTCGAACTGAAAGTATTGTGAGGTAAAAATGAAAAACTGTACTGTGCTGCATGGGCAGGGTTTTGTTTAGAGGCGAGGCTTTGGATAGGACTGTTACAGACAGATCATTGTTCATTGACTGTAGGCTGCCACCCAGAAGTTAGACACAAATTTGGGCGGGCTAAGCCTGCCAAGTTTCTGCACCTAAATCCCATTGAACTGCTCTGTGATGAACTAAAAAAAATTAAAAATGGGTAATTATATTAACCGATAACCTATGGGTTAATGGCTGTTAGCCACGCTATATGGAGAAAAAAAAGTATTGGGACGTTCCCATCTTATGGCCAGGAATTCACAAACATTGTCCATATATTATATATATTGTCCATATATATTTGGTTAATAACATAGTGGCCTGAAAACCTACAAATGAGAAAACCTGTCCAATATCAAATGTCCTGCATTTCTGTATTTGTACAACTACTGGAACAGCTGTATACCTGTATATAGACACTATAATAGTATATATACATCCTCGGATCAACTTACTCAGGGCTATGAGGATTCCGGATACAAACATTACCACGGCGAGAATCAGACCAGTGGTTTGCACAGTCTCATAATCTGGAATCAATGAAACGGGTGAGAGTCAAGTTTGGTATGAAATAAAGTGGCACACAGCTATATGCCTCAGTGCTTTATTTTTTCATATTCACTGTGCCATATAATGCCTATATACACAGTCCTAACAGTACACAGAAAAAGATTTGAGTATTTAGTTTATTGAATATTTTTTCTGTAAAGTTATATTCATTTATCTGGTTTTTTTTTTATTATTATTATTTACTACATACCATAATCGAAGGCACTCTGGTCCGCCCACACCGACTCTAAGCAGAAAGAATAAAAAATAAAAAATCAAAAGATATTTAAAATAGCATTGGAAAATATGAAGTCGCAATATTGACAACATTGTGTTATGGGGGTGTGAGCATTTCGGGTTTTCAGATCACCACATTACAGATGCAGTTTCCTTCAAGCCTGAGCTCAGTTTAGTGCCAAAGCATATGTTGTTTGCTTCATTACTTAACACTGTCAAACAAAGGAGTGCAAACTGGCACTAGTATCAGTATCACACCATAGAGACAAAAGTATTGGGATACTTGACTTGATTGGACACAATTGTACAGGATGTCTTTGGATGCTGAGCATGAAATCTTCCATTCACTTGAACTTAGGAAACCCAAACCTGTTCCAGCATGTCAATTCACAAAGCCAGCTTCATGAAGATATGTTTTACATGGGTTGGAGTGGAAGATCTTTAGTGGCCTCCTATTAAGCTCAACCCTATTGAACACCTTTAGGATGAACTGGAACACTGACTGCACCCCAGGCCCCCTCACCTCACCTAAATATGAACTCAATGTGGAATAGGATGTTCAAAATGTACATACCAATCTTATAGTCTGGTATTTAAAAGCTTTTGTCTATATAGTGTTTATTTGGTGTTTAGACAGAGTTTCTGTATTCCTCACTAGATGGTGCTGAAAGCCCCAGAATGTAGCTCCACATTTCCGATAGGAACGGAATAATGCCTGAGCACCTACACTGAGCTGCTAAAGAATACACTTATTATAGTAATGGCAAAAGTGATTTTGATACACCAATCCTACAGCATTTTGTACATTTATACTTTTATTAGTCTTAAAAAACTGACTCACTTTGCACACTTACTAATGCTCACTAACGCAATCTGACAGTTCCCTTAGCCACCATTGAAGATTATCTGTAATATACGGAATCAGCACATATTCTGTGTGAAAAAGGGTTTGTATCCCTTGCTGTTAGGATTCTAGACTGGGCTCTACCATAGGGACAATGTTTTATTGCGCGTGTGTGTGTGTGTGTGTGTGTGTGTGTGTGTGTATCAGGAACAGCAGCAATCCTGGAATGTTTAAACATATCAGCGGCATTGCTTGCAGTCCACAAATTAATACAATGGCATTAGTTTACAGAGAAAATACTCTGCAGTATCACATCACACCCTCACACTTCCATCCATCCATCCATCCATCCATCCATCCATCCATCTGACAAATACAGTACATAGACAAACAGATTGGTCATGAAAAATATAGCAATATCAAATATAGCAATATCTATAAATATTAGGCTTAAAAATAAACACGTTAATAACGCTTATTTTATTAGCATGCGATTAATGCAGCGTGCATTTCTGTGACTGTTTTTATTAAAAATCAAAATAAATAAATAAATAATCAATAAATAAGCTAAATTAAAACTTTCAACACAACACACATTTATTCACGACGTCCTTTTTTTATATTTGAGTAAAGAAAAGAATAAACTCCAGCGAAAAACTATTTTTTTGAAACCGCTAAACATTTGTTTTACTGATGCACCAAGTCTCAAATCAAGCTCCAAATTCCGCCGTGATTCTTTTCTTCCTCTTTATCGGCGGCTCGCATTCTTAAGTAGTGCATTACCCGCATCTACTGTGGTAATGGAGAGACTTATATCCGTATTCCCCAACCAAAAATCCACCTTGATGCACACATCCGGCAATTAATAGCGTCCGTGTGGAAACATAGCAAAAGTTCCGCTTGGTGTTTTGTTGATTTACGTAATTAAAAACCCCATAACTACCTTTAAACATTTACAAGAATATTTTTGTCTTTGTGCTCTATGTTGAGTCTGGTTTCACTAATGATAAACATACAGCATCTGTATTTGTTGATTAGAGTATTAAAAACTTGAAAGGTATTCATTTAAGGTAGATTTAGAACAGATACAAAATGTGCGATTAAGTTGAGATGAATCGTGAGTTAACTTATGACAACTATGCGATTAATCGCGATTTAATATCCTAATCGACTGGCAGCTTTAATAAACATACATATACATAAAAGTGTTTAGCAATAGTTCACGGTTGTGAATTTACTAAGCCATTTATTACTCTTTGCGGACCGTTTTCAACGTGACAGTGATAGATTCTAGGGTTATTTATATTGCATGAGTGAGTACTTTGTAGTTAAAACCCAAATCCTTTTAAAAAAAAAAAATGAATAATCTCCATGCTAGTTAATCAAGCCATATGTTTATGCATGAAAAGTGGTAGCTAAGTTGTTAACACATGGGAGATCTCTCTACTTACTCTCGGGAGATCTCTCTACTTACTCTGAATAAAGGTCTCTGCTACTTTAATAAATCATGTCAATCATCAATCATGTGCTGGGTTAAGAGGACTTTAGTCTTTGTTTGAAGACAGCTAGTGACTCGGCTGTCTGACAACCTCAAAGAGCCAGGACAGAAAAAACCTTTATGCATGCCTTCATATGTAGACTTGGGTAATTTAGCATAGCCTGTCCAACCACTGGCATGTTTTTTCGAGAAAACCAGGAGGAAACACGAGACTCTGGACATGCGAAACTTCGACCTAAGATCGGATTCCAAACAGAGGGTGGTACCACTGTACCACCGTAATGGCCAACCAAAAACCACATTAGCTTACTGCAGCAGGTGGAAGAGAAATGCTGCATCAAAACTGCTAATTGTAGATGCACCTCTTCTACATCATGTGCAGCTTTTAATATTTGGAAACTGGGGAACAAAGAAGTCACTGTAGTGATCACGCTTGAGGTAACTGGAGAAGAAAGATCTCCACACAGCAGCTCTTTTTTTTTCTTTTACGCACCCGAGCAGTTTGCTGTATCGATCAGCTGCATTGAGGGAGGGGTTTGCGCTCTCAGCGAAATGAGTCCCTCAAGTACGCAGTGTCTGCATAGCGAAAACGCGCATGCGCTGTGCTCGGCATTCATTCGGGATAAGGTTCAGGCTTGAGTCCTGGGAGCGCAGATTTATTATGAGATGCTCAGGCAGGGTGGGACTGCATTTAATAACGTGTCCTTGTGCAAAAATATTATCATACATAAATGCAGGTAAGGTTTATATGTTAAATATTGACCTGGAATGAATTGAATTGAGGAGCTGTATAGTGCAACATGTCGACGGAGTTTAAAATGCAACAAAAATCAATTAGATTAATTTTTTTTCTTTCCAAGGATGTTGATAACAGTAACAGCCTTGACACATACAATTTCTTTTCATTTTCTTCTTTAAAAAAATAAATAAATTCAATTAAACTTTATATATATATATATATATTCATATATATAATTTTTTATTTACATTTTTTTGAAATAAAAAAAAAATTGTTCTAAAAAAAAACCACAAAACACATTTCATAATAATTGCATTACCTATTTTATAATTAAATACAATTTCTATAGTAGTTTTGCAAACTATTATCATTTTAGGACATAATTGCATAATGAAATGTAAAGGAATGCATGTTTTATACAACAAAATAAAGTTATGCATCATGCAGAAATGCTGACCATGCAAAAAAAATAAATAATAATTTATACAAAATCTATACACTACAAAGTAAAGAATATAAATTATTTGGAGTGTACATTGAATGTGTACGCACCTGTGCTAGTGGCCATGTCTGTCTGCAGTGCTGGAGCTGAGCTGGGTTTCTTACTTTCTCGGTCTCTTCAGACTGTGTGAGGAGGTAAAGGGGTGTTGAGGTGCAACTCTGCATCTTATGCCGGTTTACTCCATGGATGAATGCCAAATACCTCCCTACTGGAAATACAGCTGCACTACAAAGGGTGTATGAGCCACTCTGGCTTACAGGATGCAGTGCGGTTTTATACAAAACTGTAGGGCGTGTGAAACCATTTGGACTGCAGCCTGCAGTCTCGAGGCGCCCCTAGCGGACACAACTGCAATAACCTGCCATTAGTAAGAATATGCAGTGAGCCTCCACCTCTTTATTAGCTGTACCATAAAGATGAAAATCGGAATGCTTGTTTTGCTAAGAGGACAATCTCATGTCATGTTCTGGACAGTGTATCGTGTTTTTTTTATAATGGAGTGGGACCAGTAACATCACAACGTTACTGGTCACATTTTGGAATTTCACATAACGGTGTTGCCAGAGTTTGCAGATTTGGCATATTTCGCTGTTTGATGCCTCTTGATCTCTAATTCACACTGCGTTGAATGTTTTGATATATCACACACCCATTTATTTATTTTTTGCCTATTAATGAGCATGTGTGCTCACGTGACATCACATGATACAACTACGTTACCCACAATGCAACTCACCACACTGGGCTGCGTTGGTTAATGTGTAGTTTTGTGACCCTGTCAGTTTTGTTTCCCCAAATGCCCTC
Organism: Silurus aristotelis; assembly: GCF_946808225.1. NCBI lineage: Eukaryota > Metazoa > Chordata > Actinopteri > Siluriformes > Siluridae > Silurus > Silurus aristotelis. The sequence goes on from NC_139574.1 coordinate 35,597,809, forward strand.
CTGCCAATTGAGAGAGTGGTGCTGGTTTGTTCCATGATGCACTTCTCCTCACCAGGCTGTTTGCTTTGATGTATGACATGCCTGAAGTCATTTGGCTTTTACACAGTTCATGCCCCATTTGTTTCTCAATGATTGTATCCTAGATGTTCCCACATTATTTTCTAAGGGGCGATTTATTGCCCGTTACCCATAACTCCTGGTGGAATTCCTTTCTTACCACAGTCACCTATGGCTTGCTTTTTGAGAATATGCTAATTCATTGTAATTGTATTTATAATTACTCATTTATAAATTAATACTTTAATTTTTAAATGTAGTATTCAAATAAAACGGAATAGTCTGTGGACAGCTCACCAGCACACACACACACACACACACACACACACACACACACACACACACACACACACACACACACACACACACACACACACACACACACACACACACACACACACACACACATATATATAAGGAGTGTTCAGATAATTGGGTGTCCACAAATTTATGATCCCTTCAAATGTGGTCAACCCTATCCAACTGCACACGCTTGTTTTATTTTCGTTTCTGTGCTTTTGTCACAGATCACCCCAATAAACCACCTCATATGCATTGATTTGCGTTTATTCGATAGAAAAGCGGTCAGTCACGTGTTCTCGTAATCCAGTGAATAATCTCAACAGCAAATCAGTGTCTTGCAACACAATTAAAAGAATTTACAAAAATGTATAAAACGCTACAAGTGAAAATGTGTCTGATTGCTTCACAAGTACAAGCTACAGAAGTCTACGCAAATGTTAAGGGGTTCTTTACAAAACACGTTCTTGGGTGAAAACTAAACGAATGAAACATCGAGAGGAACCAGTCAGCCGCATTCGCGAGCGTACAACAAGAGACTAAAAAAATAATAATTAAAAAAAAAAAAAACATATGGATCAGATATTTGAGAGGAAGGGGAGAAGAAAAAAAAAAAAGGCAGTGTTGGATGAAAACAATGATTTATGTCAGATATAAATGTGAACAAAGAAAACAGGATCCGTTTAAGTTTTTGCCATCCCACTGCTCTCTCCTATTGGTGGTGATACGCTGTGGGAAAAATCATACGATGGCATTAAAAAGGAAATCAGAATCATTAAAGACATTCATACATATACGTACATTTTGAGCGGTAGTGTTGCGCTAGACTGGATTTGTCCAGTCTTAGAAGTGGTAGGCAAATGTGTTACCATGGCAACCGGTCTGTTGCTGGGAGTATTCAACGTAAACAAGATGAAATTGGATAGTTTTATATTTCTCGAAAACTGAAATCTGCACCTACTATGCCTAATAATTTGTGTTCGAGGATGAAAAAAAATTAAACAACGGCATGCTTAATTAGCTTAACAAATGCAAATGCTTAATTTGCAATTAAGCATAAATAAAGTAGCTAAACTCTGGACAAACTTGATTTCCTGACTGTTCGATTAAGTATCTATACAGATCGCTATACAAACACACAAAGGTTTGTGGACACCTGACCATAGGATTCTTATGTGCTTTTTTGAACATCCTGTTCTACATTTAGTCTCCGTTTGCAGTCATAATAACCTCCACTCATCTTGGAAGATGTTCTACTAGATTTTAAGTCAAGCATATCTTCAGAGAGATGGCTTTGTGCCCAGGGGCATTGATTTGCTGAAACACCTTTGGGTCTCCTAGTTTAAATAAAGGGAAAGTGGGATCCTTCCGCATCTAAAGACTTCCCATGCGGATGTGTGCCTCCAGCTTTGTGGTAACAGGTTACAACCACATTTGGCTGGGAAAGTCGGCTGTCCCAATACTTTTGCCTATATTTATAGCACCTCAATAACCTGTTCCACTAGAGTTTCAGCTATGCAAAATGATGCAAATCACTGATTTAAAAACATATCATATACTCGCACTTATCCATTCTCTGAATTCTCTGTCTTTACTATTTGCATACATTCTCAGCAGTCCCATTATGAACAATGCAGTGTCAGTCAATCAGTCAATAAATTTTATTTTATTACCTCAGGATACTTCTGGATTGATTCCCCCACAGCACTGAATGGAAAAACAAAAAACGACGAAATTGTTAACTCATACGAAATTGTACAGCAAGACAACGAAAAAGAACAAACATGATGTGACCTGCTTTCTTTCTCAACTCACTTTAAGAGGCCTGGCTTCCTCTGCAACGGCATTTTCGGCCTACAGGAAACACGAGAGAGAGAGAGAGAGAGAGAGAGAGAGAGAGAGAGAGAGAGAGAGAGAGAGAGAGAGAGAGAGAGAGAGAGAGAGAGAGAGAGAGAGAGAGAGAGAGAGAGAGAGAGAGAGAGAGAGAGAGAGAGAGAGAGAGAGAGAGAGAGAGAGAGAGAGAGAGAGAGAGAGAGAGAGAGAGAGAGAGAGAGAGAGAGAATAAACTACTATATATCTGAGTTTTAAGACTAACTGCATTCATTTAATGCTGGTTTTTTTTTTTTTATTTACTGTCTTCTTTTATTCTCAGTGCTTTTATTTAAAACAACGAAGGCAGTATTCAGATCAAACACACGTCTGTAAAAATACTCATTTCTCAAGAGCCCAAATCCAAGACCCTTTGCCTGTCCTGTGATTGGATCCTAAAATAAACACAGACTGTATACAGGGAGGAACGGTATTCGGTTTCATAATTGCCATTTGTTGGGCAACCTTTAAGAGCCTTTGTGTGTCCAGCTTACAAAGTGTCCTGTTTCTAATGTTGTATTTTTAGCCAAGTTGGCCCACCCAGGGACAAATCTTATTAACTATATGCCTGGAATATACCAAGACATGACATAAAATGCACTAATTCTTTAAAAGCCTACCCTAGTTATAGTGCATAGCTTGAGGCCTGGGTGTATCCCTTTGTGTACTTGATTTGGTTTTAAAAAAGAAGGATGGCATCAAGTCAGAAAAGTAATAAAATATCCATAAATATCAGGCATGCTAGTGACTTTCTGAGACTTGCTATGACAAAGTGTGTATTATCCTAGTGTTAGGGCACAAACAAAAGACCCATAGGCTATGGCAACTCACTGATAATAATAAAGATCCCCAAAAAGAAGAGCACAGCAGCAAAGACCAATCCGCCAATCCGCACTGACTCGTAGTCTGAAAGGAGAAATCAGAACGCACACGCATATATACAGTGAGGAAAATAAGTATTTGAACACCCTGCTATTTTGCAAGTTCCCCCACTTAGAAATCATGGAGGGGTCTGAAATTGTCATCATAGGTGCATGTCCACTGTGAGAGACATAATCTTCCAACATGACAATGACCCGAAGCACACAGCCAGGATAACCAAGGAGTGGCTCTGTAAGAAGTATATCAAGGTTCTGGCATGGCCTAGCCAGTCTCCAGACCTAAACCCAATAGAGAATCTTTGGAGGGAGCTCAAACTCCGTGTTTCTCAGCGACAGGCCAGAAACCTGACTGATCTAGAGAAGATCTGTGTGGAGGAGTGGGCCAAAATCCCTCCTGCAGTGTGTGCAAACCTGGTGAAAAACTACAGGAAACGTTTGACCTCTGTAATTGCAAACAAAGGCTACTGTACCAAATATTAACATTGACTTTCTCAGGTGTTCAAATACTTATTTGCAGCTGTATCATACAAATAAACAGTTTAAAAAAATCATACATTGTGATTTCTGTTTTTTTTTTTTTAGATTATGTCTCTCACAGTGGACATGCACCTACGATGACAATTTCAGACCCCTCCATGATTTCTAAGTGGGAGAACTTGCAAAATAGCAGGGTGTTCAAATACTTATTTTCCTCACTGTAAATATATATATATATATGAATGAGAGAATGAGAGAGAGAGAGAGAGAAACACAAACTAGGCCAATAAAGAATACAGTATATCAACAAAGGTTTGTGGACACCTGGTCATAAGATCTATATGTGCTTTTTGGTACACCCCATACCATATTTGTTGTTATAATCTATAATTTGCTCTTAACCCTCTGTTGCTCTGGATAAGGGCGTCTGCCAAATGCCATAAATGTATGTCGATGTCAATTTAATGTATATGCAATATTAATGCATATATTAAGCATTATATGAATGGTGCATGAAAAAACATTTTCCCCACATTTTCAAAACTTATGCAAAGTATGCAGATAAGTGGTTCATTGATCTTCTTGGGGACACACAACGGCATCTTTACATACCTGTCCTGTTCACTGTGCCCTCCAGTGCAATCTTAATACAGGAGCCACAGTATTTTGGAGCTAAACAGCTAGGTTGACCTCCAGATATAAAGTTCAGTACTTTGTTCAGTCTGAACAAAGCAGTGACGTTAGAAACTATGAGACTGGCATTTGGTGATAAAGCACCACATGCTTAACCGACCCATCATTATCACGTCGTCATCTCTTCTGGCTGTGGGAGATTACAGGAGGGCTAAACTACTGTTTGTTGAGGTCGCACCTCACTGCGGTGGCCACTGCATTATTATGAATGAGCTTCTATGATGACTCTGTGGACACTTTATGATTATGAAAAGCCAATTCAACATTATGCTTACAATGTCATATTTTCGAAGAAGACAGCAAGAAACAGTAGTGCAGTGCAGGCTGCGAATATATTCCAATACTTGCGTTGGGGGAAAAACTACTACAATAAGCACTCATGTTAAGAGGATTATGTTTAGACTCCAAAGGTTTCCAGATTTATGAATTTATGAATATACACTGATACACTGAACATTGTGACTATCTGCATAACATTGCGTTGGTTCCCCTTTTGCTGCCAAAACATTTCAGATCTGTCGAGGAGCTCGTCTGTTGGATCGGACCACACGGTCCAGCCTTCGCTCCCTACGTGCATCAGGGAGACTTGGTCGGCCATGACCTTGTCGCCGGTTCACCACTGTTCCTTCCTTGGACCTCTTTCGAAAGATTCTGAGTTTTGGAGAGTTTTTTCGAAAGAGCTGCAGTTTTGGAGATGCTCTGACCCAGACGTCTAGCCATCACAAAACGTTCAAATCCGTACGCTTGCCCATTTCTCCTGCTTCTAACACATCAACTTTGAGGACAAAATGCTGCCTAATACAGTACGTATATCCCACTAACAGGTGCCATGATGAAGAGATAATCAGTGTTAATTACTCGTCTATTTTATGTTATCCATGGTCAGTGTCTTTTTCTTTATTATCCATATTAGTAGAACATAGACTGATGATGATGATAACAGGTTTGCTCAGCATTCTGAACAATGGAAGGTGGAAGACATTTTTCATCTCATGATGCTTGATTTCATCCCTGAAATCCTTTACTGACACGAAAAAAAAAACACTTTTGGAGATCCTTTTGCTGGAATGGTCTGACGATTAAAAAAAAAAAAGAAAAGGGTTTTTTTTGTTGTTGTTTTTTTGCATGATTTAAAAATGTTCAAACAGCCATAGGGCAAAGATTAAGGTTCTCTGGCTTGCTGTGGAAAAGCCTGCCCCCTAGGGTGTACTTTTTCCATCTACTTCAGCAAACACAGCAAAAACACAAACGCCCTCTGACCTTTCCAGATGTTTCCTAAATGAGGGGTGGGGGGGGGGATCTTAAACAAGTCACAAATCAAACTCAGTCTTCCAAATGTATTATTTATGCAATCAAAGCAGTAGACAACACTGAAGGCGGTCTAGCGACCGTGATGGGGTGCACACCTCCTTCAGCACTCGTTCACTGTCCATCCAAAACTCATCCATTGCCTCTGTTCTTTTTTTTTTTTTTTCTCCAACCTACATCATCTAAGTAGATCAACATCTCCCTCCACTTACCATAATGAAAGGGGTCATCAAAATCTGGAACGAGAAATAAATGCGAAAAGACTTTAGAAGAAACAGAGAGGTTTGTACAGAGATCATTTTGGTGAAGGAAAATGTCTCTGCAACAGCTTCCATACTGTGATGTCAAGCTACTCTGAGTGGTTCTTTGGCTGTGGCTCTTAACAGCTACCCAGTGGGCAGTTTATGCCGCACATTGTTTCTGCCACACTAGAGAATGTTTGCTCTATTGGAATGCACTGCAGGAATTACAGCTCCCTAGCAGAGGAGCTTCATAAAACATTTTCCCTTCCTACTTGTGGCTCAAACCTTCTGTTTTACATCAAACAAAGCTAACGCTGGCCTGGAGGTTTTCACAGTCATGTCTAACGGCAAACTAACATGAGATTATAAGTGTATGCAAGGCGAAAAAATAAAATAAAATAAAATAAATAAATAAATAAATAAATAAATAAATAAATAAATAAATAAATAAAATAATTCTTACCCTTGCCTTCGTCCATTGTAGAAGCTGGAGAGAGAAAGCAAACAGGAAATGATTAAAAAAAACAAACAAACAAAAAAACACAAAAATAATGTAATGCATTGTAAATTGTGGAACTAACAAATGCAAATTGAATAAATCAAGATGTCGTTGTGATAAAAGTTGGTTTTAAAGTACTAATAAAAAAAAATAAAAAAACGCCCAAAGAAAAAAAAACCTGTATTTAGGCTTATGTAACACTTGTGCATTCCCATGCACAAAACACATGCACGCACACACACGCACACGCACACACACACACACACACACACACACACACACACACACACACACACTCGCACACACTCGCACACACCCTCACACACCCGCACACACCCGCACACACTCGCACACACTCGCACACACTCGCACACACTCGCACACACTCGCACACACTCGCACACACTCGCACACACTCGCACACACTCGCACACACTCGCACACACTCGCACACACTCGCACACACTCACAAACGCACATGAATGAAATCCGAGCAATCCATTTATTAATGTAGGTTTATTACTCCCATGACTACAAAAGGAAGTATTTTTATGTCTTTCAGTTCTTGTCTTTGTGAAAAGTTTATTTTGCACAACAAAAGATCTTTGCCTCGCGAGGGCCAAGAAAATGTCCCCGCGTCGGCACACGAGTCTTTGCCATCATTGCCATGGGAACGTGCGGATAATAAAACCGAGGACACGGCCGCTCTCGGCACGACGTCTTTCCCCAAAAGCAGACTCCGGAGTCCAGGGAGGAAATATGAATCCTTGTTTTTATCCCTAAGCTAATGAAAGGGCCGTTTGTTAAAGGGAACCAAGAAGCGTTCGAACCACACGGTGGTAACTGCGAACTTCTCTGTGGTTTTATTTGTGTGTGTATTGCATTTGCGTCGGCTTACTCTCAAGAATCTCTCAAAACACCGGGGTCCGCATTAAGGCCGCCTATTACACTGCACTGCCCGAATCCATGATAATAAGAAATTGAATAACTTTAACCTTTTTCTGTAATGTTAGTGCTAATTAAGTCCAAAGCTAATGCCAGGGTGTCTAATCTTATGCACAATGAGACCAAGCGGGTGCAGGTTTTCATTCCAACTAAGCAGGAGCCATGCCTGATTCCCCCCTTCAACTGAGCCTCACTAAGCTGTTCTTTAAGGAATAAACTGAATGAGTCTTTCTGTCCATCGATGAGACATTCTTAGGTCAGGTTAGGAAGTAAAAGCTCAGTGGTTAAGACACTGGACTTTCGGATCAGAAGGTCAAGAGTTCAAATCCCGGTACGGCCAAGATGCCACTCAAGCAAAGCCCTGAACTGATAAAAAACAAATGAGAAGATACACCATGGCTGTGTTACTTTTTTTTTGTACGCTTTGTCCTGATCAGGGTCTAAGTGGATACTAAGACACAAGGTGGATCCACACTGGAAAACACGTGCAGATATTTACTGGGGAAAGAAAAAAAAAAAAAACGCTGCTTTCTTTCTCATTATTTCCTGCACAGGAATTTGAGGGTTGGTGTGATGATCAAATTTGACACTGACTTGCAACTTTTAAAACGACGCCACAGCCGGTAGCCGGCGATTTAAGGGTTTATTTTGTTTGTTTTTTTCCATCTGTAAGCACGTAAGCTTGACGTAAGCACGGTGCTGAAACTTGTTCAACTGTTAATCATGCAGCCATTTTAGTGTAGCCTGCAGAAGAGCATATCTCACAGCAAGAAACTTTAGATACCAATCAAAGCTTTGTTGGAGAGAAGACACATTCCTTGCACTCGACTAAGCCTCAACTCACTTACCTGGCATCTCCCTGCCAAATGCTGAGCCTGTACACACACTCACACAAACACACAAGCCAGGAAAGTCCTGTTGTTACAGTGTCTCTCCTAGACTCCTGATTAATCCCAGTTCTGAAATAAAGGGACTTGTTTTTTTTTCCTGGGCCATCACCATCACCATTTATGGTGTGATTTGCCCCAGGCTTGCTCCGTGTAACACTCTTTTCAACTGGTGGAGACAGAGACAGATGCTGCGTTTTGCATCTTCTCTACATTATCCCTCTGGGCTACGTGCTTGAAAACAGGTTACGCTGGACCGAAAAAGCGAGTTCGGAAATGTTTTCAGCTCGCAATAGCTGACGATTTGAGAAAGTCGCGTTTTCTACCAGCTTCGGCACAAAGTAAACGGCAAGTCCGAACAAATGAAGACATTGAAAAAAGAGCACTCACCCAAAACTGGAGCAAGGTTGGAAAAACAGAGCAGCGCTACCAAAGAGAGCTCCATATTCGCCTGGAAAACAAGAGTGTGTGAGAGATTGAGTGTGTGTGAGTGAGAGAAAGAAAAAAAGAGAGAGGGGGAGAGAGAGGGAGACAGAGAGAGACAGAAGCACACACACAAACACACCCACCTGTACAATTAGCCAAGATGATATACTGCTGCTGCTGAATAAAGCAATGTACAATACAGCAGGGGGAAATTTTGCCCTGGAGGGAAACAATGATTTTGCAAAAAAAAAAAAAAAAAAAGTATAAATAAATAATAATAAAAAAAAAAAATAAACTCATTAACAACAAAGGCGTTTTAGTGGCACATATAAAAAAATATATATATGTAAAAAGATTACAATCGCAATATTTTGAGAAAAACGTTACTTGAATCAAGTCGAAATTACAAGAATAAATTCAAATTATTTTGAGAATAAATAGTAATATATAAAAAAAAAAAAAAAAAAAAGCCAAACTATATAAATATAATTAAGTGGAAATATTTCGCAAACAAAGTTGCAGAAATTGAGAAAAATAGATGTGGAGCATTGGGTTGAAATGGATTTTAGGTTAGAATTTAGCAGTTAAGAAAATCTTCACCTTTTAGCATTTGGAGTTATAATTAGTATACAGACACTGCAGCATTTATGTAGGAAACTTAATTTCCAATTCCAATTGTATCGATGTTTACATCCGCGTGCTGCTTTCAAAGGAAACATGTTGTTTCACAAGAGATTATGAAGATGATTCTTTTTTAAAAATCGACCCTGAAGGAGTTCGGAACATCAAACACTCGATGCCAGCCGGGTTCCCAAAGTGTTCTAGATTCATACGATAAGCTGGTAATTTCGACTTCTTCTCAAAGTTTTTCGACTTCGTTCTCGCATTGCTATTAAATTAACAATAAATAATTTCCAGACACGAACTCTTAATGTTGGCGTCAAATATTGTTCTCATTCAATTTACCAAGCAATTTTCCTTTCCAGTACATTTCACTCAGACCTACTGCACGAATAAAACTAGATCAAACTTGTTAGAAATAAATCGTACTTAATAACATACAGTTCAGGTGACAGATAACATTACTACTAAATGGCCTGTTGACACATGCAATGCTTCCATGCAGAAGCAAAATAACATTTCATATGGAGTGAACTGGGGAACTGGAAGAACCAAACACGGCTATTTAACTAACATGCAAACAGGCAATCAGGAACGCATTAAGTGGCGGACCACAAGTTTGTTTAGTCTCTGCCTCGCATTTTGGGCGCATACATTTTTTTTTATGTTATTAAACTTGAGAACATGCACAACAGTGCCCGGTCTATAAAAGAAAAACTAGAGTTAGCGCAGTGTCACTGTGGCTACTACCAGAAATACTGTATCGTATTGCATCGTTTTGCGCCTCTGCGAAATAGCTTCCGGTTTTAAGACTTAGCGATATGGATTCTTCAGTGTTTGCTAAAGAATTTCTCTTAAAAGGAGAAAATCCTGATAGTTCCGCATATCGAGGGTGTGAATGAATGAAGGATGGAAAGAATAAAGACTTTTGTTAAAAAACGCTGAAATAAGTAGAACAGTTACATACAACATACCTTCAGAATATTAAATAATAAATAGAAAACACACACAAACACACATCTGAATTACCCAAATGGGGTCTAACGAATGTAAAATATTTAATAATAATTCGATTACTCACTTTAATCAGTGTAAAAAAAAAGTGGATTGCATTAATTTCAATTATTCCATTTTTATATTTTTTTTATATTTGTTTTATAAAATATCCATATATCTAACGTATATTTCATCATCAAAAAATTGTTTATAAAAATATTTAAAAAACATTTCACAAATGTTAATAATAAAAAAACTGCATTATGAAAAAAAAACAAGAAAATTTATGTTTTGCATTGCATCTGTGAGTTAAAAGAAAACTGTGCCATTACACCCTTATATATATATATATATAAATAGTTAAAAAAATCATACATTGTGATTTCTGGATTTTTCTTTTTAGATTATGTCTCTCACAGTGGACATGCACCTACGAGGACAATTTCAGACCCCTCCATGATTTCTAAGTGGGAGAACTTGCAAAATAGCAGGGTGTTCAAATACTTATTTTCCTCACTGTGTATATTTATATATATATATATATATATATATATATATATATATATATATATATATATATATATATATATATATATATATATATATATATATATATATATATATCCCAAATATCCGTTTAGTCCATTTACTACACACGGAGCAATGTGTTTCCCCCACGGACCATTATTACTGATGCACCACTCGCTAAACTATAGACTGCACTGGGGTCTCATTTATAAATATGGTTCCACACAAAGGTTGCACACTGTGTTTCCGCGTTGTGCATTCGCACGGTTCAGAGTTGTGCACTTTCTCCCATCATGTTTGTTCTTTATTTATTTTTTTATTTATTTACTTATTTATTGTTTTTATATAAATCCACAACCTTTGTGTGGAAAGTGCTGTTCAGGCCAAAAAAGAAAAAAACCATGACAAAACTTCAAAGTTTGGGAAACTGAAACATAAAGAAAACATTTACACATTTACCTTTTGGATAGGAATATGAAATTGATTTGTATATTTTTATTGATGATTTTTAAAAATTTATTTTTTTTATTTGCATTTTGATGTAATAGTCTGATGGGCATGTCTTAGTGAACGAATGCACATGGGGCCACTGTGGGAGTTTTCACCTGACTGGTTTCCTGTTTGTTCTGCAAATCGAGCTACATGCCAAAAACTTTGACATGACCACAGAGGGGAGGACAAAGCACTGCACAAGCAGGCCAAGAACCTACTGACAAAAGAGATCAGAAAAGCCAAAAGAAGCTACTCTGAAAAGCAGGTTTCCAGCTAACGATCCTACATCAGTGTGGAAAGGCCTGCAAGATATCACAAACTACAGGAGATCACCCCCTCCCCACTGAAGCACACAAATACCTGGCTGATGATCTCAACAACTTCTACTCCAGGTTTGAGAACAATATCTTCACACCTCTCATCCAACACAGCCCACTGTTTGCCCCCATCGCACCTTTGGGAACCCCTCTAACAACTTCCAGCACTCAAGTTGCGCTCACGCTTTGTGAAGAGGATGGAAATCGGCTCTTTCCGAAACAGAAGACGAGGAAAGCTCCCGGCCACCTACTGTCTCAAAGCATGTGCTGACCAACTGGCTCCTATCTTCAACAGATCACTGGAGCTGTGTGGGGTCCCCTCCTGCTTTAAACTCTCCACAATTGTCCCAGTTCCAGAAGAGACAGAACAACAAACAACAACACTGTTAAAACAGCAGAAAAGATCAGTGGTGTTCCCCTGCCCAGTCTCCAGGACTTGAATTATACAAGAACCAGTAACCGGGCAGCAAAAATCACTACTGACTCTTCGCACCCTGGACACAACATCTTTCAGCTCCTCCCTTCTGGCAGCGCTACAGAACTTTGTTTACCAAAACCGCCAGACACAAGAACAGTTTCTTTCCTCAGGCAATCACCCTCATTAATAATAACTGTCAGCCATCACATCATCCATATATGTTACACACACTATTGCTGCTGTATATTGTTCAAAGTTCTAAAGAAAACTCTTTATCATACCTGAAACACAATACTGTTATTAGCACTACCGTGCACTTACACTATATACATCACTGATCTGTCATATACTCTCTATTCCTATTTAATACTCATACTGTCTATATTGTCTCACATTGTCTGTATTGTCTTGTGTAGTCGGTTTTTGTCTTGTATAGTTCAATCGGAATGTATAGTTTTATTTATGTCTGTACTTTTGAGAGTCACTAACAGCTGGAACCGAATTCCTTGTGTGTGTCAACACACTTGGCCAATAAACCTGATTCTGATACAGTGGCTCTGCTGTGGGATCTGACCCGACACGCTAGCCTTTGCTGGTTACACGTATCACCGGTTGCCCTTTCCTGGACTACGTCTAGTAGGTACTAACCACTGTATATAATTGAGATCCCCTGACTCAGTCATCTATTAGCAATCACTTACCAGCCCTTGTCAAATTTGTTCAAATCGTAAATCCAGCTTCCAACACATCAACTTCGAGAACTGACTGCTGCCAAATATGTCTCACTCCTTACCAAATGCCATTGCAAAGAGATAAACAATCACATGTCAATTTTTTAATGTTAAGGCTGTATTTGACACTAATTATACATCATATGACCAGAAATACGTGGACACCTGAAAGCTCACAATTGTATAAAATGTCCTTGTACGCTGTAGATTTACAGTTGCCTTTCTCCGAAACTAAAAGGTCCAAACCTGCTCTGGCATGACGGTGTCTGCGTGTGTGAAGCGAGCCACGAAGACACACAAAGTGATCAACAGATATATCAGTGCATGACCTCACTAATACACTCGTGGCTGATTCCAGAAATCCCCACATCCACACTCCAAAACCTTGGCCTTTCCAAAAACACAAACACACAGTGGAAGTGTTTATAACAGCAAGGGCAGGACTAAATGGGTTGGAAGGGGATGTAGGTGTGACGTCCACAATCTGGCAATCTTCTACTAGACAGATTAATTACAACGCATGGATGACACGCAATCATTTTACACTCAGGAGAATCCAAGTGTGAGAGAGCGATTGTGAAACCGAGCAAAATAAATTACAGTGTAGACTTCGCAAATGATTCCTGCTTACTTCATGCTGTCCTGGCAACCCACAGAGAAAAGATTCATATGTCAATCAAATTCGAATGATATCTTATAAATGGCGTGAGGAGAAAACGCCACGTCTTGTAGCTGAAAGGTGCCCAATATCTCGCTGACCTTTTGTTGAAGGTGCAAAAGATGACATGCTACACTAGAAACGTCATTGTATACTTGTTTGTTTCTGGGAAACCAAAACATGCTGTACCCTGGTTCTTCCGGGCTTATTCCATAGTAACCTGGAGAAAAAATTTGTCAGGGAGGCATAAGATCTGTGTGGAATTCTTCAACTATTATTACATGTGCCACAAACTAATTTGACTATATATTTACAGAGCAAATATCTCAAAAAAAATCTCAGTTACTGAAAAACAAGCTGGGAGAAATCAGACAGGAATCCTTTACAGTCAAATTCGTTTAAATTGCTATTAATAGGAACATTATTGGTCTGGTTCTTACAGTAATGCCTTTAATCCTTGTACTATAATTAATTAAATCAATATATATACTAATTAAACCCAGCCATTAGGGGGGCACAAGCCAGTGCACTCTTAGTGCCGGTCCCAAGCCCGGGTAAATGGGGAGGGTTGCGTTAGGAAGGGCATCCAGCGTAAAACATGTGCCAAATCAAATATGGGGATCACAAATGAGAATTTCATACCGGATCGGTCGAGGCCCGGGTTAACAACGACCGCCACAGGTATCGTTAGCCGACAGGGTACCGGTGGAAATTGGGCTACTGTTGGCCGAAGGAGGAGAAGGAGAGGAGGAAGGCGTCTACAGAGACGGCAGGAAAAGGAGAAGTGTAGGAGAGTAGAGGTTCGGGTTGGTACTTTAAATGTTGGTACTATGACGGTTAGGGAGAGAGATAGGTGATATGATGGAGAGGAGAAAGGTAGATATGCTGTGTGTTCAGGAGACCAAGTGGAAAGGGAGTAAGGCCAGGAACATTGGAGGTGGGTTTAAACTGTTTTATCATGGTGTGGATGGAAAGAGAAATGGTGTAGGGGTGATTCTGAAGGAAGCGTACAGTAAGAGTGTGGTGGAGGTGAAGAGAGTTTCTGATAGGGTGATGATCGTGAAGCTGGAAGTTGAAGGGATGATGATAAATGTCATCAGTGCCTATGCTCCACAAGTTGGCTGTGAGATGGAGGAGAAAGAAAGATTCTGGAGTGAATTAGATGAAGTGGTAGATGGTGTACCTAGGAAAGAACGATTGGTGATTGGGGCAGACTTTAATAGGCATGTAGGTGAAGGGAACAGAGGTGATGAGGAGGTGATGGGTAGGTATGGTTTTAAGGAGAGGAATGTGGAAGGGCAGATGGTGGTAGATTTTGCTAAAAGGATGGAAATGGCAGTGGTGAACACGTATTTTAAGAAGAAGGAGGATCATAGGGTGACGTATAAGAGTGGAGGAAGGTGCACACAGGTGGATTATCTTCTGTGTAGAAGATGCAACCTGAAGGAGATTGGAGACTGTAAGGTGTTGGCGGGGGACAGTGTAGCTAGACAGCATCGGATGGTGGTCTGTAGGATGGTTTTGGAGGCGAAGAAGAAGAGGAGGAAAGTAAGGTTTGAAAGAAGAATAAGATGGTGGAAACTGAAGGAGGAAGAGTGTAGTGTGAGGTTCAGGGAAGAGGTCAGACAGGGGCTTGGTGGTGGTGAAGAGGTGCCGGATGATTGGGCAACTACTGCAGGAGTGATGAGGGAGGCAGCTAGAAAAGTACTTGGTGTGACATCTGGAAATAGAAAGCAAGACAAGGAGACGTGGTGGTGGAATGAGGAAGTGCAGGAGAGCATTAGGGGAAAGAGGTTGGCAAAACAAAAGTGGGATCGACAGAGTGATGAGAAAAGTAGGCAGGAGTACAAGGAGATGCGGCAGCAGGTAAAAAGGGATGTGGCGAAAGCCAAGGAAAAGGCATATGAGGAACTGTATAAGAGGTTGGACACTAAGGAAGGAGAAAAGGATTTATACCGATTGGCCAGGCAGAGGGACCGAGCTGGGAAGGATGTACTGCAAGTTAGAGCAGTAAAGGATGGAGAGGGAAATGTGTTGACTAGTGAGGAGAGTGTGTTGAGAAGGTGGAGGGAGTATTTTGAGCAGCTGATGAATGAGGAAAATCAGAGAGAGAGAAGGTTGGAGGATGTGGAGTTGGTGAAGCAGGATGTAGATAGGATTAGTAAGGAGGAAGTGAGAGCAGCGATTAAGAGGATGAAGAATGGAAAGTCGGTTGGACCAGATGACATACCGGTAGAAGCGTGGAGATGTTTAGGAGAGATGGCAGTGGAGTTTTTAACCAGATTGTTTAACAGGATTCTGGAAGGGGAGAGGATGCCTGAGGAATGGAGAAGGAGTGTGCTGGTACCGATCTTTAAGCATAAGGGAGATGTGCAGACCTGCAGTAACTACAGGGGAATTAAGTTGATCAGTCACACCATGAAGTTATGGGAAAGAGTAGTGGAAGCCAGGTTGAGAGAAGAGGTGACCATCTGTGAGCAACAGTATGGTTTCATGCCGAGGAAGAGCACCACAGATGCCTTATTTGCTTTGAGGATGTTGATGGAGAAGTATAGAGAAGGACAGAAGGAGCTGCATTGTGTATTTGTGGATTTAGAGAAAGCGTACGACAGGGTGCCGAGAGAGGAGTTGTGGTATTGTATGAGGAAGTCAGGTGTGTCAGAGAAGTATGTGAGGGTGGTGCAGGACATGTATGAGGACAGTGTGACGGCAGTAAAGTGTGCAGTAGGTACAACAGACTGGTTCAGGGTGAAGGTTGGACTGCATCAAGGATCGGCCCTGAGCCCTTTCCTGTTTGCAGTGGTGATGGACAGGTTGACGGACGAGATCAGACAGGAGTCTCCCTGGACTATGATGTTTGCAGATGATATTGTGATTTGTGGTGAGAGTAGAGAGCAGGTTGAGAAGAGCCTGGAGAGGTGGAGATATGCGCTGGAGAGAAGGGGAATGAAAGTCAGTAGGAGTAAGACAGAGTACATGTGTGTGAATGAGAGGGAGGGCAGTGGAGTGATGCGGTTGCAGGGAGAAGAGGTGGAGAAGGTGGAGGAGTTCAGGTACCTGGGGTCAACAGTGCAAAGTAATGGAGAGTGTGTTAGGGAAGTAAAGAAAAGAGTGCAGGCAGGGTGGAGTGGGTGGAGAAGAGTGACAGGAGTGATTTGTGATAGAAGAGTATCTGCAAGAATGAAAGGGAAAGTTTATAGGACTGTGGTGAGACCTGCGATGTTGTATGGATTAGAGACAGTGGCATTGAGTAAAAGACAGGAGGTGGAGCTGGAGGTAGCAGAGCTGAAGATGTTGAGGTTTTCGTTCGGAGTGACGAGGATGGACAAGATTAGAAATGAGTTTATTAGAGGGACAGCACATGTAGGATGTTTTGGTGACAAGGTGAGGGAGGCGAGATTGAGATGGTTTGGACATGTGCAGAGAAGGGACATGAATTATATTGGTAGAAAAATGCTGAAGATGGAGCCACCAGGTAGGAGGAAAAGAGGAAGACCAAGGAGGAGGTTCATGGATGTGGTGAGGGAAGACATGCAGGTAGTTGGTGTAAAAGAGGCAGATATAGAGGACAGGGTGGTATGGAGACGGATGATCCGCTGTGGCGACCCCTAATGGGAGCAGCCGAAAGAAGAAGAAGAAGAAGAATATATATACTAATTAAAGTATACACATGGCTGGAAAAGTCAGTTGTCCCGAAACTTTTGTGTAAATGGTGTATACTGCACAATAAACAACTGAATTACAACCAAGGTATCAAAGAATAATGACGGGGGTCTGTCGATCCGGTCGTGCACACAGAAGCAGCAGAACATCACAATACACAAGGAAAACTCTTCACGAGGTCTTCACGCTCGGCCTCACAGCCACAGAGCCGTGTTTGTGTGCACAAGCCAGACTCAGCCTGTTTTAGCGAGATCACTTACATCACCCCCAGCATGCGGCTAAGAAAAGCAAGTGATCTCTATTTCAAGACTGGCACCTTGAAAATGACGGGTGGAGGGCTGCACTGATCCAAAGGGCTTTTAGACACAACTCAGTGTTTGTGCTGTGACTCCAGGCCATGAAGGGATGGCACAGGTTTTTCCTTCTCAAGAAAGATTGTTTGCATCCTTAAAAATTGCATGCATATTTTATCTATCTATCTGTCTATCTACATATACATATACATATACATATACATATATACATACATACATACATACACACATATATATATATATATATATATATATATATATATATATATATATATATATATATATATATATAAAGAGAGAGCGAGAGAGAGCGAGAGAGAGAGAGAGAGAGAGATGACATTTGTGTGTTACATTTGACGTGAAAATAATACATATTATTATTTTTTCTTATGATGTATAATACATACGATTCACATTCACGAGCTGTGCAAAACAAGTAATATGAGCTGCCTGGTCACGTGACTCCCTCAAACGCATCCAGAGAAAGAAAAATATGTTTTTTTTTTTTTTTTTTTCAATTCATAAAGCATTATAAGTTGCTATAAGTCAATGGAAATGCCTTACACATAAAGACTTTAAAAAAAAATAAGCATGCCCAGAGTGACTATGAAAATGTTATTCGTTCTTTATTTGTTTGTTTGTTTGTTTGTAATGGGAAATAACTCACCGCTTTATTGCAGTTTTAAACGTCCGAGGAGGTCCGGGGTTGGACTTGTGAAAGCACAAAGTCTTAATGAACTTTACTTTACAAGATACGTTTAAATACTTTATTAAAACAGCTGCTACTGGGGGAAAAGTCTTAATATGAGCTACACAGTTCGGAGTTCACGAAACACATGAATTGTCGCGACCACTCGGCGTTCCTCGATGCCTCAGTGGAGCTTCTTCCACAACTTTTCGGGCAACTCACATCCCCCCCCAAAAGTCCCATATACCTACTGACTACTTCTGTGCCCTATCTAGTGCACCAAATAACGCACTTCTACAGTCCGCGAAGTGCACTACACTCAATAAAAACCTGTTTAGAGATTAACTAGCGACCAATCTCGCTACAGTGTATTTCAGCCCGTTATTTAATTATATATTTTATATATATATATATATATATATATATATATATATATATATATATATATATATATATATATATATATATATATATATACACTTTATTGCAAAATGTAATTGGGTCACCTGACCTTTCCTGTTGTATGTGTTTCTTTTCCAAACTGTTACCACAAAGCTGGAGGCACCCAATTGTACTTTAGATAATTCCAGTAAATTTTTGCATTCACTTGAACTCGAAAACCCAAACCTACTCCTTGAATATCTGGTTTACATGCTTTGTAGAGGAAGATCTTGAATGGCCTTCTATAGAGCTCTGATCTCATCCCTACTGAACACCTTTGGGATGATTTGGAACGCTGACTGCACCCCAGGTCTCCTCACCTACATCAGTACCTGCCTTTTATAATACCCTTGTGGCTGATAATCACAAATATCCATAAGCACACTCCAAAATCTGGTGGAACATCTTCCCAGAAGTGTGAAGGGAATTATAAGAGCTAATTGTGACGAAATGTGGAATGCAAAAATTTCTTTTCATTGAATAATTCTACCTAAATAATAGCTTTACACACATTTAGACAGAATTTTGTGGGAAAAAATGGAAAGGGAACAAAGTCAGGAACAGCAGCAATACATTCAAGGTTTCTTAAAGGAAAAAACATGGCAAAGACGCATAAATGCAGTACAGTGTATTTGAGAACAATTATTGTCTCTTCAATTGTTTTTATTTATATTTTATATTTATTTTTTTTATTTATATTTTACTTATACATACACATGACTTTTTTAATGGGCCGCCACTGACTGGTTCTCGATCCCCCCTGTGTCACCCCATTAAAAAAATTCTAGAATCGCCCCTGCTATATACAGGAGGTATTAGCATTTTACATGGAGTGTGGCAAGTGGCAAGAATTCCTTGCATTCCACAGAAGGGGGATGTGTGGTTATGTGTTACAGGCTTACTGAAAAACTAATGTTCATTAGCACAAATTCTTGGGGCTTACACACAACACAAAGACAATAAAAGAATTGCTTTCTTCCGAGCAAGCATAACGTTCATGTACATGACACATCATAGAAACATTGCAGATGTTGACTACCTCTTCCAACCAGAGGAGAAACACTTGTATACCTGGTTAAACGTGAGCAGTGTTCGACCTTTCAACAAACAATAAAGGACAGTAATAGAGCCATCCATTGTTTTCGTCTTCCTACTACACATTCCTAATACACATGTCAGAGCTCTGTCCATAACAGTTTGTAACTGCAGTGTAAGCTGCAATGGACCTGTTCTTCAACCTGCATACAATACAAATTTTCGACTATATTTTCTTCTGCTACAAATAAAGATTATTTTTCGTCTTATTGTCCTGGAAAACATGAGGAATTTCTGCTGCACCTGGTTACCATGAGTTAGTTAGTTACTGAGTTAGTCACTGACATGGTTACCACCTGGTTACTATGAGTTAGTCAACATTCCCTTGCCAACATTTCTAGTCTTCAAGTCAAGTTGTCTTTATTGTCATGCCAACCATATACAGTACAGTACACAGTAAAACAAAGCAACGTTTGCCGAGGACCAAGGTGCTACATCAGACAACATAAATTAACAAAAGGAACTCGGAACTACACAGAACTCTAAAACTAATGACACAAAATGCACATGTGCAACATTTGCAAAAAAAAAAACAAGACAAAATGAGACAATGAAACAGTAGACACAGTAATTGTCAATAGTATACACAGTTGTGCACAGGTGTGCAGGTGGATTGTCTGTATATAAAAATAAATATAAATAAATAAATAAATAAATAAATAAATAAATAAATAAATAAATACTGTACATGTAAACATTTGGTTTGATTTACAAACAAACAGCAATTTTGTGCAAAAGGTTTTGTTTAGATTTTTTGCCTCTGATGTGAGCGAGTGTGTGTGTGTGTGTGTGTGTGTGTGTGTGTGTGTGTGTGTGTGTGTGTGTGTGTGTGTGTGTGTGTGTGTGTCAGTCCAGTCCCTTCTTGTTGAGGTATCTGATGGCTTGTGGAAAGAAACTACTACACAGTCTGAATGTGAGGCCCGAACGCTCCTGTACCTCTTTTCAGACAGCAGGAGAGTGAAGAGTGTGTGTGAGGGGTGTGTCCACGATGCAGGGTCTTGCAATCCGAGATGGTGCAATTCCCAATCCAGGCAGTGATGCAGCTGAACATGCACTGAACATCTCCATGAAGATTGTGAAAAGCACTAAATTCTTCATCTTCATCTTCATCTGGTCCCTCAACACCAGCTCTATAACAAGGAAAGCCCAGAAGCGTCTCTACTTATTGAGAAAGCTAAGGACGGAACACCTTTCACCGCACATCCTCACAACCTTCTACAGTGGCTTTCCTTGTTATGGAGCTGGTGTTGAGGGACCAGATGAGGTTATGCACCACATAAAAACCAATAATTTAGTGCTCTTCACAATCTCCATAGAGAAGCCATTGATGTTCTGTGGGGATTGGTCATTTTTTGTCCTTCTGAAGTCAACAACCACTTTTTGTTTTGTCTACATTGAGAAATAAGTTGTTGGCTATACACCAGTCTGTTAACCTCTGCACCTCTTCAGTTGTTCCGTGAAGGCGAAAACATGTTTCATTCGTTAGCTGAGGCAGATTTTTTTTTTTAGCCCTATTCACTTCCAATCATTCACATGCATCCCTACTGCTAGCCTGATGGAATGGGTCTCCACCACCATACCAAAAACCGTTTCTGTAGTAAATCTGACTCCATTCTCCCATCATCTCTTGGCTTGGTCAGGTTTAATGTAATTAGATCAGAGTTCTTTCCATGGTCCCTTACTGTCTAACAATTTAGTGGGCATGTGCTTAACCCTACTAAAGTGTTGTAAAGGGTTTCCCTCAGTGCACTGAGGCCTGTTTAGCCTGACACAATAGATGGATACACTAAAATGCTGGTTTACATGGGGGCCAACCCTTTGGCAAACTGTCCTTGGATTAATTCCAGCACTGAACCAACCAGACAATGGACTGAATTCAAATGGTGGTGCTCACACCACATGTAGAACAGGCGCAATCTAATGGCATACGACCTCGGCACGCCTGAGCCATGATGTCCAGCCCCAGCAAGACCTGGGATGTAAGCTGAGGAGCTTCCCCTGGACCCACAGGAGGATCTGGTGTGCCAGCCTGTATAGCACAGACCTCCCTGATGATGCCAGCCTGTAGAGCACAGACCTCCCTGATGGTTAATGTACGAGACCAACGAGGTGTTGTCTGAGAAAATGCCTAAGTGCTAGAAGCGCATAGTATATTTGGCCCTTCCCATAGACCTTGGGCAGAGCGGCCACCCAGGATCACTTCCCATCCCGTGAGGGACGCATCCATTGTAAGCGTGATGCGATGAACGGGAACACCCAACATGGGGCCCCAAACTAGGAACCCGAGATCTCTCCAAATATCTAAGGCACATAGGCATCGCCGCATGACCTTAATCGTACAGAGGTGGTTGCCCTTCAGTTAGAACCCAGAGGTCCTGAGCCACCACTAAAGGAATTTCACGTTTACATGGACGCAGCTGCCATGAGCCCTAGCAGTTTCTGGAACTGCTTGACAGTGAGAGGCTGTCCTTCCCTGACCTTCCTGACGGCCGTAAGGATGGACAAATTGCGGGCAGAGGAAAGCGGTGTGTGCATAGTGGTCAAATCCCATATGACGCAGAAATCGGTGGTTCTCTGTAATGGATAAAGCACACTCTTCCCGGCATTCAGCCAATAGGGGTGAAAAGGCTCCATGTGTCACTCCATGTGCGGTTTATAGCTGCCTGGTCGTGACGTCACCCCGCCAGTGCAACGTGTGTCAATTTTGACTGATTACACACAATATTTCAGAGCGTGGACAACGCAGTCGCGTTTCCAAAGCGTTACAACGCAGCTCGAGTTCCTGAAAGATTGTTTCCGAATGAAGCATGAACTGAGGATTACACCCTATCATTTAATGCCATACTCCTGAACATTAGACAGTAGAATCTGCACATGTTTTTGTGGCAGCTATGGCATCTCTTATGATATTTTTCGAAGAAGCAAGGCACTGCCATGCAACAGGATTCACAAAGAGCTGCCCAGCATTAAGGAGCTTGTCTGAAAGCTCAAGCATTCTATGTCTTTACAAGGCACAAAGCCCTGGCCAACACAGTAATCCTATTAAAAAAACACAACTTCAGTACACAAACAGGAAGTTTCAAAACAAACCAAAAACTAAATAAATCAGAACTCAAAAAATAATAAAATGGTAACAGCTCTTTGATAGGCCTGGAATTTAAGTTCACAAGGTTCTGGTCAATAGCACAGTTCTAAGATTTTTACAACACGATGTGTATAAAGTATATATGATTACAATAGTGTTGAAATAAATTAAGCATATAAAGGGGTACTAAGGTTCTCGGTACCTGATAAAGGATGGATCTGATCCAACATAAAAGTATACTTTAGACCTCTTAACCTTATAAACGGGTGCATTTTAATGTTATATTCTAACTACATGCAACGACAAAGATCAATGTCATAGATGCCTCAACTCACTGCACAAGAGTGCTTTTTTTTTTTTTTTACAATACTGGCTATAATACTATGATAATACATTATAATGTTATATATGTGCATAGTTCAGATGTGACAGCTCTAATACATTATGTTTGAATGATTTTGGAAAGCTACAGATTTAACGATTCAACACCTCATACTGGCATCAATGCCACAATTTGGTACTTGCTCCACCAAGTCTGCATCTAAAACATTGTGAGGGTCAAAAGAATTACAAAGAACTGAATTTTTATGTGGCCCCCTGATTGATTAGACCTTTATATGAGTGCTTTTAATTCTAGCTAGAAATTACCCTACACTAGAAGTGTCCCAAGCAAAAATAAGTGTTTTATACTTGTCACATGTACTTTACAGCACAGTAAAATTATGTCCCAGCAATGTTATGAGCAGGGTCAGCCATATACAAAATCCTTGGGGCGCTGAGGGTTAATGGTCTTGCTCAGGGTCCCAAGAGTGGTAGCTTGGCTTTTTTGGGGTTATAACCCCACCAACCTTCTAATCAGCACCCAGGAGCCTTAACCACTGAGCTACTGCAACGTTTTACAAATCTGAACCCAGTAAAAACCTGTGGGCTGAACTGATTGCATGTAAACTACCTACAAATCTGTAATGATGACTTCTTGTAATACATTGTTGCCATTTAGTTCAATGTAGTTGCCTTCTGAAAGCATATCAGATACTTTTCTTCTGAGTATTGGTGTTCTTGATCAATCATGCTGATTTGGGAACTCGACCAAATTAATTTTAAAGGGTTTTTGCCCCTTGTTGAACACATGCCAGGCTGCACCACATATCTAGGGTTTTATTGCTGTCCACATGGTGGCACTGTGAGACAGAACTGGATCCTCGATTCTATTGTCTAATGTGAGCAAGGAGGTTTTCACTAATACTGAATATATAAAGAAAATAGAGTAAAAAATAACATTACCTTAACATCAGATCATTTCTAATAAGAACATTCAGATAATTAAAGCAGCAGTCAGGAGAACCTGAACCAAATTTTTTGTGATCTTGAAAATTTTTAGGTTAAAATTTTACGTAATAAAAATACAACAGAAGTGAATCAACCCCAGTTCAATATCGCTTAAAATGTCAATTGATTCAAAATTAAATTACCTCAAATAAATGTATAATTTCTAGGAATAAAAAGTCGAATTTGTTCCACTTCAGGAACAATTACTTTAGAAAGACTTTATTGAAAATACAGGCCCTGAAGTAGAACAATTACACCTGTGATCACTGACAAACAAGTTAGAAAATCTGATAAATTAAGCATAATTAAGTATATCTGTGAATTCGTAGGCAAACTACACAAACATGGTTCTAAAATTATCTGTGAACGGCAAACCTTTCTAAATTTTGGACCTGTGTTTGTGTGAATATAGAGAAGAACTCCCAGAGGACTTATTATTATGATTGGGAGACTTTACAAAATTGGAAAAGTATGCAGTAATATCAGAAACAAACAAAATATCTGTCAAAACAAAAATGCAGCAGTATTTAGGAGGCACAGAGGAAGCCAGAGTACCATTAATCAGAGCTGCAGCGGCCATCAACCTAAAATGGCGCCATGGACAGCGTGCCATTTGCACAATCTAGCTCTGAATAACAAACAAACAAGTGTTTCAGACTTGGTACGCTTTGCGAGCTAGGCTTCGAGGAGCTATGGAGGTTGTGGCTGGCCTATGAGGGCGGAGCATGATCGGTCGGTTCCCGAGGGAGCCGGCTGCGCACATTTGGTGCAGATTCTCTGCACATTCTGTGCATGATCTGCGCATATTGCGCCGCACTCATTGAGCCGTGCACATTCTGCTAGCATGTCTATGCAAATGCTCCACTCCCGGAGAGCCTTCCTCGAGGGGTTGTTGCTTTTACTCCTCGTATTTCTGGCCCTGTTAGCTTAGGCGGAGCGGTGCGCTGGTTCCAGTAAACGCTTTCTGAACCTACGTCACAACCTCCGTGTCAGGGTCTGCCTTTCTTCCAGACCAGCACCCCGAGGTGTCTAGGTCCTTGCTTAAGCCAGCCCCTGGGTATGCCATAAAGTGGCCCATCTTTTTTAGTGGGACACTGGCCACAGGTGTCGGGGCGGCGGCGGGAGCTTCTCGACTGCCCAGCTCTCTCCAGAACGCCTCCCGGTCCTCCACCTAAGGATGGATTAGCTCCTGAAACCGATGTTCCTGTTCGGAACCTGAAGGAGGGCTTGGTGTCGGGTCTGCTGGAGCTCAAAGAGCGCCTTCACCAGCTCACCCAGTGGGGACGATTCCATGGCGGTTTGTCCTGCATTTCTTCCCGGGTTTTGGCACCAGTGTAGGAGAGCAGGAAGTTCAGAGGAAGGAACACTCTCAGGACAATGACCAGTTCTGAACAGTTCAGTTTATTAGAGCGTTTCACAGGACTACACACACCATCCAGCGCCCTTCTCTCGCTCCTTTTATATGCTCCCTCCGCTCACTGCAAACAGAGAACCCTCATTAGCAAAACTCCCTCAGGTGTTTCATTCTTACTGCTTTCTGCCCCCGGCCTCGCCCTACATTCACAAACCGGCACTCAGCCACCTCCCCGCTGCCTCAACTGGTTTGTCACAGTAGATCTAAAGGATGCATACTTTCATGTATCCATCTTTCCTTCTTACAGAAAGTTCCAAAAGGTTCGCTTTCGGGGTTGAAGCTTACCAATACCAGGTTCTTCCATTTGGCCATGCTCTCCTACCCCGCACCTTCACGATTGGTAGATATTAGCCCGATCAGAGCAGTTAGTGGTCCAGCATCGAGATTTCACTCTCGCTCACATACACTGGGCACTGGGGTTTTAGCTAAATGCCAAGAAAGAATTTGCTTTCTCTATTACAGAGAACCACTTATCTAGGCGTCATATGGGACTCGACCCTTTGTATGCACAGCTTTCTCCTGCCCGCATTGCGTCCATCCTTACAGCCATTAGGAAGGTCAGGAAGGGCAGTCACTTACTGTCAAGCAGTTCCAGAGACTGCTCAGGCTTATGGCAGCAGCGTCCAGTGTGATTCCACTTTGCCTTGTGCACATGAGACCCCTTCAATAGTGGTTTAGAATCTGGGGGTTTCTGTCGAGACAGAGATTGATACCGGGGAAATGGTGGCTCCATCCTCATCTGGTGGAGCAGATTTGGGAGAATTCTGCAAAGTCCAAGTGGATTGGTCGTGTCTTAAGACTTAGCACTGTCCCTATGGTTCTCCCTCACTTCTCCAGCCACTCTAGGGCTAGATGCCATGGCAGGCATGGCCAAGCCTGTATGACTTTTCCACGTTGCGCTGCTTGCGGGAGTTCTGGAGAGAGTTCGCCATCATACCTCGTTCACTTTAATTTTTTAATTCTGTAAAGCTGCTTTGAGACAGTGTCCAATGTGAAAAGCGCTATAGAAACAAACTTAAACTTGAACATGTACATACTGCTTTTCAAACATCCTATTCCACATTTAGTCCTCATTTGCTCTTATAATAACCTTCACTCTTGTGGGAAGATGTTCCACTAAACTTTGAAGTGTGCTTGTGGGGTGCAGGCCTGGGGTATAATCAGTGTTCCAATTCATCCTAATTGTGTTTAATAGAGTTGAGGTCAGAGATCTATAGTAGGAGATCTTCCTCTCCAACCCAAAGCATATCTTCATGGAGCTGACTTTGTGCACAGGGGCAATGTCCAGCTGGAACAGGTTTGGGTTTCCTAGTTTGAGTGAAGAGAAAATGTAACACTGCTGAACATTGCATCCCACATATGGCTAGAAAAGTTACCTGTCCCAATATAATATAATATAATATAATATAATATAATATAATATAATATAATATAATATAATATAATATAATATAATATAATATAATATAATATAATATAATATAATAAAGAAATGTAAAATAATATTTTGTATATATGTAATAATATTGTTACAGGTGTTTGTTTTTTATTGCAGTTGAAGTAATCCTGTCATTTCAATCCAATGCTGGGCCCTTGAGCAAGGCTCTTACCTCTCAACTGCTCATATGTATGAATGAGATATTTGTAAGTCACTCTGGATAATGGTGTCTTTCAAATGCCTTAAATTAAAAGGTTGGGGTTCTCATGCTTGACCCTTTGCTCTAACCTCAGCTTTCTTACAAGCTGAAATATGAAAGGAAAGCTATTTCTCTGTGCCGATTCTTGATTTTATCCTTTATGCACTTTGAATGTCTTAACCCGGCCTGGGTAAATGGGAAGAGTTGCGTTAGGAAGGGCCAAATCTAATATACGGATCATGAAAGAGAAATTCATACCGGATCAGTCGAGGCCCGGGTTACCAACGACCGCCACAGGTATCGTTAGTGTTAGATTTTTATCATGCCCAAATGAAACTTAATTCTTGGAGAGGTTTTCCATACGATCTGCGATGCACGTAGGCCTTTCTGATCAGGAAAGAATCACACCGCACACAGCAAATGCTTCCTCTTCAGTTTATTGCAGGCAGCAGAACGTATATATACACATACAGGGAAAAGAAACCTGACCTAGTTGTTTCCTGTTTAGACAAGAGGATATACTAGCTGGAGATGTGTGAGTCCAGATAAGGACTCCCTGTTTACCTTACAGACTAACATCGTAAATATTCTATAGACACTGAGCAGACAAAGGAATGTGTGTGAAACAGTGTGAAAAACATCTTAACACTAAC
Source organism: Silurus aristotelis (assembly GCF_946808225.1). Taxonomy (NCBI): domain Eukaryota; kingdom Metazoa; phylum Chordata; class Actinopteri; order Siluriformes; family Siluridae; genus Silurus; species Silurus aristotelis. The sequence goes on from NC_139574.1 coordinate 35,625,473, forward strand.
AGTTAGCCAACAGGGTACTGGTGGAAATTGGGCTACTGTTGGCTGAAGGAGGAAAAGGAGAGGAGAAACATGACTACAGAGACGGCAGGGAAAGGAGAAGTGTAGGAGAGTGGAGGTAATGGTGGGCACTTCAAATGTTGGTACTATGACTAGTAAAGGGAGAGAGGTAGCTGATATGATGGAGACAAAAAAAGGTAGATATGTTGTGTGTTCAGGAGACCAAGTGGAAAGGGAGTAAGGCCAGAAACATTGGAGGTGGGTTTAAACTGTTCTTTCATGGTGTAGATGGAAAGAGAAATGGTGTAGGGGTGATTCTGAGCGAAGAGTGTGGTGGAGGTAAAAAGAGTTTCTAATACGGTGATAATCGTGAAGCTAGAAGTTGAAGGGGCGATGATAAATGTCATCAGTGCATATGCTCCACAAGTGGGTTGTGAGATGGAGAAGAAGGAAAAATTCTGGAGTGAGTTAGATGAAGTGGTAGAAGGGGTACCTAGGAATGAAAGATTGGTGATTGGGGCGGATTTCAATGGGCATGTAGGTGAAGGGAATAGTGGTAATGAGGAGGTGATGAGTAGGTATGGCTTTAAGGAGAGGAATGTGGAAGGGCAGATGGTGATAGATTTTGCTAAAAGGATGGAAATGGCAGTGGTGAACACTTATTTTAAGAAGAAGAAGGAACATAGGGTGACATATAAGAGTGGAGGAAGGTGCACACAGGTGGACTATGTTCTATGTAGGAGATGCAACCTGAAGGAGATTGGAGACTGTAAGGTGTTGGCAGGGGCGAGGAAGAAGAGAAGGAGAGTAAAGAAAGAAAGAAAGAAGAAAAAGATGGTGGAAACTGAAGGAGGAAGACTGTAGTGTGAGATTCAGGGAAGAGGTCAGACAGGGGCTCGGTGGTGTTGAAGAGGTGCTGGATGATTGGGCAACTACTGCAGAAGTGATAAGGGAGACAGCTAGAAAGTACTTGGTGTGACATCTGGAAATAGGAAGGAAGACAAAGAGACGTGGTGGTGGAATGAGGAAGTGTAGGAGAGCATAAGGAAAATAGAGGTTGGTAAAACAGAATTGGGATCGACAGAATGATGAGAAAAGTGGGCAGGAGTACAAGTAGATCGGGCAGCAGGTAAAGAGGAATGTGGTGAAAGCCAAGGAAAAGGCATATGAGGAGCAGTATGAGAGGTTGGACACTAAGGAAGGAGAAAAGGATTTATACCGATTGGCCAGGCAGAGGGACCGAGCTGGGAAGGATGTACTGCAAGTTAGAGAAATAAAGGATGGAGATGGAAATGTGTTGACTAGTGAGGAGAGTGTGTTGAGAAGATGGAGGGAGTATTTTGAGCAGCTGATGAATGAGGAAAATCATAGAGAGAGAAGGTTGGATGGTGTGAAGTTGGTGACGCAGGAAGTGGATAGGATTAGTAAGGAGGAAGAGGATGAAGAATGGAAAGTCGGTTGGACCAGATGACATACCGGTAGAAGCATGAGGATGTTTAGGTAAGATGGCAGTGGAGTTTTTGACAAGATTATTTAACAGGATTTTGGAAGGCAAGAGGATGCCTAAGGAATGGGTGCTGGTACCAATCTTTAAGAACAAAGAAGATGTGCAGACCTGCAGTAACTACAGGGGAATAAAGTTGATCAGTCACACCATGAACTTATGGGAAAGAGTAGTGGAAGCCAGGCTGAGAGAAGAGGTGACAATCTGTGAGCAAGAGTATGGTTTCATGGTGAAGAAGAGCACCCCAGACGCAGTATTTGCTTTTAGAATGTTGATGGAGAAGTATAGAGAAGGTCAGAATGAGTTGCATTGTGTATTTGTGGATTTAGAGAAAGCGTATGACAGGTGGCCGAGAGAGGAGTTGTGGTACTGTGTAAGGAAGTCAGGTGTGTCAGAGCAGTATGTGAGGGTGGTGTAGGACATGTATGAGGACAATGTGACAGCAGTGAAGTGTGCAGTAGGAACAACAGACTGGTTCAAGGTGAAGGTTGGTCTGCATCAGGGATCAGCTCTGAGCTCTTGGTGATGGACAGGTTGACGGATGATGTCAGACAGAAGTCTCCATGGACTATGATGTTTGCGGATTATATTGTTATTTGTGGTGAGAGTAGGGAGCAGGTTGAGAAGATCCTAGAGAGGTGGAGGTACACGCTGGAAAGAAGAGAAATTAAAGTCAGTAGGAGTAAGACAGAGTACATGTGTGTGAATGAGAGGGAGGGCAGTGGAGTGGTGCAGTTGCAGGGAGAAGAGGTGGAGAAGGTGGAGGATTTCAGGTACCTGGGGTCAACAGTGCAAAGTAATAGAGAGTGTGTTGGAGAAGTAAAGAAAAGAGTGCAGGCAGGGTGGAGTGGGTGGAGAAGAGTGACACGAGTGATCTGTGATAGAAGGGTATCTGCAAGAATGAAAGGGAAAGTTTATAGGACTGTGGTGAGACCTGAGATGTTGTATGGATTAGAGACAGCGGCATTGAATAAAAGACAGGAGGTGGAGCTGGAGGTAGCAGAACTGAAGATGTTGAGGTTTTCGTTGGGAGTGACGAGGATGGACAGGATTAGAAATTAGTTTATTAGAGGGACAGCGCATGTAAGACATTTTGGAGACAAGGTGAGGGAGGAGTGATTGAGATGGTATAGACATGTTCAGAGGAGGGACATGGGGTATATTGGAGGAGAAGGAGGTTTATGGATGTGGTGAAGGAAGACATGCAGGTAGTTGGGTTGAAAGAGGCAGATGTAGAGGACAGAGGGGTATGGAGACGGATGATTCGCTGTGGCGACCCCTAATGGGAGAGGCCGAAAGAGGAAGAAGTGCACTTTGAATGTCTTCCCCAGAAATATGAAAAAAGCAGAGTGCAATAAAGAATGTTAGCCAATTATGCATTTACGTAAGCACCCCTCATATCTAAGCTTTGTTTTCCAGGTTGAAGGGAAGGTCAGTGCCAACAGTGACTTGTTCCAGAAATAGGCGGCAACCGCTGTGTGTGTGAGGTGAGCAGGTGTGCCCCTGTCAGATGCTGGGTCGCTGGTACAGGCAGGTGTGTGATCCTGTGAAAGTTTGAGAGTGGAAGAGCAGGTCCTCCAGGACAGTGTGTGCAAACCTTGTACTCTTCTTTTAAACAAATACAAAAAACTATTTGCATTAACAGAAATGTTTTGTCTATCACACAAATAGGACTCGAATCCATATCTTTGGCCTTTTGCTAGGATTCAAATTAAAAGCATATACCACCAACTAAAAATAATTATAAATATATTAAATTAGATTCAACTTTATTGTCATTACACATGTACAAGTACAAGGCAACGAAATGCAGTTTAGGTCTAGAGTGCAATAACAGCAAGTGCAGGATATACAGTGTTTACATGAGTTAAATAAATTAAATGAAATAGTAATCTAGGTGTAATTTACAGATGTGTAGGTACTATGAACATAATATACAGATGGCTATTACTATAAACTGAAATTTACAGAAGGATATGTGCTGTAACAAAATATATGGCTATTACTTTAAACAGTAATTTACAGACGTGTACTATTAAGTACTATGAACATAATATACAGATTATTATATATATGTACTCTGAACATAATATACAGATGAATATACAGTGAGGAAAATAAGTATTTGAACACCCTGCTATTTTGCAAGTTCTCCCACTTAGAAATCATAGAGGGGTCTGAAATTGTCATCGTAAGTGCATGTCTACTGTGAGAGACATAATCTAAAAAAAAAATCCAGAAATCACAATGTATATTTTTTTAACTATTTATTTGTATGATTCAGCTGCAAATAAGTATTTGAACACCTGTCTATCAGCTAGAATTCTGACCCTCAAAGACCTGTTAGTCTGCCTTTAAAATGTCCACCTCCACTACATTTATTATCCTAAATTAGATGCACCTGTTTGAGGTCGTTAGCTGCATAAAGACACCTGTCCACCCCATACAATCAGTAAGAATCCAAAAACTAACATGGTCAAGACCAAAGAGCTGTCCAAAGACACTAGAGACAAAATTGTACACCTCCACAAGGCTGGAAAGGGATACAGGGAAATTGCCAAGCAGCTTGGTGAAAAAAAGGTCCACTGTTGGAGCAATCATTAGAAAATGGAAGAAGCTTAACATGACTGTCAATCGCCCTCGGACTGGGGCTCCATGCAAGATCTCACCTCGTGGGGTCTCAATGATCCTAAGGAAGGTGAGAAATCAGCCCAGAACTAAACAAGAGGAGCTGGTCAATGACCCGAAAAGAGCTGGGACCACCGTTTTCAAGGTTACTGTTGGTAATACACTAAGACGTCATGGTTTGAAATCATGCATGGCACGGAAGGTTCCCCTGCTTAAACCAGCACATGTCCAGGCACGTCTTAAGTTTGCCAATGACCATTTGGATGATCCAGAGGAGTCATGGGAGAAAGTCATGTGGTCAGAGGAGACCAAAAAAGAACTTTTGGGTCATAATTCCACTAAACGTGTTTGAAGGAAGAAGAATGATGAGTACCATCCCAAGAACACCATCCCTACTGTGAAGCATGGGGGTGGTAGCCTCATGCTTTGGGGGTGTTTTTATGCACATGGGACAGAGCGACTGCACTGTATTAAGGGGAGGATGACCGGGGCCATGTATTGCAAGATTTTGGGGAACAACCTCCTTCCCTCAGTTAGAGCATTGAAGATGGGTCGAGGCTGGGTCTTCCAACATGACAATGACCCGAAGCACACAGCCAGGATAACCAAGTAGTGGCTCTGTAAGAAGCATATCAAGGTTCTGGCGTGGCCTAGCCAGTCTCCAGACCTAAACCCAATAGAGAATCTTTGGAGGGAGCTCAAACTCCGTGTTTCTCAGCGACAGGCCAGAAACCTGACTGATCTAAAGAAGATCTGTGTGGAGAAGTGGGCCAAAATCCCTCCTGCAGTGTGTGCAAACCTGGTGAAAAACTACAGGAAACGTTTGACCTCTGTAATTGCAAACAAAGGCTACTGTACCAAATATTAACATTGACTTTCTCAGGTGTTCAAATACTTATTTGCAGCTGTATCATACAAATAAATAGTTAAAAAATCATACATTGTGATTTCTGGATTTTCTTTTTTAGATTATGTCTCTCACAGTGGACATGCACCTACGATGACAATTTCAGACCCCTCCATGATTTCTAAGTGGGAGAACTTGCAAAATAGAAGGGTGTTCAAATACTTATTTTCCTCACTGTATATGTACTATGAACATAATATACAGATGGCTATAACTATAAACTGAAATTTACAGAAGGAAATATGTGCTATAAACAAAATATATGGCTATTACTATAAACAGAAATATACAGAAGGATATGTACTATGAACATAATATATTGCTGTTACTATTAACAGAAATCAGGTGGATATATACAATGGTAAGTTAGGCAATGGTGAGCAGCAATGCAAAAAAAACATAGTGAGCATAGTTTTTGTGTAAACAGTCTATTAATGCAATACGAAGTGTGAGGTGAGAAATGAGCAAATGTACAAGTGAGCATAAGTTTTGTGTAGACAGTCCATTAGCGCAATAACAAAGTGTGAGGTGGGGGAAAGGTCACCATGATGTTGAAGTGAAGTTGAAGTGGAGAAATTATTTAGATTTGCACTCTCACCCATATGATGGTGGGTTCCTATTGTTATCTGGTCCCTCTTGAGGTTTCTTTCTCATGTTATAATTTTCGGTATGATTTTTTGCCAAGCTTGGAATGCGTTAAATGCGTGTACATCCAGATTTCTGTAAACTATTTTGTTAGAGGAATTATTGTAAAAAACAACAGTGTTATTGAAATAAAAGTGTAAACCTGAGTTGAAATGCTAAACATTTTTAGAATCATTAAAAGACAAGTGTGATCTAAAAGAAAATAAATTAATGAGGTGTCAAATAGAAGTGTAAACAGGAAACAAGATCGCGGTAATGAGATCCCAGAAAAAGGAATTATAATTACAGCAAGACTACAGTGCTAGGCTATTAAGTATTAAACATGAAACTGTTTTAATAGAGGCAAATCTTTAGTGTATTTATGTAAGGCAGCAGCAGAGTAGACACCTTCGGTAACAGTGGAGAAGCTGAAAGAAGCAGAAGTAAAGCATCAGCATGAAACAGTAAGCTTAAGCGTGTAAACAAGATCAGACTCCAGGGCTTCCTCTTGTCTGGTTTAAAATGGTTTACAAGTAAGTTTTGGTCTTTCTATGACAGCATGTCATTCCACAAGGTGACACAGTAAGGCTGATATAAAGTGCTTTACCGCACCATTAACAAGCCTGTGTGATCAAGTGAGAGTTGTGGTAAAAATTCTAACTACACTTTCCTATGCACTCTCCAGCACTCTGACTAAAATGCCTACATGCCTAAAACTATTCTATACATTAACTGAAGGGCACTATTAGAAAAAGTTCAGCTTTCTGCTGTAGTATTTGTTGGTTTAGATACTAATAATGAGCCTGTACCTTTTTACCAAAACAAATGCGATCATAACAGTCCAAAGGTTCACACTGCAATTGTGAAATAAAATATAAAAAAAGAAAAAGTGTTTTATAGTCATTAGTAGTATTTTATAATCAATGCAACATTTTACACAGTATTTTACAAATTGCAATAATCCAGCTTAGAGATTAACCTATAAATGTTACCTAGAACCTATTAACCTAGAAATGTTGCACGTATCAGATTCAAAACACTGATGCTTGCCTCCAAGGCCAAAAATGGGCCGGCACCATCTTACCTCAGTGACCTAATCACATCTCGCACTGCACCACGCAGTCTGAGATCCTCCAGCACTGCTCAACTGGTACCACCTTCTCTCAGAATAAGAGGTAAGTAGACTTCGAGGCTCTTCTCTGTTCTGGCACCAAGGTGGTGAAATGAACTTCCCCTAGATGTCCGTACAGCGGAGTCCCTGATTATCTTCAAGCGACGACTGAAGACCTACCTTTTCCTGAAACACTTAAATTAGCACTTTCCAAGTTTGTAGAAATCTAGGGTTATATTTAAATTAAGTTTGTAATCTGGCATACCAGTGTAGATTTATTCATTACAAGATATTTAAAGCACTTTTGTACGTCGCTCTGGATAAGGGCATCTGCTAAATGCCGGAATGCAAATGCAAATGCAAATGTTTCTGAGATGACAAAAGTCTATCCTAGTACAACCCTAATTGCAAAAAAGTCGGGACACTGTGTCATATGTAAATAAAAACAAAATGCAATGATTTGCACAAACCCATATTCTATAAATCCATATTCGTAGTAGAAGAGTCCAACTGCTGAACTGGTTAGGCAGCAGTCTAGATCTTTCACCATTTGAAAACAATGAAACATGAAACAAAAAATACAACAAAGGTGTCAGGGATCCACCAGCCACACCTCCACCTATCACTCCAAGCAGCTCTCCCTCATACTAATCAGCTACACCTGGCCCTTATTAGCTTGCACTCTACTTAAACCCCGTTCTCCCACCAGTTCTTTGTCCGTTCTACAGCTTAGGCTTTAGAACACTGTCGGACTATCCTAACACTATGTTTCTGGTACTTATTGGTTACAGGACTCTGTGTGTTTTGTTTGCTCATAGTTTTCACCAGGATTGTTGAACCTGGAGTTTCGTTGCGTTTTTTTTCCGTTTTCTGCCTTGCTCTTTATTTCTTCCATTAAAAACCTTTGTGGATTGCTCTTCGGTTTTCCGGCACGTTCTTTCGCCTGACAAAAGGACACCCAGAACTGTTAAGCAGCTAAAATCCTGTATCAGACACATATTTAAAAACAGTCCTCTCCCAAAACTTCAGCAACTGGTGCCCTAACTTTTTTGGAATTGTGTTTGTATAATTATATGCGTCAAAAATCACAATTACTGCTGCACCCGATGTAACTGAAAGACGTTCCTAAATAACCAAATACACAGTTTATTGTGGCTCTAGTAGTAGTAGTAATAAAACTTCTGCCTTTCATCCTTTATTGTCTACCTTTCATTCTTAATTTTACTTTGTTGCCAGCATCTTGAAAAGTCTTAAATAATTGAAAAAAAAAAATCTGCTAAGGGATATATATTATAAAGGGGAACTTACACATGAAATACTACAAATCTACTAGGTTCCCTGGTGGTCTAGTAGTTAGGACGCGGCGCTCTCACCGCTGTGGCCGGGGTTCGATCCCCGGTCAGGGAACCAACCCCAGCCATTAGGGTTGCACAAGCCTTAGTGCCGGTCCCAAGCCCGGATAAATGGGGAGGGTTGCGTTAGGAAGGGCATCCAGCGTAAAATCATGTGCCAAATCAAAAACGCGGATGATCCGCTGTGGCGACTCCTAATGGGAGAAGCCGAAAGAAAGTTTTACTACAAATCTACTACAAAACCATTTAAAGATTGCTAAAGTGAAAAAGAAAATAGAAATGTAGGCTTAGCGATCAGTTTGAGCAATTAATGTAGTAATTTGTTCCTTTGTATAGTGGGGTGTCTTGGTCTTTTTAAAGGTTTGTATGACCGTTTGAGTAAAAATGTTGGAAAACAATGCTTTCTACTTTCCCCTTCCTTTCTCCAGCTTTAAAAAACATAAAAAAATATGTTATTCTGGACTAAACTATGAGCCAGTAAATATAAATATCTCTGCAAAAGTGCTGAATAGCACAAATAAAACCCCTTCTTGTTTTACCCTTGGATTCCTAGTGCTTGTTGTAAGCCAGCAAAGTGATCTCATTGCAACCAATCACCTGGTCATTCTGATTCTTATGTGTTTCTTGTGTCTTATGCCCTGTTTGCCTATTATGTCATCTGTAAAACACGTTGTTAACAGTTACAAATGTACCACATAAATGAGAAAATTGAAAGTATTTGGTCTGCAACAATGGCAAGTTTTACACGAATGCTTGGACTCATGATTTCCCAGCAGAACATCACACAGAGCATCACACTGCCTCCACAGGCTTGGTTTCCTCCCATATTGCATCCTGGAGCCATTTTCTCAGGTAAACCACACACATGCACAAACACATGGCATCCAAAAGGCATGTAAAGGTATCTTAAAGTAGATATATCACCTACTACCATCGTGATCCAGTTAAGATGCTTATATTTCTATTGTATTAGTTTTTTTGGTGGACAAGGGTCAGCATGACCAGCTTGCAGTGATGTAGTGTGGAAACTGACTGTTATATTTCTGCCCTATCCCACACCCCTTACAGATGCTACTATAGAAACAATATAATCAGTGGTATTCACCTTTCAGGAGTTCAAACTGTATAATGGATGATTGGTATATCTTCTGTTCACCTACTATGTCCATACGCATTGTATTATGGTGGCGATGGAGACAGAGGGTGGGCAGTTTGCACTACGCCACACTGGCACGTACTCTCAGTGCCAACACCAAACAGTGTGCTGCACACAACCGGTTACCATAGAAACAGAATCATGATGGTGGCACCTCTGCTCCCTTTCTCAATGAAACCTAATGATGGTACCGACTCGGCTTCTTGTGCCCTGCGTATATTTGTGTGCCTGTGTTTTTATTTCCATATTGATGTGCTTTCATAGGATTGTATGTGTCAGCATGGATTTCTTGTTTCATATTGTGAGCACGTGTGTATATGCGCACACGGGGTTCAATAGCTTTTCTCCATCACTATGAACTTACCTACAAAATCAAATCACTGCCCTTTCGTTCCATTCCTCTTCATCCCTTCCCCCATCCCTCCATCTATTCCCCACATTCTCCTTTTCTGCACTGCCCATGTGACTACCTTTTGGTGTTCATTGGTCGGTGGTGCGAAGACACTGAGTCACCCATCCAATCCTCACTGTCCTACAGCTCATATAAACATAAGCAAAAGCTGCATGCTTATGAATTAGAACTGTGTCTGTATGCCAGGGAGGAGCAGCCCTCTCTCTTACTTTTGAAACAGTCATTATCTATTGCAATTTTTTTTTTTTCTCACACTCATCCATGCTGTGACTAGCATTCAATCCCTTTGCATATTTTTCTCTAATTCCCAGTTCATGTGTGTGTGCTTGCGTGTGTGTGTGTATGTATGTGGGGCTGCAGTGCTGGAGCAGAAACATGGTTGTAACATTGGCACGTAAGTACAACACAAGGCTGGTATGATTTAATTTATTTATGCTTTTTTTTATGCATTGCTCAATGCATTTGACTAGTCCCAGATGCCATGTCAGGTATATATGCTTAATTTTGGTACTTGATCTGGACCAGGGAAATACATTTTTTTCCTTCTAATTGCATCATTTATACTAGACATTTGTGAATATTGATCTTATGTAAGACATATGACTCTTAGAAAACACTGTATTTTCAATTTCTACTTTTGTGCTGCAAAAAAATAATAATAATTACTGTATATATGTAACGTATAGCCCATGTCTACAAGTGTAATATATTGGTGGATTCCCTAGCTATTACCAGGCATGATCTGTTTTAATATGATTCTCTTTTGTTTACAAAAGAGAAAAAATGCATTATTCATGATATTTATTAGAGATTTGATTGTATACAGAAGTACAGATAAGCTATGAGCATGAAACTTGTTGAAATATATACTTTTATGACCTTCACCCTTTTTCTCTGTATGCATATAGAATTAAGTTTGAGAGTAAAATGCTTCTTGTATACGTGTGTTTTAGGCTGCAGATCAAATCAAGGTTTGATTTCAGTAAGTTTGACGTATAGACACTATATAATTTATATATTTTATTAAAAATAAATAAATGGTGTGACACATTGCTGAAAGAATTCCAGCGAGATCCACCTCATGTGTTACTGAGAATTGATTAATAGAGCACATTCCTTCATTTGGGAAAATTTAACACTGGGGAATAGTGATCATGTGCAAATACTGATGAAATTGAGATAGAAAAATTCAATACAGACCAGAAGTCAGCATTATAGCATGTACAGTGTCAGTATTTAATTGTTTTTATTGGAGGTTGTGTTGCTTTTAAACACTGAAGATGTCATGATATTAAATTAAATTATATATACACACACACACACACACACACACACACACACACACACACATATATATATATATATATATATATATATATATATATATATATATATATATATATATATATATATATATATATATATATATATATATAAAATCTATTAAATAATTAAATATTAATTCATTATAATAATAATTTATATATATTATATATAATTAAATCTATAATTTTTATAAGCTTTTCTATCCACATAATGCTACTACTGAATTATATGACTTAATATTAACATATACGTGTTAATGTTATTACCATTATAATGTTAAATACTGCTCAGCTCATGTTTACTGGTTTGATGCTCAGGTAGAGACCACTGATGATAATGATGATGATGATGATGATGATGATGATGATGATGATGATGATGATGATGATGATGATTGACATTAACAGCTTTTCCAGAGCGACTTGTGATGATCTCATATATAAATCTAATCAATTGAAGGTTAGGGGCCTTGCTCCAGGGGCCCAGCAATGTTAGTATGGTAGTATGGTGCTGGAAAATGAACTCATGAACTTCTCATACAAAGTCTTAATATTAACCATGAGCTGCTACATCCTTTATTAATGTTCTCTTGAAAAAGGCATTTCAGCCATAGTCACTCACCAAATACCTTTGCAAAACAGCAAGAAGGGCTTAAATTGTTTATTGTTAACGCCCACTCTTTTTTTGAAAGGTTCCTGCACAGTACAATTAACAAAGTTAATAAAACAAAGAGGGTAACCCAGCCATTATGGTTGCACAAGCCAGTGCAACGGTCCCAAGCCCGGATAAATGGGGAGGGTTGCGTTAGGAAGGGCATCCTGCGTAAAACATGTGCCAAATCGAATATGCAGATCACAAATAAGAATTATTATGAGATATTTTTATAAATATTATTATTTTGTTAATTATTATTATATGATTAAAGTTAGGAAATAAATCCACCTAAAATGCTTTTGTTCAAGCAAACAGTGATGGATGAAGTACACAAACCATGTACTTGAGTTAAAGTAGAGATACAGTATGTAAAATGTGACTAATTAAAAGTGCTCCCTTTAAACTTACACTTAAGTAAAAGTACAAAAGTATTTGCCTTCAAATGTACTTAAGTATCAAAAGTGCTATGATTTATTATGTCTCTAATGTTCCTATTATCATTTTTGTCACAAGACTCTATGCTTAAAACTTAAAAATGTTACTCTTAACGCACCAATCTATTAATATGAATAATATTGAGTTAAACTGATTGATTTCTATTAAAATGATCATGAGCTCAAAACCTACTAAAAAAATAAGAAGTGTTCTGCTTGCTGTTGAACTGATGCTGAACTCTATGTTAGTGTAAGTAGACACTACCAAGTGCCAATCAAAACAAGTTTAAAACAGAGCCCACCCTCTACCCTGATTGGTGAATTGTTGCGTGTTTGACCAGGCAAGTTTTTATCCACTTAAATAAAAGGGAACAACTGATTTCACAAAATGTAGTTGAGTAAAACGTAAGATATTTGAATTTGAAATGTTGTGAAGTTAATGTAAAAGCAAATTGAAATACTTTAGTAAAGTACAGTTGCGTGAAAAAGCTACTTAAGTACAGTAATGAATTACATTTACTTTGTTACTGTCCACCACTGCTAGCTAATCATTATAAACATTATTACACTATAAAATATATATAAAATATTTTTATGTGCTTGACCGAAATGTCTTTTTTCAGATGGTGAAGTTCCTGAATACGCGAGTCAGATTTAAAGCTGTCCTCACCATACACTGATATATACTGAAGCATATACTGAAGGTCAGAAATGATGAACCGGGATGAATTCAAATCACGCACAATGCAGTAAGCACCCATCAGTTTAAAGGTCTTTGCATGTCTGTCGTTCAAACTATGTTGTGTGTACATTTGGGAGGGGGGATTAAGAAAGTCTGTGTTTTTTTTTTTCTTCTTGAGGCTGAGATTAATTAAATAAGAGTTAAATTATTTTCTAAAATGTTATAGCACCGTTTTAAAACCACCTTCAGTCAGCGTAATGTAATAAGTATTACATAATTAGAATTTCTAAAACAAAATGAAAAAGAATAAATAGTGTGTATATAATAATTAAAATTGGAGTGGACACAATCATGAAGTAGATAATACACTTAAATAATGCACATCTGAATCTTTTGCCAATTAATGTTATAAATATGACATATAAATGTTATAAATGTTTTTAAAATTCCACATTAACAGAAAATGGGTAAATATATTAATCTATAACATATGGGTTAATGGCTGTTAGCTACACTATACAGACAAAAGTATTGGGAGACCTGGCTTTTCCAGACATATTTGGTTTTTCTCCAAACTGTTATAAAAAAGTTAAAGGTTCACAAAGGCAGTTCCATAAAAATGTGATTTACATGGGTTTTACTGGAAGATATTAGGTAGCCCGATAGATATATACACATATAAGTGTATTAAGAATATTAGGCAGGATGCATGTAAGGTGTATACAGTGTATAAAAACACATACATATAGAATATGTGAAATATTAGTGCAGCTCTATCTAGGCAAACTATGTGTGTGGGTATAATGAGGGGTATATACATTTACAATATACAATAGAAAACTGTACAGAAGTTATACAGAGTGTTTATACAGTGTTCTAGTGGTGTAGTGTAGAGTTCAGTAGGGTGATGCTGAACCTGCTGGTTTTAGTGCGTATGATCCTTATTGATGGAAGGAGGATGAACTGTTTGTGACTGGGATGTTAGGAGTCTTTAATGATATTGTGAACTGCTGTGGTGAAAGTGCTCAGTGGCAGGTAGTTTTGTACCAGTGATCCGTTAGATGGTTTTGACCACCCTTTGTTTTACGTTCACACACAGTGAAGCCTCCATGCATGCAGTGATGGAATCCTAAAAAAAACTGGTTAGAATTCCATTGGACAGATAAGCTTTCTTTAGACTCTTTAAGAAGAACAGGTGTTGTTGATGTAGACTGGGGAGTGTCCACTGCTATTAGATTTTAGACAGTCCACAATGTGCTCTTTAGTCTTTATAGCATTGAGGGTCAGGTTGTTGGTGGCACACCATGGTTCGGATCTCCTCCCTGTAAGCCGATTCTTCATCGTTGCTGATCTGGCCGACCATAGTGGTGTCATCTGCAAACTTGATGAAGATGTTGGAGTTATGCAGAGGAGCACAGTCATGTGTGAGCAGGAAGTCGAGTAGTGGGCTCAAAATACAGCCCTGTGGGATGCCAGTGTTCAGAATGAAGGTTGAGGATACCTAATTGCCCAAATGAGGTCTGTTGGGGACAAAGTCTAGAATCCATCTGCATATAGTGCAGATACCCTGTACTGATCTTAGTGATCAATACAGTGGGGATGACTGTATTGAATGAACAAGTAAAATCAATGAACAGCATTCTGATTTGGTTGTTTTTATCCAGGTGTGTGAGGGCTGAATGAAGAGCCGTGGGAACTGCATTCTCTGTCAACCTGTTGGGGCAATAGGGCAAACTGGTGTATGTCCAGTATAGGTGGTAGGCCCACAGTGAGGTGATTCAGAACCAGTTTCTCAAAGCACTTTATAAAAATAGGGGTGAGTGCAACCGGGTGAAAATCATTCCGGCATTCTGCAGCTGAATGCTTATGCACTAGTATGATGGTTGTAGTCTTTAGGCATGTGGCACACATGACTTGGGCCAGTGACAGCTCGAAAATGTCAGTGAAGACCTGCGCCAGTTGACCAGCACATGCTCTGAGAACATCCCGGTATGCCGTCCGGACCAGCTGCCTTGCATGCCTCCACTCTGCTAAATGCTGAATTGACATCTGTTGTGGAAAGTGATAGTAGACTGTGAGGAGTAGAAGTGTCAGCAATTGAGGTGCAATGTCCTATGCCAGGCAAAATGCGTCCAGCCAGACCGCGAATCCTTTTTACATAATTAAATAAATATATGGCAAATGCTATTTTCTAATAAAATTAAATTTATATCAGGCACATCACGGTCATCTCAGCAGAGATACCGCGGGTCGCTACCACAGTTATTATGCTCACTGTTGCTACGATTAAACGCGCAGTTGCGTGTGCAGTTGCAACAGCAGAGAGCAACACGCAAACAGATGAAACTTTCAGTAAGCGAAAAACAATGGCATTCTTAAAAATTTGGACAGTTGATGCTGAAAAGCGAGTTTTTTTAGATGCTCCCATCTTTAAGTTTAACTTAGTTCAGCCTAACCGACTAGTTTATTTAATTTTTATTTGAGGTAATTTATATTTTTATGGACCTGTACATATGAACAGATAAAGGGTTTTTTGCACTTTAAAATTTTTCCAACACTGGCATTAAACATTAATGCCAGTGGCCACTGGGACATGTTAAGGGAGGCTGCAACCAATGGTGATTCCATCAACTTGGAGGAGTACACATCATCAATGACCAGCTACATCAGCAAATGCGTTGATGACGTGACCATCTCCAAGACCATCACTACACACTCCAACCAGAAGCCATGGATGACAAAAGTGCGTGTGCTGCTGAAACAAAGAGACTCTGCCTTCAGAGCAGGGGACAAGACGGCCTTAAGAACAGCAAGGTACAAACTGTCCCGTGCCATCAGAGAGGCGAAGAAAATCCACGACCACTTCCAGGACAGCGGAGACACCCGGCACATGTGGCAGCGCATCCAGGCGATCACGAACTACAAGACAACATCACCTGCTTGTGACCGTGACGCCTCCCTCACAGATGCGCTGAATAACTTCTACGCCCGGTTTGAGGTACAGAACAACGTGAAGGCGAGGAAGATGCTCCCAGTGACCAGGCGCTCTGTCTAACCACAGCTGAAGTGAGGAAACCCACGGAAGTCTGCTGGACCAGACAACTTTCCTGAGTGCTCAGGGAATGTGCAGAACAGCTAGTGGATCTCAAGCATCTCCCATCTTGTCCAAAGTGGAGTTTACTATACCAGCAAATGGGGACTATGTACAGTTAATACAGTAAACAGTATTTCAATATACATTTACCATCCACTTTATTAGGAACACCTGTAGATGCACATTTATGCAGTATTTGAATTTGCCAAATGTGGCTGCTGAACTGTTCACAATAATTATACAGATTAGGGGTCAAGTGCTTTATTTAATGTTCAAATCAATCATCCGAATGGGAAAAGTGTGATCTTAGTGACTTAGTGAGCATAGAGTGGTGTAAAAAAAAAAAAAAAAACATCTGTGTGTCCGTTCATCTTTGAGCTCTCTTATAAATAAGGCTGAAGTCAGAGGTCAATAGCCAGACTGATTTGACAACACAGGTCATCTAAAGGATCTTTTCAGACGAGGTGAACAAAAATGCATTTTAGAGCACACAAGGGTGGGCTAAAACAGCAGAAGATCATATCAAGCGCCAGTGGTGTCAGGCAAAAACAAGAATTTGAGGCTTGTCTTTTTCTAATATTCGGTGCACCTGTGCCCATGGTAGCCTCAGGTTCCTGTTCTTGGAATGCAGGAGTTAAACATTACACACTGAATTCAGAAAATTTATTAAACATAAACTTTCCCAAATGTTTTGCATGCTCAATGTTTGTGTGTTTTTATATTTATGTAGTAACACATCTGTTTTGGCTACACCTTAGGGAACTTCGTGAGAGGCTCCAGCCAGAGGTGTCGGAGCTGATCAAGCAGCAGAGGTTAAACCGACTATGTGAGGGCGCCTGCTTCAGGAAGATCAGCGCTCGCCGCAGGCAAGGTGAGCCACGTTTTTCTTTAACCATACTCCAGCACACTTTCTCACATCCTGATATATAAGGTTTGGCCAAAGAAAATTGCCATGTTGCCAAAGACAAATATACTGATTTAATACAATATATTACATCTTTCTTTATCTCTATTTCAGATAAGTTTATATATTGTCGACTGTCTCCAAATCACAAAGTACTTCACTATGGGGATGTGGAGGATTTGTCACAGGGACAAATCCCTCATGAATCGCTACAAGAAAAATGTGAGCCTCTTTGGTGCACTACTTTAAGAAATAACTTATTTTTTTTTTTTATCTAATCAAATATCCCATGCAAATGGCCTGCAATGTGAGAATAAAAAGCAATCAAAGGCTGTACACTAAGAAAGTCTTACCTTTCATACGTTCATTTAAAAGTGTGAATACACTGTACATACCGAATGATTCCCAATCGAACTGTAAAGCCTTTCACAATAACGGTTTTAAGTGTATTCTCCGTGCACTATTTTAGATAAGGATATACAAACAGCCTTTATTTGTCATATATACATTACAACACAGTGAAAATCTTTCTTCGTATATCCCAGCTTGCTTGGAAGCTGAGGTCAGAGCGCAGGGTCAGCCATGATAAAGCGCCCCTGGAGCAGAGAGTGTTAAGGGCCTTGCTCAAGGGCCAAAGAGTGGCAGCTTTCGAGCCCCTGTATCGCCAAGCTGCCACTCTTGGGCCCTTGAGTGTACCCTTAAGTGTACCACAGACAACAACAAGGACAGTACGCTTAGTTTTATTTTTGTCTGAGAGCGTGTACTAACAGAATCTCCCTCCTCATGTCCATCAACAGTAACAGTAGAAGATATCAAGACATTGATAACTGGGAAGGATTGTCCTCACGTGAAGGAGAAAGGAGCACTAAAGCATAATAAGGTACGCTATAACAATGAAAAGGCCTCACATTTCAGGAGGAGATGGTGTAATGAATGATACCGGATTGTAAGAGTTGAATGGTGCAAGAAAAATGTGGCATACTTGAAGACATTTCAACAACATTCTGTGTACAAGCCTGGGTAAATGGTATTCTTATGCACTTATTTCATCTTCAGCGTTTCTTTTTATAAAGTCGTTACTGAATTTGCGGGTGATTCCTATTTATTAACGGGAGAATAAAGAAAATTTGCATTACAAAAACTTTTAGAAATCTGGCAGGAATTTTAAGTACAATTTGGCCTTCAAAAGCATTCCCCCTACATGTATATTGTTTTGTATATATGTTTTTCAGTGTGGTTAAACTAACATAAAGCAAAATATACCCAAATGAGATTTGCTTCAACCCGAACTGTGTTTTGATTGGATTTCTTTTAATATTTATCGAATTTTCAGTAAAAATGTAACTTCAAAAGCACTTATATGTATGAAAATACATATAAGGCCTGAAGTCACTTAAAGGTGAGTGTACACAGAGTGGTGGTGAAATCTGGAGAAGGTGTACAGTATGAACACTTCCTGTAAGGGTACACATTCAAGTAAGCTCCATAAGGCACACTTTAATCACAATAGAAATTGACCGTGTGGTTACATCCTCCACCCAGTGAGCTAACCCCTACCTAGAAAAGACAACCTCCATATGTTACTTTGTATGTTGCAGAGTCAAAATGGTTTCTGTCCGGTCCAGTTATTACAATGGGACATATATTTTGCACAACAAGGGATTTTTTGCAAACTCACCTTCACTGAAAGCTGAAAGGTCAACAGACTAATTCAGCTGAACAAAAATCCACAGTCACCATAGAGTCACCAGGATACGTGTGAATTAAAGACCACCAGTGCATGCTCCCCAGATCTTTTAGCTGAAATTATTGCTATAAATATAGCAGATTTTAAAGACATCATAGTCAGCTTCACACTGAGGTGAATAAATAAGGGCCTTTAAAGGACTCCAGCACAAGATGCAGATTTCAAATTAGGCTACTTGCTTCTAAAGATACCATCGATGATTTTGCAGTGTGGTGTGACAGCTTCCTCATACACCTTTAGATTGTAAAGGAAATTTTTCCTTTTTATTCGTTTTGGAAAAAGGAAAAAATTTAGGTATCATACAATGCACAGAATCCAGCCAAACAATATTTGAAAAATAAATTACACTAAATGTAATCGCCAGACCTTGAAATTACCTTGGAATTTGAAAATTTGAAATGGGACAAGAATTAGAATAGGACAAAAGTATTTGGAAGAGTACATGTTGCTCCAAAGGCAAAGCAGTCAGGGTATTCGAGTAACTAGCAAGAGAAGAGTGGCTGCGGGAACTTAGCCTTGACTAAGGCCTTGCGCTTGCCATCTTCGGGTGAAAAGTGAAAATTTGTGCCTTAGTGGCTACATTATTTACAACTAAACTGTCATTGCTGGGGCTTTGAGCAAGGCCCTTAACCCTCAACTGCTCAGTTGCCAGGTCAATCTGGATAAGGGCATCTGCCAAGTCCATCTGGATAAAGGCATCTGCCAAATGCCATAAATGTAATGGTAAACTTACATTATCCACACTTGTAAAGATAAAGAAAGATTAGCAATGCAAAAGACTTAAGGTTATTAAGCACCACAGAGGCTAGTAATGTTCTCACCAAGGTAACAAAGTAACAAAATGAGGCTATCCAGAGTTTTGAGCCTGTAACTCTGTGATCTGTGATCATTCCTATGTTTACCAGGACCCTGGTTTTTCGACCAGACCGTCATTACAATCATGATTATGCCACCTCTGAAGCTGATTTAAAATGTACAGTTACAATACCCTTTTTTTTCATTCAGTCATTCTTCTAATTCAGAAAAAAGCTCTAAATGTATAACTGTAGCTTGCCTTTATGTACCCCTTAGAAGTTAATTTGCTGTCCCAGAAAAGCTTTGGAGGACAAGTGTAATAGTGACAGAGCTACCATCTGGCATTATGCTGTCCCTTCAGAAAAAGTGCTAATAAGCACAACGGGGAACGATTAGAGGTTAGAGACAGAGACCTAATGTGAATTCATTATTACTTTTCTGCTCTGTAGGAGGTGCCTGAGCTGGCGTTCTCCATTTTGTATGAATCTGATGAATATTTGAACTTCATTGCTCCAGACAAGTATGAGGTAACAACTTTTATTCACACAGTTTTATCACACTAAATGATTGTGGACATATGGCCATCTCACCCATATGTGAGAAGATATGAATCTTCCCAAAACTGTTGTCACAAATTCGGAAATGTGCTTTATATCTCTTGATATATTCTAGCATTACAATTTCCCTTCACTGGAATGATGAAACCTTTTTCTAACCGATAATGCCCCTGTGCATAAAGTACAGTCAAGGAAGGTTGGTGTGGAAGATCTAGAATGATCTCTACTCTAACTTCAACCCCAGTGAAGACCTTTGGAATTATCTGGAACCACCAACACCATTACCTGACCTCAGTAATGTATTCGTGGCTGAATGAGCACAAATAACTAGAGCCAATGTCAGAAATCTAGTGGAAAACCTTCCAGGAAAATTTAGGGTTATAACAAAAGCAAATGGAGGACTAAATCTGGAATGAAGTGTTGATCACATATGTGTGTTATGCTCAAGTGTCCAGAAACCTTCAGATATATAACACACGTAACTTTCCAATTAGTTTTACTGTAAAGAATATTTAAGGTTTAAAAGTAAGTTGATGTCACATATAGGCTTTTCCTCATCTCTGTCAATCTGTTTATTACTCATCAGTACTGCATCTGGACAGATGGCTTGAATGCTCTATTGGGAAAAGAGATGACAAGTGAACTCACCAAGTCAGATATGGACACACTGGTTACAATGGAGATAAAGCTCCGCCTCCTAGACCTTGAGAATGTCCAGATTCCTGACGTTCCACCCCCTATTCCCAAAGAACCCAAAGATTATGACTTTGTTTATGATTACAGCCAACAGCACGCTTGAGAGGCACTGCATCACAGCTGGATCACACTGCATCATAGCTGTCAGACTGTAATATATTTACCCAAAATTGTAAATTGATATTTTAATCAAAACGTCTGGATGACACTTTGTTTGAGCCACAAACATTGATTCACAAGCCTTCTCATACTGACTGTCCTGCTTTTCAGTGCGGTTTGTAATAATGTTTCATTAATTCTCCCCCCTTTTAAGGGCTGTAAGAATACATTATCAGCCTCAGTAATGTTTGTTAGATGTGCCCTCTAGGGGCCAAGGGTAACGAGCAACTATAACAATATATTTTATAAAGCAGGAAATGACAGATGTAGCTAGTTTCAAATCAAAAGCAATAAAAAAACGAATAAAAAATATATATGGCATTTTTACGCTTTATTGTACAATTGGAGTTTATGCAACCAATCGCTTATAAATATTAATCTATTATACAGGGGGGGGGGGGACACCCCAAAGGTGATTTGCCATCAGCTTTGTGTTCTGATTGGACAATTGTTTAGTATTTTTTGTAAAATTTGGCCTTCAAATTTTTTTCACAACATCTGTACAAATATACATAAGAGGCCTGAAGTCACAGAAAAGTGTGTGAAAACAGAATGGTGGTAAAATCTGGAGAAAGTGTACTTTATGTCACAAATAAAGTTGACCAGGGGGTTACATGCACCACCCAATAGACCAACCCAGTGGTTGGTTTCTGTCTGGTCCACTTATTACTATGGGGAACATACCTGGCACCTGGAATATCTGCTTTACTATACACAATACACTTCTTTTTTTGTGCTGTGGCCACTTGTGTACGCGGCTGCGACATGACTTCAGGGTCAGAGCACCATGTTGAGTGTTTTAAAAATTGTAATGAAATGCAGGGTGAGACATAAGTTATAATTGCCAATAAAATTTATTAGCATTAAAGAAAGTACCAATTTAAATTTTTTTTTCAATTAATGCATTTTATAATACTTTGGTGTTTGTGTGAAGTTTCTGGCACATGGATTTCTTCTGGGATGTCTGGTTTCTGAGTTTCTGAATATAGTATTAGTTCTGTTCTGAACAGAACAATGTTCTGAATTAGACATTTTTTCACATCAGTGCAAAATTATTTTATGACTTCATTCATTTCATTAATGAATATATAAAACACTATCTAAAAGTGCATTCAGGTTCATGTTGGATCTACAGCCGATCCAAGGATCAGCAATTTAATTGATGGAAAGCAATATGTTTGAATGCCAGTAAGTAGACTGGCTCCATTAATTGTCTGAGGTGTGAACAAGTTTTTTAATAAGTGTGTACGAGTACATGGTGCTTTGTGATGGATTTATGCTATGTTCAGAGTGTCTTCCTGAACAGTGGTAACCTCTACTACAAACCTGACCGGAACAGTATAAAACACATGTTGAAACACTGTGTTGAATGAAATACATACATATTAATATCTACTAGATTAGCTATTACTCATGTATAGTGTCTACAATATCCTGGACTATTCATACACAACTGAGTCGTCGTCTTCTTCTTTCTTCTTCCCCCATTAGGGGTCACCACAATGGATTATCTGTTTCCACACCCCCCTGTCCTTTACATCTGCCTCTTTCAACCCAACCACCTGCATGTCTTCCCTCACCACATCCATAAACCTCCTCCTTGGTCTTCCTCTTTTCCTCCTTCCTGGTGACTCCATCCTCAGCATTCTCCTACTGATATTCCCCATGTCCCTCCTCTGCACATGTCCGAACCATCTCAATCTCACCTCCCTCACCTTGTCTCCAGAATGTCCTACATGCACTGTCCCTCTAATAAACTAATTTCAAACCTCAACATTTTCAGCTCTGCTACCTCCAGCTCCACCTCCTGTCTTTTACTCAATGCCACTGTCTCTAATCCATACAACATCACAGTTCTCACCACAGTCCTATAAACTTTTCCTTTTTACTATTGCAGATACTCTTCTATCACAAATCACTCCTGCCACTCTTCTCAATCACCCTGCCTGCACTCTTTTCTTCACTTCTCTAACATACTCTCCATTACTTTGCACTGTTTACCCTAGTTACCGGAACTCCTCCACCTTCTCCACCTCTTCTCCCTGCAACTGCACCACTCCACTGCCCTCCCTCTCATTCACACACATGTACTCTGTCTTATTCCTACTGACTTTCATTCCCCTTCTCTCCAGCGCATACCTCCACTATTCCAGGCTCTTCTCAACCTGCTCACTACTCTCACCACAAATCACAATATCATCTGCAAACATCATAGTCCATGGAGACTCCTGTCTGACCTCGTCCTTCAACCTGTCCATCACCACTGCAAAAAGGAAGGGGCTCAGAGCCGATCCTTGATGCAGTCCAACCTCCACCTTACACCAGTCTGTCGTTCCTACTGCACACTTCATAGCTGTCACACTGTCTCACCAGACTTCCTCATACAACACCACAACTCCTCTCTCGGCACCCTGTAGTATGCTTTCTCTAGATCCACAAACACACAATGCAACTCCTTCTGAACTTCTCTATACTTCTTCAACAACATTCTTAAAGCAAATAATGCGTCTGTGGTGCTCTTCCTCGGCATTAAACCATACAGTTGCTCACAGATGATCACCTCTTCTCTCAGCCTGGCTTCCACTACTCTTTCCCATAACTTCATGCTGAATATTTTCAGCTCTATTTGACACCTTTGGGATGAATGTGAATGCTGACTGCACCCCAGGCCTTCTCACCTTACCTACACCAGTACCTGACTTTACTTGTGGATGAATGAGCACATATCTCCACAAACACACTTAAAAATCTAGTGGAAACATCTTCCCAGAAGAGTGGAGGTTGTCATAAAAGCACTTAATGTTGAACGGGATGTTAAAAAGAGCTTGCAATTCTATGGTCGGTTTTCCATAAACTTTTGTCCATAGAGTGCATGTATGATAAAATAGCATTCATGGAAGTCAATTATTTAAAAAATTTTAATAATCAGGTCAGATGTCTAACATCAGATTCTCGTTAATGGCACTAAATTTCAAGAAAATGGTGAATGGATATATTACAAGAATTAAACCAAGCAATTGCCAGTGTGTGCTCTATTTAGATATCTTACACATTGGACACAAAAGTTTGAGGGTGTCTGGCTAACCATGATAGATGATGTTGCTGTGCAACTAAGAAGTAACAATGTCACCAGAGACACAGGCAAATGCTCATGACTGTTTATTTGAACATAACATTAAGGAACATATTATAACCTCTCAACCATGAGTTCACAGTATAGAAATAAATCACAGTATCAGCTATAGAACCAAACACACACAACTAAGTGAATACAAACAATAGTTTGATGCTACAATCTGCATAACTTTAAATGATTTCAGAACAATTATTGAAGAAAAAAAATTAAAGAATGGAAATTGAACTGAACCTGGAACTGTGTAACCGCCTTCCTCAAGTTTCAGTCACTGTATTAATGCTATGCTTCATATTTTATGTTTGTCTTATAGTAATACTCTCAATCCTCAGAAATTAGTTATACTTTGTATAACAGTTCAAGTATAAATTAGTAATACTTGAACTGTTTTATGTTAAAGACAGTTCACTATATTATATATATTAAATTAAATATAGTGAACTGTTCTTAGCATAAAACATTTTATTTAATTAATAAATGTATAACAATTGTATTCTGGGTCTGAAGCCTCAACTTGCATTGAACAGAATTAGAATAATTAAATAAAAAATGCTGTTCATTCTAGTATTTCTTTCCCCCAATTGCTCTTTAACACCACTTGCATTTATGTATACAGTCTATAATGTCCTGTATATAAAGCGCTTTCTGTTTATATGGATGGCGTGACAAACGATTTACATTTTATTTAACTTTTAGGAAACATCTGGAAGAATTCACAAGAGAACAAATATACCCAATCCCCTGATAACACATTTGATATATTACACCGAATGTGTGACAAACCCATGAGCAACTTATTAAACATCCAACACGACAATCATCAAAACACCAATTGATGGAATTTTTTTTCGGAAAGAAAGGTGTCCATCACTTAACTACTGATTCCAGAGACAGATAAAAAATAATCTCATTGCTCGTTGTCACCTATCTGAACGAGAAGCACTTTAGTGAAGCGGTGTTAAAAGGATGTTCTACTCCAGGTCACATACCAGGGCTTTTTGGTAAATGGTTCCTATAAGGAGTTTCCCTTTGTATGGAGTAGCCACTGAGGATCCGATGAGAACGCTGCCATTATCAGAGTACACTTGAGTCACCACTGGTTTGTCAGAGAGGATGTTCTGAACACGGATAACCTGAAATAGAAAAAAAAAACATAAACTGTGTGTATACAGTATAGTACTGACGTGCATCTCCTATCTGAGGCCAAAGCATAGCCACTGATACGAGACATTAAAGATATATATGAAGCAGCTACCGACGCGATACGATTCACCCCTATCCCCAAGCAGTGCAATTGAATTAGTGTTAATTCAATCGCAACACAATGCCATTTAATGCAATTTAAAATATATAATTTTTGAGTTTTGAGCTTTCTGGAGTTAAGTAAGTGTCACAAAAATGCACAAGGTGTGGTGTACATGCACTTTGAACTTTTTTACGAATTCATATAAATAAGTGAAAATGCATATATAGGTTTTGCTGCCTGTTCTCACACACACACACACACACACACACACACACACACACACACACACACACACACACACACACACACACACACACACACACACACACACACACACACACACACACACCTCTGAGCCAGGTGGATCATTTGGATCACTTAGGGTAAATTTGATTCCATTTGGGTGGCAACCCAACCACAAGTCTCCGGTTTTACTCTCCACTTCGATGTTGTCACAGAGGGAGCCTACAGCTACTTCCTGTACAAGAGGAAAGATACCAATATCACTCAACAAAACCTTTATACAATCAATAAGACATTTAAAAACAAACAGGGTTGTATATCACCTCTAATGCATACCTTAACACGGGATAGTGAGTTGTCCTTCTGGATGTTCAGCACAATAACTCTGTGACTCATTAAATCTGACACATAGAGATACCTGGCCCAAAAGAAAGACATTTTAAAACCTGTGTGTTGGAAACCTTTTTTTAAACATTTCTCAGAGACGTACTTTTTATCGGGGGAGATGTTGATGCCGTTGGCATTTAAAAGTCCTCCCACGACTACACGAACTGCTTCAGGACTGTAATACACCACATCACACCAGTGCAGAGACAGCAGCATTTCCAGCAGCTTCAAGTGGTCATTGGTGAAGTAGTGATCATTGGTAGCGTAGAAGTTCTCCACTCCCACGGCTACGATGTCATTCACACTATGCCGACGCGATTTCACAAAAGAAGACCGAATGAGAGATTGAAATATAGCGAGTGTTGAAAAGATACGAGTTTAGGACGGACGTACTTGTGCAGCAACTCGTGCTTAATCGTTTTCTGGTGCAACAGAGCGTTTTCCTCTTCGACATACTGAAATATTTCGACCTGGCTGTTTTCGTGCGGATGATTTACCACAAATAAATACACAGAGCCATCTGCAACAAAAAGTCATCACTCCTGATTTTAATACCGCACACATTGTTAAGGAAATCTAAAATGAATATGGTTGCATTTCTTTACCTCCTTCATTTATGTAAACGCTGATTCCATGTGGGGCAAAAGAAGCTGTGTCAAAGTCCCCCTTGATCTGGAGCTCTGTAGGATCGTCTCCGGACGGCAGATGTAGCGTGTAGATCTTTCCAGGCTCGTCTGAATAGCGAGGCATACCTGGGTACTTCAAACCCTGTGGTTGTTGAATTGAAATATATTATAACTAATTAAAATGCATGAATAAATAAACATTATGACCACTGTACTGTCACTCAGTTTCAGGGTGATACTGATCTTCTTATAGCCTTAGCCATCTTCGTCTAGAGCAACAATTCTAATTCTCAAATCCTCAAAATTCTTGGCCATGAGGTGCCATGTTGAACATCCAGTGGGCAGTATGAGAGAATTGTACTCAACACACCAAATTTTAACTGCTCTAATACAAGATACACAAATTTGTAAGGTCCTGTCAAGCAGACAAAAACATTAACATGATGAAATGGTTGCTGAACTTTTCTTTGAGATAATATACACACATATATATATATATATATATACATATATATATATATATATACTCTTAAGCAGAAATAACAGCTTTACACAGTCTTGGCATCTGGACAGTTGGTTTCTCCAATCCTACAGCTGAAATACTTTGCCATTCCTCTGGAAAAACTTGGCAAAGATGTCCTTTACTAGTTGGAGATTTCTGTCCGATTTTGTGATCCAGTTCTTCCAAGAACAGTTAAACAGGATTTAAGTGATTAGGCAGAATAGATAACACTTTAACTGCCTGTTTGCTCTATAAATAACACTTTGGATACTTGGAGGTATACTTCAAGTCATTGTCTTGTTGTTTGGTGAAGTTGGTTGAAATTAGCCACAGTCCAGATGGAACTGCATGGTGTTGAAGTATGGAATGGTAGCCATGTTGGTTTCCTTCTCCTGAAATAAGTCTTCAACCTTCCCTGCTCCAAAACAACCCTGAACTATTATGCTTCCACCTCCATCTTATATAAGTTCTTCTGTTAGAGCTCAGTGTCGACTCATCTGTCCACAGAACTTTCTTCCAGTCATTCAGTGTCTAATTCATGTGTTTTTGACTTGATTGTTGCATATTAACAAAAGGAAGATGCCCTCGTCTCAAAACACTTAAAACAGACTGTGTACACCACGATGTGACATAATGGGCCATTCTGATTGGCCAGTCAGTTTAATAGTTTAAACAGTTTAAAAGTCAGTTAGTTAAATGAGCCGCCTCGTACAAAAGTGTAACCATAGTAACAGTCACATTAGCATACAGAAAGACAAACATTTCCTGTAATGGCCTGATGTCATTACTGAGCTAAATGGAAGGAAGATAGTAAGTGAAAAGGAGAACTATGACAAAAAATAAATAAAAAAAAAGCAGTTAACACCAACAGCTTCATTATTATTAAAGACAAGGCACAGATGCAGTTAATTTTTAAGTCAATGTGATTATTTTGCTTATCTTCACAATTCTGGTTTTGCATATTAAATAACTCACAAAAATTTACCTATTTTTATCCATTCAATCAGTTTTGTCCTGCAAACATTAATATCTATATTTTGTCAGTGCTAGCAACTGACCATTGGTATAAGAGGGATAATCCACGGCAGTGTGTGCGAGAGACACCATTTTAAAGCGGCCCACAATGACATTACGGTTATTCACCTTCTGAATTGTGCACCTCTAGCTGTAGATTATCCTTTACATATGTTATATATTTACCACAGTTATCTTTTTAGTAGTCATGTTATCAAAACGATATATTGTGAGTAAAATTGGGGAACATACAGAGCTAATAAAGGCCAGTCCATGTTCCAGTATGGTGATGTCCTCAGCTCCGATCTCTGCACACAGAAACGTAACGATTACACATTTCTGACACAACACTTTTGTATTCGCAAAATCTAAATCAGGCCTTCATTTTTTTTTATAACAGCTGTACAAATGGAAATCAGTGTATGAATTATTTTGGATTTTGTCTAATTGTTGATATGCCGAAGTTTTATTTAAGGCTGCAACTAACGATTATTTTAATAAAATGCTCTCATGCATTGGATAACTTGGGACACACACTTTTTCCTGCTGCTGGTTGACCCTGTATTCTCCACCATTTCGTAAGCGTCTGTGTTGTCTTGCCATCACGCTAACCCGTAACGTGAGCAGCCCAAATAATAGATAACGTATTTAATGAATTTAAATTTTAAACCTGGATATATGGGTTATGTTAGGAAGGGCATCCAGCAAAATGTGCCAAATCAAATATGTGGAGAAGAGTGATAGCAGGAGTGATTTGTGATAGAAGAGTATCTGCGAGAGTGAAAAGGAAAGTTTATAGGACTGTGGTGAGACCTGCGATGTTGTATGATTTAGAGACAGTGGCATTGAGTAAAAGACAGGAGGTGGAGCTGGAGGTAGCAGAGCTGAAGATGTTAAGGTTTTCGTTGGGAGTGACGCAGTGGACAGGATTAGAAATGACTTTATTAAAGGGACGGCGCACGTAGGACGTTTTGGAGACACGGTGAGGGAGGTGAGATTGAGATGGTTTGGACATGTGCAGAGGAGGGACATGGGGTATATCTGTAGGAGAATGCTGAGGATGGAGCCACCAGGAAGGAGGAAAAGAGGAAGACCAAGGAGGAGGTTTATGGATGTGGTGAAGGAAGACATGCAGGTAGGTGGTGTGAAAGAGGCAGATTTAGAGGACAGGGGGGTATGGAGACGGATTATCTACCCCTAATGGGAGAAGCTGAAAGAAAAAGATAAAATATATCATTTTATTTTCATTTTCCTTTCTTACCAAACTTTGTGCATATGGTGATGGAAAATTTTTTGGTTGAGTTGATTGAATTTTTTCTGAAATAGTCAAATTGCTGTACTTATAAAGTCTGACCATGATATTTTGTTTTATGTTTATGTCTGGCATTAACCAAAAAATAAATAAAATTCACTAACTAAACTTTTTTTTTGGCAGGTCAAATAATAAGTAGGTGAACACCTTAGTTCTAAACTATATATTTGGTGTTGAATGCTTGCTTCTGATTGGTCAGAATGCTCTATGACAGAAACACAGACTGATTTTCAATTCCCATTTTAATATGAATAATCTATAAGAAGACATTCACAGAAACATGATAACCTTAATGATGATAATCATATCGCTTCACACTGTACACTTTAATGCGAACTGGACAATAGTGAAGCTTCAGAGCAGTGTTTCATAATCAAAGAGAAAAAGTGGTGCGAAAGATTCCTCTATTCTGAGTTAAAAGCAGGGTTAAGAACGAGAGAACAGAAAGCACTGTTTGAAAGCCCTTATTTTGAAATCACATGCATTTGATTTGATTCAATCCTTTTTTTTCCTGATGAAAACCACATTCGATCCACCTTCTGGGTCTGGCTCACTTCAGTACTGTAAATATGATCTAAAGATACACTCACCTATTCCTTTTATCAGTTCACAGTTAGGGAGGTGATTCTGGGTGAGTTCTCTGAAAGCCAAAGTTCTGTTTCTGCAAGAAACAAACAGTGAAGGCAGGGATTACAATGACAACTA
Organism: Silurus aristotelis; assembly: GCF_946808225.1. NCBI lineage: Eukaryota > Metazoa > Chordata > Actinopteri > Siluriformes > Siluridae > Silurus > Silurus aristotelis. The sequence continues at coordinate 35,655,380 of NC_139574.1, forward strand.
GAAAAGGTACATTCATGATGATTATTGATGGATCCTCAGTGGAGATCGTCAAGAGCACCAAATTCCTTGGTGTTCATCTGGCAGACAAGCTCACCTGGTCACTTAACACCAGCTCAATCACCAAGAAAGCCCAGCAGCGTCTCTACTTTCTGAGAAGGCTGAGGAAAACCCACCTCCCTCCCCCCATCCTGTCCATGTTCTACAGAGGGACCATTGAGAGCATCCTGAGCAGCTGCATCACTGCCTGGTTTGGGAACTGCACCGTCTCGGACCGCAAGACCCTACAGAGGATAGTGAGGACAGCTGAGAAGATAATCGGAGTCTCTCTCCCCTCTATCATGGACATTTACACTACACGCCGCATCCGCAAAGCACACAGCATTGTGGACGATCACACACACCTGGTCACACACACTTTTTACCCTCCTGCCATCAGGAAAACAGTTTCGAAGCATTCGGGCCGCCACATCCAGACTGTGCAACAGTTTCTTTCCTCAAGCCATCAGGCTTCTCAATACACAGAAATGAAACAGAACTCTCTCTCACACACACACACACACACACACACACACACACACACACACACTCATTCAAATGTGTGTAACGAACTGTAAAATTTTTCCTGGACTTAACACTTAACACACACTCATCACTGATCTCAATCCATTCCACCACCATTCATTTATTTATTATTTATTATTCTCAACTGTACCACACTCTTAACTGCTGTTTTTTGCACATTTATCATTTATCACTGTATTATACTGTTTACATGCTGTTTTTTGCACCTTTGACTGCTGCTGTATTTTTGCACTACATTGTTCTGTTTATACTCACTTCTGGGGTATAGTTTTTAGTTTGTATAGTTTCTACAGTCTTCTTGTACAGTACTGTATAATCAAGTATACATATATATTGGGTTTTGTGTCTTGTCTTGTGTCGTCTGTCTGAACTGTCTGTCTGCACTGTTTGCACTAGGTTGCACTCGATGCACTTTATGTAACTTGTGTTGTAGCTCTATGTTGTTTTGTTTGTTGTTGTTGTTTAGTGTAGCACCAGGGTTCTGGAGAAACGTTGTCTCGTTTTTACTGTGTACTGTGTACCACTGTGTATAGTAGAAATGACAATAAAAGCCTCTTGACTTGACTGACCAACTTTGAAGTTGGCTTCTTTAAAAAAGAGATGGAAAAGCAGAAGTAGAAGGAGGAAAAATAATTAGAGTGATGGGGCAAGAGTGAAAGAGTGAGAGAAAAGAGTGATTGTGAGAGTGAAAGAGGTGGAGAGAGAAAGGGGAAATTGAAAGAAGAGGGCAAGAGTGAGAGAAGAGGGTGAGGAGGAGTGCATGACAGTGGGGAGAGAAAGAGCAGAGGGTAAGATTGAGGAAAGAGGGTGAAAGTGAGAGGGGAATGAGAATGAGAGAAGAGGATGAGAGAAGAGGGTGAGAATGAGAGAAGAGGGTGAGAAATAGGAGGAGGGGAATGAAAGAAAAAGATGACAATGAGAGAAGAGGATGACAATGAGGAGGAGAATGAGAGAAGAGTGTGAGAATAAGAGGAGAATGAGAGAAGAGGGTGAGAATGAGAGAAGAGGGTGAGAATGAGAGAAGAGGGTGAGAATGAGAGAAGAGGGTGAGAATAAAAGAAGAGGGTGAGAATAAAAGAAGAGGGTGAGAATAAGAGGAGAATGAGAAAAGAGGGTGAGAATTAGGAGAGAATGAGTGAAAGAGAAGAGAAGTGTGAGCCATGCACAGGAGTGTCTGAGCTCCATGAATATTCTGGGCAGTGATTCAGACTCGAGATCAATTGAGTTCGAAAAACAACTCGAGTAAAAACTGCATGAAAGTTTTAGAGACATTGTAACCCAAATCAGATTTTTCTCAGGTTTTTAAAAAAGCCAGCATGATTATATAACTGTCGGAAGCCCAACACAGCATGACAGCAATGACAGTTTACAAAATAAATGGCTTTGACCTGTCAGCTACATTCCAGTCCAGCAGTGGACTATAAACCCACCCTGATCACACAGTCTACTAACAAAATACAGATCACAGACACTTTATAAGCTCAGGAAGTGTGTATACTGAACTATTCATTACGACATTGTTGTTAGTTCATGCAATCAGAGTAACGTGAGCACGAGGAACAATAAATAAAAACAATAAAACAAAAAAGATTTTGCGTCCATATCAAAATGAACCAACCTCAACGTAGAAAACCTCTCGCCAATCAGTACCGCCAGAGCTGCAATCAAAACCGACACGATCAGTAACTTCCCCATGCTTTATTATTTTATTTTTTTTACAGCCTGGAAAGTTCACGTTGCTCCTTCCGTAAATGACGCCACCCTTAAAGACGGCTTGGGAAACTGATCCGAATCTTCTGAACTAACCGATGTATCGATTCACCAACCGGAGCGCTGCATATACTACATGGTATTAAAAAAAGATTTGGTTTAATTTCGTTTTATACCATATTTTATAAACTCCAAACAAGTAATTAGACATAATTAGACATAATTAGCCATATTCTAATTCACAGATAATATTTATGCTTATTTAATAAATAAAAAGTGTTGTCGAGTTACCGACAGATGGCGCTGTTTAATTAGATTTTTAGCACACAACAGAAATGTTTTCGCTCCTTCGTTTTTTTTTTAGGCATTTAAAAACATTATTTCTGATTTATTATTTCAATTCGGATGTAATATTAAGGTAAATGTAAATGTAGTATAGCGCCAAATGGCAGCATTTTCTGGGGAATCGAGTCACTCGACTCACCTATAGACTCGTTCGGAAAATAACCGATTCCCTAACTTAGATTGACCCTGTGGAAGACTGTGGAAAGGTCACATGGGAACATCTGAGTGGGTTCGACTACAAATCAGATCCATCCATACATATTTGATCCAAAATCAGATCCCAAGTCTGGAATTGAACATCAAGAACAACAGAAGCAACTATGACTACAGCAGGATGAGTCTATAATATAAGTAGTGAACAAGGTTCTCCTTCAGTCACATCCAAAAACACACTTCTTTGGACACATTCTTCCCATGCAAGTGCAGCACTGTCCACAAATTCAGTAACCGAATTAAGCACGGTGATGGGTGTGTCTTGCTCTCACTCTGGTTGCTGTGTGCACGCTCTTCCAAGAGAAGTACCCACACAAGGAATTCATGACGTCATGAAGAGCCATATTGAAAGAAATTTGACCTTTCCAAAACTTATACAAACCTGAGTGTATTGTTTTTGCAATTAAAAATCATTTTTTGAAACTTTGGACTTGTTTATCATGAGATCCAAGTGTTTTTAAAAGTGTCAAAAAGGTCCCACCCCTTTAATATGGCATAGTACATTTGATTGCCATTGACTGGGAAGTTGATATCCCTTAGTTTAGGATGATTCATTTACATTTCCACACAAAGGAATAGTGTGGTTGTATGATTCTGCACCCTTCAAGCTCTGGAGTCGAGATCTCACTGTAGTTGAAGGTGGTATTTCTATCTGGGCAAAAATACCTTACCATACTGGTCATTCCAGGTGTACTGTCTTCTGTAACATGTCTGCTGGTGAAGCAGTGTAATGAGCTGCTGTAATGAGATCGATCAATCAATCAATCAATCTATCTATCTATCTATCTATCTATCTATCTATCTATCTATCTATCTATCTATCTATCTATCTATCCATCTATCTATCTATCTATCTATCTATCTATCTATCTATCTATCTATCTATCTATCTATCTATCTATCTATCTATCTTTTAATTAATCTGATCCGATCCGATCTTTTGGTCTGCCTTCTTGTCAGTACATTACAAAATGGATGAAAGTAGCTGAAAAAGCCGTTATTCTACATATCTATCACAATGCAAGCCATACATACACTCACCAATATTGAAAAGATCTGAAAATAGGTTAAAAATTGCACATGTGAGAGCAGGACATGTGACAATGTGGAAAAAAATAGATTTATTTCTCCCCATGGAACTGAAGTGGTGGAGAGCAGAAATAGCTCCTCTTCTATCAAGCAAGCTCTGTGTCCTGTGTGCTCCAGTTTTGCCAGTGATTTTTTTTAACCACCTCTACAGAGTTATGGCTTAAGAGTGTTAAGATTCCTGTAAAATGTTAAGAGTGTTAAGATACTGTTAAATATGAAATCATCACATATAGGACATAGACGCACGTAGAAACATCAACTTTTGCTAGATTCTTTCGCTTCACTTCAAGTGTAGTAATAATTATGGCAGATGGAAACAGAAATATGTGATATTTCCATTCAAATTCTAATTCATTCAATTATTATTTATTATTGACTATTGCGTCATCTGAAAGTTAGCATTTCTGAAGAAGCCCCACCTGCACACCATAATGTCTTATATCCCTGAAAAGCTGGTTTCCTGATATGTACAGTGCCTGTCAAAAGTTTGGAAACACCTAGGCTTTAATCATTTTTTAAAAAGACACATACATGTTCAACAATGTAGATAAAAAAATATAAGAATTGGACATTAAATGACTGGAGGAAAGTTCTGTGGAGAGATGAGTCTACACAGAGCTGTAACAGAACTTATATAAGACAAAGAACAGAAAAGAAGATCTACAGTCAAACATGGAGGTGGAACTTTAATGGTTTGGGGTTTCGGAGCAAGGAATTTTGGAGATTTCAGGTGATAACCAACACTGAACCAACACGACTACCATTCTATACTTCAACACCATTCAATTGAAACTGCGGCTAATTAGAAGCAACTTCACCATTCAACTGAACAGTGACCTGAAGCATACGTCCAAACTCTGTAACTTAGAGAGCAAACAGCTGGCTGAGTGTTTTCTATCATGAAATGGCCAACCCAGTCACTAAACTTAAATCCCATTGAACTGCTCTGGGATGAACTGTATCGCAAAGTCAAAAAGAAATCTAACTAGCAAAGAACCCCTTTGGTAGTTTTTACAAAAGTCATGGCAAAGTATTTCAGCTGAATGTTTGAAGAAACTGTTGGTCTGCCAAGAGGGTGTAAAGCTGTTACTCCTGCTAAGGGTGCAACATCTGTACATTTCAGTGGTGGACCATAACACCACCAAGGGCCTTCTATCTGGCCTAAACTGAGGCCCTCTAGAAGGCGTCCAATCACTGTGGTGTTTTCACGTAATTTGATTGGATGGTCAAACTGCATCTGTATAAGTGCACAAGCTCAAATATATTCATGTGGATTTAATAGCTGGTAATAACTTTTTTTAGTAATGACATTTATTCTCACTGCATGAGATACCTGTCTGTGATTCAGCGCTCATAATATTGATGGTTTCTGTGGCATCATGATCATGGTATCAAGAGGTGGATAGATTCTAATAGGACACCACTGAACTGTTACTCATATAGTTGGTAAATTCCCGTACCCAAACTCTAATCAGCTTTGTTTGAATAATTGATAGATGCCCAAACACTGGGTGAACTGGTCGAACTGGGAAACTATCCCTGCTAGATAAGTGGTAGCTTAGTGGTTAAGATGTTTGATGTCTGATAAGGGCATCTGCCAAATTTCATAAATGTAGGTGGTAAGTGCTTGTAGTAAGAAAGAGGTTGCTGGATGACTAGTCCAGGTTTTTTTTCCAGAACAGATTGCAAAATCTCAGACAATTAGTGATCAAGTTACTCATGTAATTGAAAGATGGATAGGTGCAATTGCCAGAGACGATTTATTTGGCTCATTCCAGATCACGAACTATTCTGGCTAAACTTGATGTTTTAGCCATGATAGTATATTCTTTGCTTATAGTTGCAGTGAAGGTCAATCAGAGCCAGCAAGGCCTTCTCTGCTGGCCTAAACACTAAGAATCGCAGTGTTATATTTGAATTTTTTCATTAATATCCATGAAATTAATTCCTAGTAGTCAAGTATCTTAATTTTATAGCTTTTCTCTCAGTTGCACTGCTTCAGGAGTGTATGTTTAGGTTAGAGTTTTTGTCTAATCATATTTCAGTTATCACATCACATGTTGTCAACCTTCAGTAGTGTGGGAGCCTGTATCAGAAGTACAAATCAATGAAGCTGTTGCTTTAACCAATCAGATTTTGAGTTGGCAAAACAAGAGCCATCCAGCAGGCGTCCAATAACTTTGGCATTTTCACATCATTTAATTGAATGGTCAAAGAGAGCACTGGTCAAAGCTGGGAAACCGCATCTTTTGCAAACTGCACAAGCTCAAATATATTTGTGTCGACTTCATACCTGTATTTTCATTCCACAGCGGCTGACAGAGGGGAAGAAATTGATTTGGTTTTAAGGGCATTCACGAGATAGACCTTTTTAAAAAAAAAAAAATATCTGCCCATCATGGGGAAAGCTATTATAAGCTTTATCATGGACCATTAATACTTTTGTATTTTTATTTCCTGCAAAATTTGCACAAAAACACACTATTTGCCTTCATTTCAAACTTAACTGGTCAAACCACCAATCAGGTTCGAGCACGCGCTCTGTTTTGAACTTGGTTTGATTGCCACTTGGTGTTGTCTACTTATCACGTACATACAGTTTAGTGTCATTTTAACATCAAGCAGATCATTTTGAGAGGAATAAATGCTGAAAAAAAACCTCCTGACTCGAACTCGCCACAACACCCGTAGCCTCATTTGCGCAATTTTTTTTTGTAGTAGTTGAAAAAAAGGTTTTGGGCCCATGATCATTTGAATTGATATCAATCAGTGTTTGATTCATTAATATTATCCTATTGATAGATGCAAACGCTAAGAGTCTTTTCACAAACTGAGTTGATTAAGCAAATCAGTCTTGTGACAAAAATGTTGATAGGAACATTATCGCCATATCGAATAATACATAGTACTTTGGATACTTAAGTACATTTAAAGGCAAAATTTTTGGCACTTTTACTCAAGTCATTGTTTACCGGGACACTTCTACTTTTACTGAAGTCGTATTTTACAGAGTGTATCTTCATGGTTTGTGTGCGAGATTTGTTGAATTGCGTTCTTTGAGTTTCTTGCTTTATTGCATTCAGTCTGGCTGTATAAGATACCTGTCTGTGATGCAATGCTCTGTTCTACTGCGTTTATCTGTAATATTGTGGGAGGTGGTATCTTAGCGGTTGAAGCGTAAAACTTTGGATCTGAGGGTCATGAGTTAAAATTGCAGCCACACCGCGCTGCCACTTATGGGTGCCTTAGCTCAGTTGTATGAACGAGATACCTGCAAATCGCTGTGGTTAAAGGGGGCGTCTGCCAAATGCCATAAATGTAGAAGAAGAGCCTTTATTTGTCAGCACAGTGAAATTCTTTTCTTCGCATATCCAAGATTGAATGAAAGCTGGGGTCTGATCACAGGATCAGCTATGATACAGAAAGATTAAGGGCCTTGCTCAAGGGCCCAAGGGTGTATTGTGTCATGTAATTTAATTCAGGCAGGACATCACTGAACTCATCATTTACTCCACTTGGCCGTGTTATTCACCACGTATTCCACCACGAATCTGCACTACACCCAGCAGCCATGATCCATTAGACCACGGTCTGGACCGCTCGATCCAACCTAGGCTGCTAAATCCGGCGTTGCCTGGTTACCGCTGACGTCATGGCGCCCGGCTCCGGCTCAGCCCCTGGGGCCGGTCTGTGATTGGAGGGAAACCCCGTGCCGAGCGCCACTGACCCCCGCGAGAATCAGCTGTGCGCAGCAGTTAGCCAGCCTTCGCTTCGCTACAGCATCCTCATCCGTCACTCTCATCCCAGGTAAGGACACTTTTATAACCATCTCTTCACCGCCGTTTGCTCCTCTACCGTTCCGTACACAACCCAAGGACCGGGAATTGTCCCTGGAGCAGCAAATGACGTAATTTCTTTATCTCCAAAATAAAGCGTGTAAAGCGGTCACTAGCTTGTTTAAACCGGGTTCATTAAAGATGGCCGCGGTGATGCTGAAGGGGGAAAAATCCGACTAACGAACCACTTAGGCGCGGGGTTGAAATTGGTTGGGATGGTTAGATATACTCGTTTATCGGGATGGATGGGTGGATGGATAGAAAAACCTCAAAGAAATATGATAAGAGCCGTAATGCAGTGGTTTCAGAATCGCCATTCATTGGCCTGATTAACGGCACAGAAGGAGCACTAGGCAGGCGATCGAGTAGTTAGAATGGATGGATGGATGGATGGATGGATGGATAGATAGATAGATAGATAGATAGATAGATAGATAGATAGATAGATAGATAGATAGATAGATAGATAGATAGATAGACAGACAGACAGACGGATAGATAGATAGATAGATAGATAGATAGATAGATAGATAGATAGATAGACAGATAGACAGATAGATAGATAGATAGATAAATGAATAATTCAATAGATATATTATTACAAAGGTAGATATATACATCGAACAATCTCCTGTTGATATGGCCTGGATTGAGATTGCGTTAAACATGTTTAAATAATGATTTTTATTTGTATCATATGTAAAAGGTGATTTTTTTCCCCATAGGTGTTCTTGTGTTTGTTTTTCCACACGGGGATGGAGATGTGTTGTATAACGGAAAGCGTATGAATACATTGGGTGGTGGGGTGATGCGAAAGCGGTGACGTTCCGCTAAGCAGGATAAAGCGCCTTTTCACCTTCTAATGATTTACTGCTTATTAAATGTATTCATCTTGTTATAATATAGAAATCAGTCGATAACTCGGTGTCGTGTTTCTAATATTTTTGGTGTGTTCGCTAAGCGAGGGAAAGAGAAACCGGACTAGGCAGCGAGCAGCCGACTGGAGAACTGGGTGTGGTGAGGAATAAAGGCACATCCGCATTCCCCCCCCCCCCCCCCCTCGTACAATAGTGCCGATTTGTTGCAAATTTTAATATATTTCTCCTTTATGCCTTTATTAAATGTTTAATATTTGATTTGTCTGATTTTTTATTTTGCTTGATTCGTTATTTGATGCGTTCGCTCCGTAGTTATCTGGCTCTCTGACTCGTCTTTTATAAATCGAGCAAAATGGAGGGCAAAAAATAAATAAAAAAAGGAGACAATATATTCCAGAATTTATTTTATATACGTTACATTTATTAAATTGAACATAGAAGACGATGAATAATCAGGATCGTGTGATAATACGTGAATTCCGTGTTGCTAGATAACGACCCAGTGAGACGTTTCGCGCATGCGCACCTACGCTGTGCATTCTAATTCAAAAGCTTTTATATAATATGTATTTATTGTAATTTTTTTTTTTAAAGTAACCCTCCTTTCACACAGGATGCAATTTCTGATCAGATCAAAGCAATCAAGTCGACTAAATATCTACAAATACACATTGGTAGGGCAACATGATAAATCATTAAAATATTCACACTATTTTCTGCCACTTGTCCACCGAATGTGTTGATATTCTGAATGATATAAAATAATGATGTACATAAAATAAGAAAGGTCCGGTTTAAGGGTCCAACCCTTGTGTTATTGCAAATTGGAGGCTTGTTGGACTTTCTTTTGAACTTAATGCCGGAGCCATTATTTCATTTCCTATATAGGACACTTGTGTAGGGAATTCTCACCCGTTTGGGATACAGTCCAAATTAATCTCGTCACCGAAGCGATCCTTTTTCCAGTGTCCTAGTCGGCCGCATCACAGAGTATCGGATCATGCCCAGGGTGCGTCTAGGAGATAATGAGAAAATGTGCAGTACAGAAGGGGTTTATGGAGTCCAGGTTGAGGAAACGCTTGTTTAACAGGGATCAGTGTAAACATTTTGACCTACTGATGATGTCATAGCCTTTCTGATGTGATCAGAATCTATGAGTGTGTGTACTGGGCGTCACTGTGCTGGTGGTTTCATTCATATCATTCAGTGTTATATAATAATATACATATATAATGATCAGTTCTTGAGCTTTCCATGCACTGCAGATTTTAGTGTATAAAGTATATTGCACATCCTATATCACATCATTTCCCTTGGAATATGTCTCTCAAATTTCTATATGCATGCTATAATTGTGCCTAATAATGTAAATAAGCAGGCATCATTTTCCTTCTAGCTCTGAGCAGCCATGGATACAGGTGAACTAGTGCAGAAGGCCAAGCTTGCCGAGCAGGCCGAGCGCTATGACGACATGGCAGCCGCCATGAAGGCAGTGACGGAGGGCGGCGCCGAGCTTTCGAACGAGGAGCGCAACCTGCTCTCGGTGGCCTACAAGAACGTCGTGGGCGCACGCCGCTCCTCCTGGAGGGTGGTCTCCAGCATTGAGCAAAAGACCGAAGGAAGCGAGAAGAAGCAGCAGATGGCCAAGGAGTATCGTGAGAAGATCGAGAAGGAGCTGAAGGAGATCTGCAACGACGTGCTGGTAAGGGCCGACCGTTTCCTCGCCCAGGCTATTGATTATAAATGGTATTTAGAGAATATAATGTGCTTGAACTTTATAGCGGTAACCTTCATGTTGTCGCCCGTGTTTCAAGACGTACCAGCGGCGATGCTAAATAATTACATCCAAATTCCTGCTCAACATTTTGTCATATATTGTTAAAAAGAATTCTGTAAAAAAGAAAAAGGAGATAAAGATAAAAGATATGTATGAAATAAATAGAAATGTACAATGTCCAAATGTACAAAGCTTTCTAGCTGACCAATTAAACCCGGTTAACAGGAGGCAATTTCAATATGATGATGACGATAATTTATGATCAGTATTACGGTAAATCACTGATCACTTTCATCCGATTGGTCTGAATGCCTTGAGATCTGACCAGGAAAAGTAAATGTGTATTTTAAGCTTCTTTTTTTTTAGTACTATTAAAAAACCTAAGCGGAATGAGAGAGGGAAATGTGTAGTCACTGACATGCGAGAGCTTTCAATAAAGAGAGATCGATAGAACATTCATGCAAAGAGGTTTGTTCTTCTCCTTTTTTCTTTTGATTATTATTATTATTATTTTTCTTATCTCCCAAAGAGAGAGAGAGACGGTCTTTCCGGTGTAAAGTAATTCTTGCACTGATAAATGGATTTAAAATGTGCAATGTATGGTTTTCTTATTTATAAAAAAAATACAAATAAAAATGGCTTCTGGCTAGTTGCTGTGGTTGAAGATGAATAAAGCCCTTTGAGATGTGATCATTTCCATCATCCTCTGTGATCGTCCCTAAGAATGGGCAGGTGGCAGTGCATCAGGCTACCAGTGATGGAAGGTGATAATCTTCCTAAGGTATGAGCTCAGAAATTCTTCAGACAAGCCTACCAGATTAGCCTCGATCCCATTTGTCCCAGACCCAAGTGTCCTTAACCCTCAGGAAAGGTCCGTGCACGTGAACACAGGTTATGAAAGTACGATAATGAAAATGATATGTATGTGTATGTGTGTTTATTCTTTTCGGTGGACGGTGTTGTACATATTGACTTGCAGGTCTTGGTCATTGGCTGCGGTAATTAAGAGGATTTTAAGGTTTAAAATCTCGATTTGAACCCTGTGTGCCCCAGTTGCAGATGTTTTGAACCAGTGATGACGGTTTTATTTGTATTTCTCAGTTTTTGACTGATTGAATTGTTTCGCCAATCAATTGTATAGTGTGAGTCGAATCCTATTGATCCGACAGTCATCGCTTTTAAAAGACCTGACTTGCGGTCATCTCATTTATTAAGTGCTGAGATTTGAACTCATAACCCTCTGATTAGTGAGCAGTTTAAAAAAAAAAGTGGTGAGAAACAGCTAGTAAGCATCCATTCCAGAGATCCCTCAATCCAGTTTATCCTCATTTGTTTGTGTGAAGGCAAATCATCTTGCTTCTGTAAGAAAATAATTTGTCATGATTGTTAGGAACAATGGAGAAAAAAGCCAATCTCAAAAATATATTGCAGCTGGATTCTGGAAAAGGAAAAAAAAAAAAAATTGTTTTGCCAATATGGACCAGTATAGGGTCTGGTTTTCAAGCCATATGTGGTTCTTCCACAAACTGTTACCACCAAGTTGGAGGCACACAGTTATACAGGATGTCTTTGGGTCGGCATCATGGAATTTTCCCTTCACTTCAAAGAACTAGGAGACACACACCTGCTCGAGCAAGACAAGGCTCCTGTCCACAAAGCCCAGGGTTGGTGTGGAAAATCTTGAATGACTTTCTAAAGAGCTCTGAGCCCAACCCAATGTTCCTCTAGATTTTGGATTGTGCTCATTAGTCAGGTACTGATGTAGGTAAAGGAGGTCCTGGGGTGCAGTCAGTGTTCCAATTCATCATGTTCTATAGCAGATCTTCTACTCCTAGCTATGTAAAGCATATCTTCATGGAGCTGGCTTTGTGCACAGAGACAGGTTTGGGTGAAAGGAAAATTTCATTCTCCCACATCTACAAACAGCAATATGCAATATTGTACCTCAGATTTTTTTTCTTTCCCTAACGCATTAATGTTGCCCTCAGTTGAGTCACGACTCAGTCTAGAATAAACACTCATAGACTCCAATCAGAATCTTCTCCTGAAAAACAATTCTATGAATCATTGATTATATATTAGAATAATTACCATTCGAAAGGTTTGATCTTGATTCAGTTTTAAGAAATCATGCGATTCTTCCCGTGTGTGTCAGTTGACCCATCGTGGTGTTAAAATGGCCCGTATTAGTTTAACGAATGATTATTGATTTATTGCCTGGATGAGTAGCAGTGGCATCTAACATGATGAGGCAGATCCCAATTAACTTCACTTCAGTTTCCCAGACAGAGCTCGGATATTAGAACATGAGTGAAGGCATTTTTACTGTCGTTTTCAACAATCAGACCCTCCTTATACCAGAATAGTCTGCGTATATAAAATGCTAAGCAACCTCGGTGTGTGCCACACAAATGTGCCTCCTGTCTGTCAGTAATAAACATGTAGATGGAGTTTTACTGTGGTGAATAATAACCTCATGACAGACACAAAATGAAAAAGCTGAACACACTGCCTGGACTTACAGTTTCCCTTGTCGTTATAGCAACGTTCACGCTACAACCTGCTCCCTTTCTGCTCAGCACCTTTCATCACAATACAAATAACATGTAAATAAATGAAGGTTGGATACAGACGGAGCAGTTTAGGATTCTTTTCTAATACATACAGTTGCTTACATGTATATATATATATATATATATATATGTGTGTGTGTGTGTGTGTGTGTGTGTGTGTGTGTGTGTGTGTGTGTGTGTGTGTGTTTCCATCCTTATGATGTAAAATTGTTAAAGGCTTTTTGCCTGCTGCTGTCAGGTTTTTCCTGTCAGGATAATCGTTCGCATTTATTCCACTGACATGTTGTCGCCTTCTTGACGAAAAGAAATCGTGAATGTATGAATATAAGCGCGTGAGCTCACCGGCTGAGAGATAATTAGCACTGTGAAGCACTTGAGCAGCGCTTGCTAATTGAATACCCATGTGTATATTTCTCCGTCATAGTCAGGTCAGTTGTTTGATATTTTATAGGCAGGTATAATTGAATCAAACAAATAGACTTTAAGCAGCTGGTTGACACACACACACACACACACACACACACACACACACACACACACACACACACACACAGTGTTTAATACATTTTGAGAGGTTGAATCTCTCACTGATGTGACTGGGTGTCAGGTGTTGATGAAGCCCTAAAGGTCGGGAAGTAATTGTAAAATATAGGGAAGATTCCTGTGCTGCAGTGGGTTAAATCAGCAGTCCCCAGTCATTTTTGCGCCATGGACCGGTTTAATGTCAGACATAATTTTCACGGACCGGCCTTTAAGGTGTGGTGGATAAATACAACAAAATAAAATGATCGGCTGGCATAAAAACTGGTATTTTCTAAATATAATAATAAACATGAATCCACTGTGTTGGTTTTTGTTCATTTTGCTTGCTTAGGGGTTTCAGTTCAGTGGTAATGTACTATGTGTAGCGGGCGGAGCAGCCCCTTTAAGAAGGTAGAGGATGGAGGTAGGACATGTGAGCGAGGCAAACATTATGACACGCATCAAGAGTGAGTCATAGACAGATGTGGCAGGGAGAATCCGGTAATTTTCCTAAATAAAAACGTTCAGAATCAAGTCAAGTCAAGTCAGGAAGCTTTTATTGTTATTTCAACCATATATAGCTGATGCAGTACACAGTGAAATGAAACAACGTTCCTCCTGAACCCAAGTGCTACATAAAACAACAGTCACAGAACAGAAGAACACAGGGCCAGGAACTAAGATCCTCTCCACATAAAGTGCATGTGTGCAACTGGTGCAAACAGTGCAAAAGACAACACAAGACAGTGCAAGACAATACACAAAATATAAAAATAAAAATAGCAATAGCTCCGCCAGTAAAACCTGTCACGACAAAATCAGATAATAAATAAAACGGAAATAGTGTAAGTTATGTATTCTTTATGTGTGGCCCGGTACCAACTGACCCGGGGGTTGGGGACCACTGGGTTAAATGCTTTGTTTCCGAAGCACCGAGTTCAGGGCCTGAAGATTATTACACGTTACATGATCACAATTTATTATTTTAATTATTATTGTTATTATAAATAACACTCCTTACTAGCGGTGTACAAAATTCACGGGTCTGTTCAATTTCGGTACGGTTGGGGGGGAGAAATACAAAACATTAAACTGCTTGTCGTTTTTTTATTAACGCAGTTTATTATTATGAACATTTTCATCAATTAAATTGGCACAAATTAAATTGATTAGGGCTGCAAATATCGATTATTTTGATTATCGGATACATATATATTTTTTTATTATTTAATGTTTTGCTTATTATAACTATACACTGTCTCCGAGTTATGATGGTTCCACTTAAGATTTTTCAATCTTACAATGACGATTCGATGTACGATACAGAAAATAAATCTTATGAGGAAGTAATTTGTGTAAATTTGTATTGTATTTTGCAGATAGCAAGTTGACAACCATGCTTAAAAAATTTATATAAAATATAATACAACTTTGTTTTGACAATTTTTGTAAAAAAAAAAAAATTTTAAATACACATTTTGTTCATTTGTGCAAATATAAGCATCTAAATCAGGGGTCACCAACCTTTTTAAAACTGAGAGCTACTTCTTGGGTACTGATAATTGTGAAAGGCTACCAGTTTGATACACACTTCTAAAATAACAAATTTGCTCAATTAATCTTTAATTATATGTTATTATTAATAATTAACGATATTCATCTGTATCTAGTCATCTATATTTTAATATTGTCATTTTCAAATTCACACCAATGCAAGTGTGATTTAAAAAATGTGATGCAGCTCACTGGCGCTATGGTGAACTATTATTTAGAAAAGGCCTGTGGGCGACTCATGTGGTCCTTGCGGGCAACCTGGTGCCCGCAACGTGGTGACCCCTGGTGCCTGCAACCCGGTGACCCCTGATTTAGAATATATAATTAATTACATTTTGTATAATAATTAAATAACTTATGCATAAATTAAATATACACACATAAAAAAAACAAGCATTTAAATTTGGTAAAGTCGCAGTACATCACGTTGGAAAACAGATGTTACTGTTGTGGTAGAAATATACTATAAAAAGAGAATGGAACGGAGAAACGCAGCGAACTAAAATATGCGTTGGTGTACAAATGCATAAGCATTCGCTAAAACCACAACAGTAAGTAAAAATGTACTCGTTTACTGCTGCTGTTATTTGCTGCTTTTAGATTTAATGTTTGTTCGCACAGTTTTAATTAAATACAATAGCACTTCATTAAACTACACCATTTTCACATGAGGATTATACAGTTTTTTTTATAATAGTGCTGATGTTTCGCCATCACCCGTGACTCCAGCGTGTTTTCTTTTCATGTACTCTTGCATCACTTCTATCCCACACAAGCTCCGCTTTTATAACTTGTAGGTTACAGTTTTCTTTGTTGTGTTTAATATAAAATGCTCCCATGCCTTAGATGACTTGGGATGCACACTTGTTCCTGCTGCTGGTTGATCCTGTACTGTCCGCCATTTCCCAAGCGGCTGCGTTATCTCACCGTCACGTTATCTTACGTAACTTAAGCAGCCCAAGTAATAGATAACGCCATTTGTTGACAACTAATTTCATTATCGATTTTATCAATTAGTTGTTGCAGCTCTAAAATTGATTAATAAAATAAATGAAAAAAATAAAATCGTTCACATTTGTTAAAACCCATTTGGGTAATACACACCTGTGTGTGTGTGTGTGTGTGTGTGTGTTTGTGTGTGTTTTACATTTAATATTTAATTTTCTAAAGATATGTTCTTATTTTAGCAGACTTTAGCAAATGTCTTCATTCCTTCCATCCTTTATTCATTCACTCCCTCGATATGTGAAATTGTCAGGATTTGTCTTCGGGTAGAGTTGATAAGTCCGCAGGAGCGAAATCTGGCGAGTGTGCAGTAGTAAGATCATGATGATCATGAAACTCACATCGTCACACTCTTTGTTCTAACTTGCTGTCCATGATGAAATCGCAGACGTGATAACGCACGCTGTCAGAATAACACCGGTTGCGCAGCTCCCGATATACACCAGATGATGCCTTTTGGCATGCTGACTTATGAAGGTCGGTGCTTCCTGTGACTTTGTGTGCAGCCTTGTGCTGCCATCTGTTGAACTGTTACAAAACTAGTTTCCGAAAGTTTTTTCTACCGCCTTGTAGATAACATTTCTATCTATCTATCTATCTATCTATCTATCTATCTATCTATCTATCTATCTATCTATCTATCTATCTATCTATCTATCTATCCATCCATCCATCCATCCATCCATCCATCCATCCATCCATCTATATATCCATCCATCCATCCATCCATCCATCCATCCATCCATCCATCCATCCATCCATCCATCCATCCATCCATCCATCTATCTATCTATCTATCTATCTATCTATCTATCTATCTATCCATCCATCCATCCATCCATCTATCTATCTATCTAATCTATCTAATCTATCAGTTTTCAACCTCCCCTTTTTCGGCCACTCCTTTCAGTTTTTTTACTCCTTGATGGTCTGATATATTATATATGCTTTTCCGTTTTTTTATTTATTTATTTATTTATTTATTTATTAGCTAAAACAAGCGAAGAAGTGGAATCCACGTTTGCTTCTCGTAATGATTACTTTCCCTTTACTTCGATTGTCTTGCGACTCGGCCTTGTGAGGCAAACCCAGATGAAGATGGGTTCTGGTGCAACCCAGATGAGGATGGGTTCTGGTGCAACCCAGATGAGGATGTGTTCCCTCTTGAGTCTGGTTCCTCTCAAGGTTTCTTCCTTATGCCATCTCGGGGAGTTTTTCCTTGCCACAGTTGCTCATCAGGGACAAACATACTTACAAAGAACATATTTACGTTTAATCACCACATTATCTGTGTAAAGCTGCTTTGAGACAATGTTCGTTGTTAAAAGCGCTATACAAATAAAAATGAATTGAATTGATTTGAATTGAATTGAAAAGTACACAGGTGGGCAGGGCCGTGGTCTCCACACAAGCCGTTTAGTTTATTACGTAGTTTATTAACTTGCTTTTATTTTATTTTTACAGTTTGATGGTGCATATCTGAAACACGAGCCGTCTCATATGGTCTCATATGTGCTAGTGTAATTGTTAAGAGTTTCAGTGAACTTTGAGTAAACAATAATTTACTGATTAACTTGTGGCAAGGGCTGAATGTCAAGTCACAGTATAAACTCTGGCAAGATTGAACCTAATGCCAAGTTCAAGAGCAGACAGTTGCACATTTTCAATGTATTTCTCGGTTGGAAGGACATAGTTTTTAGAAGCACTCCAGTGAGGGCTTGTGCACTCAGACGCAAGTCACCAATAAAGCAATACATCCAGATGCTTATATTTTGTTAAGCTCATGATATGTGGTAGAGTCTGGCAGTGGAAATGATTCACACTTGCACATGCTTGACTGTGCATGAAGGGTGAAAAGGCCAATCGTGATTAAGGTTCCAAATCTCCAGGTATTTTGAAGACTATGGGAATTAATGAGAAGATATGGGAATTAACGGAAATAAACTGTGAATTTTCAGAATTGCATGTCAGCCGATAACAGGCAACTTAAACATAGTTAAACAACCAGATTTAAAGCAGTTTCAGTTTCTACCCTGCACATTCATCAGACACATGCACACATGCCACACCCCCTTACGTGCACTGTGCATGAATCCTGCACACACAAAAATAATGAGAAAAAAAGTGTCCATCTTGACGATTATTCATGTAAATTACATAAATATTACATACATTTATGTTTGAAAAATAGCTGTGTAAGTTATTGTGCAACCAAATTCTACTAACAACTAAATCAAAGCAAAAAATGTTGTAAGTCTGTATAAGTTTGCATGCATGTCAGCTTATGACCTAAATAAATCTTTATATTGTATATGATATCATTTATACACATTTAACCAAATTTCCAAGTTTTCAACTTGGAATATTTCCCCAAATTCCCCAGATGAAGGAGAAGAAAGATTCTGAAAAGTTTCCAGAAATGTTCTGCCCCTTTGCCAACCCAATCCTGATACGTCATAACCACAAATGTATTCGTTCATTTATGAAGGCTCTTCGCTTCCCAGCCGCTGAGGAGCATATAGTCGTAATAGTAATAATATAGTAATAATACAGTATTATTGCGATTGTTTTTCTACACTTACTTCGTTTTCTTTGCCTGATCAATAATTATAGACTGCCTGTCTACAGCTTGAATTTTTTTAATTATTATTATTGGCATCAGGCAACAGAATTTGAGATTACCAAAAATATATTAAAACCAGCATCCACAGTGTCGTTCTCTTTAGTTGTAAGGTTTTCCGAGACCTACTTTGCATAAAGGTTTGTCCAAACTAAACCTTTAAACTAGTGTAGAGGGCAAAGGGAGAAACCATTTCCATGGAGTAGGAAAAATGCCACCTTCATCCTTGTCCACAAATTCGGGCAGGAAAGTAAAACATTTGGGACTACGGTCTTGTTATCAAGCGTTCGGTTTGTAGATTGTCGCAAGCAAGCGACAGTGAGATTGAGAGCTTCATTTGCATCAAAAAATAACAATGTATTTTTATTAATAGATAGGCTATAATTTTACTATTTATTATTCTAACAATATTTTCTATGTTGATTGGTTTCTCAAGCGCGTCCTCTCAGCACCGCTGCTGCTACGTGAACATGACGTATAACAACCCTACAGAGACCGAGGCGTGTCCCCGAGAGTCACATAGAATACAGATTAACATGGCAGAGGTAGAGCCGCATCTTCAGGAAAATATGGTGAACGCAAAATTTATTAAAGGAAACTTGATGAATTAGTTTGTGGAAAAACATCACTGACATTACTGAAGTCACAACTGCAGAAAGATTATATCCAACATCCCACCATTCCTGAACTACTCATTCACACGCAGACAGTAGAGCAATCAAACCCAAAACATGTTGAAGAAAATAGGTTGTAATCAATTCTTTTTTTCTTAAGTATAAATCCAACTCAGATCATATATACAGCGTTTAAATATGTTTAAGTATTCGTTGTCCATTTAAAAACATTTATTTGTATCATTTTAGTTTATGCATTTTGTAGTTTTTGTTTAAAAAGAAATTGCTAAAACTTTTTTTTTCATGAACAGAGAAATTGGTTTGCTTGCCCTGTTTAGTAAAAAATAAGGTAAAAAACTAAATAAATATATATATATATATATATATATATATATATATATATTTTTTTTTTTTTAAAGACATTTGGATTGTTAATCTGTAAAACATGGAAAAATTAAAATCCCTTATACCATGTGTATTTTATTTATTTATTTAATTTGAAGGAGGGGGGGGGTGTCATAGCTAACATACTGACAACATGGGAGAGATGTGTGTGCATTTTTGCATAGGTCTTATTATTCTCCTCTTCTTCCCTCTGCTTCTCTCTCTCAGGTTCTTCTGGACAAATATCTGATCCCGAAGGCGACCCCAGCCGAAAGCAAAGTCTTCTACCTGAAAATGAAAGGCGATTACTTCCGCTACTTAGCCGAGGTAGCCGTGGGAGAAGACAAAAGCTGTAAGCAACTCCTTTAAACACTCACTGACTCACTCGCTCATAGGGTTGCACAGGGTCAGAAACTTTCCATGAGAGCTTCATCTTGAAATCTGGAAATAAATTTGGGAAATATTCCAAGTTCGAAATTGACCCCATATTTCTGGGAATTTCATTGGAATTAAAAGGAATTTATGGGAATTTATAGGAGTTCGTTAGGAACGTACGGAAATATATATAAACTGACTAATATACAAACATATATATATATATATAAACATTAGTTTTTTGGTCACAAGCTGACATGCATGCCAACTAATACAGATTTTTTTTTAAATGGCATTTTTGATTGAATTGTTAAGTTTTGTTGCTAAATAGCTTACATATAGCAGGTTTTGGGGTAATATTTATGTAATATTTCTGTAACTTGCGTAATTCTCAGCAAGATGGACATTTTTTTGTTTACATTATTTTATGTGCAGAATTTAGGAAATGATCTGTGGTACGTTATGGGGGAACATCGCATGTAGGGTGCATGCAATTAATGAATGTGCAGGGTAGAAATCCAGCTGGATTGCATTCAATCTGGTTGTTTAAACCACGATTATCCCGCAAGATTTTTTTTTTCTATTCTTAACAATATTTAAGTTCCCTGATATAGACTGACACCTGCAATTTTGTAAATTCCCAGTTTATTCCCTTTAATTCCTGCTAATTCCCCTATATTCCCTTTAGTTCCCATGGAAAGTTAGCAATCTTGAACAAGCCCAGAATTTCCCAAATCTAATCTCTCACTTCTTCCAGTGTCTTATTCACTGAACAGGAGGCTAAGTTTGAAAGCAGAGGGCCAGCGTTTAATCACAGTCATAATCTATATCAGTGTGCATTAAAAAAAAAAGCAACAAAAAAAGGGTTTCGGCAAACTCAGGGTGACGTTTTTTTTGTTTGTTCCTTTGAAGCCCGTCTTGAAAAGGCGCATTAGTCATCCGGTACTGCGCCACACCCGTCTCATTTTTTCCGTCCTGCAGAATTGCGGGCGCGAGCGTTAAGCAGTAGCGTAGCCTTAAGAACAGGATGCTGGATCAAAGTTTTTGTTTATTTATTTATTTATTTATTTATTTATTTATTTATTTATTTATTTATTTATTTATTCATTTAAAATAGTTTTGTAAATGACATCATGTCAGCAAAGGAGTTCGGAAGCCATGGATGTGCTTGAACTAAACACACACTTACCTTAGGGCATTGTGGTTTCCACTGTGCAACCATTTCCTTTTGCTTGAACGGTTCACTCGTGGGCAAAGCTGAGGAAGTGACGAGGCCCCGGAGGTTTTAGGAAGTGTTTAAAACCTATTCATTAAAACACAAGTTTTCCTGCTGCAACTCAGCTAATCTGTAATCTGGTAATGTGGTGTTTTTTTGGTTTTTTTTGGGGAGGGGGTTCTACAATCGCACAGCAGCACTACTGCTCATAATTTCCAGGGATACCAAAGGCACTGTGTATGTATATGTGTGTATGTGTGCATTAATGTGTGTACATATCTGTGTATTTTTATGTATACATGTAAGGCTTTTGGTGCACGAGAACAAGAACGATTCCAGTTCTCTGCTTCCAGTAGTTCAGCAGGATGAATCATTTTGAATCATCCCCCTTTTTTTTCTTTTTTTTGTGAGAATAAAGAGTCACAGACTAACTGCCTTCCTGTGCCAGGAAGTTTATGGGACATCACATGGCAGTGAAGCAACGAGAACATTCAAATGAGCACGGCCTTTCATTTTATCAAGTGGCTTTCTGCGCTTCTCAGTCCAAGCAGTCGCGGCCTGAAATATAGATTTAACTGATTCTTCTCGGTCTAGAAACAAGCACGAGTCTGAATTGCTACTGCAGTCAGGCTTATTATTATTATTATTATTTTATTTTTTTTAAGTATAAAGTTTGTACCAAAAATAACACGTTGCTGTTGAATCGCTTGTAACTTTGTGTTGGGTTTCGGATGTCATCTGATGAGCCAGTGCAAATACCACTGATTCATCTGAGAATAGAGCAAGTTCTGCTGGTTATTTAATTCATTTATGAAACAGGCCGTCGATTGTATTCGTCTGAACGAGGAATAATGAGCACTTTCTTTCATTCTTTCATTCGCGCTATATCCGGGTTATCAGATAGATTGCGAACCTCAGAAGGCTTTTCGAAAACGTTTTGTCCTATTTGTGCAAGTTTATGAGAAATACCCAGTCCATGGTTTGCTGAATAGCATTTTACTGGTGTAGAATATATGTATTTTTTTTTTGTTTTGTTTTTTTCTCTCTCTAATGTTGCATTCTGCGCAGACAAAAGCAGTGATACCACTGTTCCATTTCTTTCAATTTCTTTTCCCATCCATTTTTATTATTTTATTCAAAATAAAAATATATATTTTACTCAAGCACTTCACCGAACACTTTCCCACCAATATCTATTGCATCGTAAATGCAATCAGTATAATAAATTATTAAAAAAAACAATCTAAACTAGTCAATATATCAAGAATTGAAATAAAATATAAATATAGAGTTCATTTTCCTGTTGTTACAGAATACTATATTTCGCAGGTCTGTGTTTGGGCAGGTTTTAGATATCAAAATGTTATTATTATTAGATCGGTTCCATCACTATAGCACAAAAAAAAACTTTTGTGGGCAACCGATTCACCGGTTTTGTCCATGAATCGGCACTGATAGTTGATTGCTGGAGTTATTGGCAAAAATCCATAATGATAGTTTTTCCAGCTTCCGGTCTGCTGGTATTACAAGAGCGGCCTCTAGAGGTGAATCACAGACACGGTTTTTTTTGTACATTCTAACTTGAGACCGCGTGCTGCTCAGAGAGCGCTATATTATTATTTATTAGTTATATAATTACATTTATAAATGAATATGTTCATATTTAATTCCTTCAGCATATTTCTATGATTCAGTACTTTTTTTTTGTTTTAATTTTTGTAATGAAGTTCAATATTTTGAATATTTTACATGGAGTGTTCTTCTTTTTGAATATTTTTTATTTTTTTTTGCGAATATCCATTTTAAAAACTAGCGGTTGATTTAATTGGCAATGATCCAAACCCAGCTATCGATATTTGTAAAATCCACTAGCAATCAACCTCTACATAAAATGTTCTATGTCCACACTAATATATTTTCGTTTAAAAATGCATATTTTTCTCTCCATTTCGAACTTCCATCTACATTAAGCTGCAAAAAGTAAATACACGTTTTATTTACATACAGTACAGGGACATGAGTGTTTTCAGACGTTTCAGTGTGGACGAGCAACGTTTGGGAAACGATTGAAAACGATAGTACGGACGCAGTTTTTAGACGAAACTGGATTAGTGTAGATGCAGCCTTACTTCGTTCGAATAACGGTAGGAAAGAGAAGCCCTCTCAGCACGCTAGTATTAGTAATAAATAACAACAAATTGCCCTAATAAGTTATACACAAATCGGATCATATTAGTAAAATAAATGTTGGCTGTCATATACACTATATGCGACAAAGATCTGCATGTGCTTTTTGAACATTACGTTCCACTTTTTGTCCCAGTTTACTGGGAGATTGTCTTCATGCATCTACAAGGGTTCATGCATCCCTTCAGTTACTGATGTAGGTGAGGTGAAGAGGTGTTTGGTGCAGTCAGCATTCCAACTCCTAATGATCAGTAGGGTTGAGGTCAGAACTCTATAGCAGGCCACTTAAGTCTTCCACTCCAGCCCATGTAAAGCCAACCCGTGTATCTTCATGGAGCTGGCTTTGTGCACAGGGGCATTGTCATGCTGCAACAGGTCTGGGTCTACTAGTTCAAGTGAAAGGAATATTTGCTGCTTTTGCATTCAAAGACATCCTATAGATTTGTGGTAAGGGTTTGGGGGGAAAGCACACATAGCTGGAAAAGTGTCCCAATACTTTTATCCATATTGTGTATTTGAAGCTTATCGATTCCTTCCTCTGCAGTTTATAACAATCTCGTTTAATGTTTCCTATACGAGCGTCGTAACGAAAAGAGTCGATATAAACAGCATCAGTAATCAACTTGGAACTTGAATCCAGATGTTTGCCCCGACTTGCCACCATTCTGATAAAGAATGTGTATAGTTGGAAATAAATTCCATTCAGATTGACATTCAGAAAAGCACACGCGTACACCTGAGCTTATTTTGTAATGTCTTCCAATATAAAAAAAAAAAAAAGGTTAGATAAAGTCATTTCAGTAGCGGTTTTTATTAATTCATTTATTAATTTATTTATTAAAGACTTTAGAAGTTTAAGAAAACTACAAATAGAACAGACTTGAAGCAGGAGACTATTCTCGTTAAAACTGCATCATGTACAGGATTCGTTGTCTTTGTTTTCCCTTAAAAGGTTTTCTTTTCTTTTTCTCAGTGTCATATACAGAATACACACCGACAGGGGAGGGTGGGATGGTTGCAGCGCCTTGGAATGTTCTTTTAGTGTTTTGTTGGAATGTTGATGATGAGTATGATCTCAAGATTACGTCCAGTGTGCTCGAGAAAGCTAGGGTGCTGCCACTGAAGTAGATAGAATATTTGAAACTGTCTGTACATCATGTCGAAAGTGAAGTTCCTACTTTTTAAGTCATTGTGCATTTACTTCAATTCATTTCTTGATCTAATTGTTTTTTTGTTTGTTTGTTTGTTTGTTTTTTCCCTTCACCAATACCCAGCTATCATCAGCAGCTCACAAGAAGCCTACCGGGATGCGTTTGAGATCAGCAAGGCCGAAATGCAGCCCACACACCCGATCCGTCTGGGCTTGGCACTTAACTTCTCCGTCTTCTACTATGAAATCCTAAACTCTCCTGAGCAGGCCTGCAAACTGGCCAAAACGGTACACAAAAACACCACATGTTCATTGTCCGCTTTACAAAAGCCCCAAGAGGCCATGCGTTATTATTATTATTATTATTTTTTTTCTCACGAGGAAAAACCAAAAGTACATATCACCTAGTCGCCTTGTGAAAGGGACACGTGTGTTTCTCACACCTCGTCTTCACAGGTGTTGCATTTGCTTGCTGTAGAGGTGGACTTTTATTTCTGCATCATATCCTAATTCATACAGCAGGCTTTCTGAAAACACATGCAATAAAATCAAAAACAAATCACAAAACCCACTCAATACACGATATAAAAGATTATATGGCCAAAAGCTTTGTGATGTGCTTTTTTTAACATCTTCAACGTTTAGTCCCCATTTGCTCTTATATCCTTCACTTCTTTGGGAAGATGCTCCACTAGATTCGGGAGTGTGCTTGTGGAGATTTGTGCTCATTCAGCCACAAGGGTGTTAGTAAAAGCAGGTACTGATGTAGGTCAATGGGACTGGGGTGCAGTCAGGAGGTCGACGATACATGGGTTTTGCCGATTAACCAGCACCGATAGTCCATATCAATAGTTTTTCCTGGTAGCGTGCTGTTTGTTTTTACACGCGAGGCTGCGTGCTGCATGGAGAGCGCTGTGTTTAATTATATAATAAAATTTATTATATATTCATCTTAATTTGATTTATTTCATGATGCAGTGCTTTTTTAAATTTTTGTAATAATTTTTTTAAATAAAGTTCAGTACTGTTTTTTCCAATATCGTTCGGTTAATCGGTTATCTGTGAGTACGATCCAACCTAGCTACCAGTAAAATCCACTATGTATCGACCTCTAGTGCAGTCAGTGTTCAAATTTATCCCAAAGGTGTTCAGCAGGGTCGTGGTCAGAGTTGTATAGCAGGAGATTATGAGACGCTTAAATAAAGGAAAAAAACCCATTCAAAGTCATTTGGCACATTGAGTTTTCATTGAGTTAAGCGCTCTGCCTCGCTTTTTTTTCTCTTCCTCCGTTTCCTCTTAGGCTTTCGACGAGGCCATCGCAGAACTCGATTCGCTCAACGAAGAATCCTACAAAGACAGCACACTGATCATGCAGCTGCTGCGAGACAACCTGACAGTAAGTCTCTCACCAAACGATTCCCCCCACCACCACCACCACCACCACCACCACACCCCATGTACTAGAGATACAGTAGGGAAAATATGACTCAAGTAAAAGGGCTCCCTTTAAACTTTCACTTGAACAAAAGTATTTGCCTTCAAATGTACTTAAGTATCTAAAGAACTATGATTTATTATGGCGATAACGTTCCTGTTATCATTTTTGTCACAAGACTCTTTTTTTAATGAACTCAATTTATGTGAAAAAGACTGTTACTATTAGCAACACCAAATTTATTAATAGATTGATATCAATGAGTCAACCACTGATTGATCTCTATTACAATGATCCTGAGCCCAAAAACTTTTTTTCAACTACCTCCTATAAAGCCACAGGTGCTGTGGTGGATATGCAGATACACACCAAGCGTGCAGGGCTTTTGATCTTGGTGCTAATTATTATTATTGTTGTTGTTGTTTTTTTTTCGTCTCACCTCATCAGCTGTGGACCTCAGACAACCAGGGCGATGCCGAGGACACCGAGGAAGGAAGAGAAAACTGATCCCCCCCCCTCTGCGTCTATGCTTCCCCTTACATCTGGCTTTCATCATCCCATCCACACTGAGACCGTCAAATCATCTGGCTTCTGTCTCCCTGACTTCTTCCTTCCTTCCTTCTTTTTGTCCTTCTTCCTTTTCTCCGTCACTATCATTAATCCACCCAGGGAGAGGTAGGGGTAAGGGGGGGGTGAATTTTAAGGGGGGGTCGTTAAGGGTTGAAGGGAGCAGGTAGGGAGTGACACTCGTCTGCTAGCGAGTTCATTAGGCGAGGGCAAGTTCTCAACTCCAGGTTTTGTCTTAGACATTTGTATATCCTGTATGTCCATCATTCACGGAGTTGAAGTGTTTGCCACACTCATGCACAGCTGCAATTTTTTATAAGCGTTCTTTAAAAAAAAAAAAAAAGGAAAAAAAAATACAACCGTCCCTAAGTGGCATCATCTACATCACCAACGTCACCGTCATCATGTAGGTAATATAAGGAGATAAGGTCTGCTTCACGCATTCATAAACGAGAACATAATGATAAAAAAAAAACGTCATCGTCAAGTTTTGCATTTTTTTTTTCTTTCCTTGCTGTGTTTGCGGATGACCTTCATATTTCCCTTTTCTTTTCTCTGCTCTTAACATGTACGAGGTAGAAAGGACCCCTAAGATCAAAGAGCACATAAGCTTGATAGCGATACAGTGAGACTGCACAAGCATCAAGCGTTCCTACGTGCGTCAAACCGTTACTATTTTGTTCTGTTTCGTTTAATTATTATTATTATAATAATTATTATTATTATTATTTTCTTTGATAATTTTTGATACTTGCCTGAACTGCATGTGGCTATGAAGTAGTTAGTGGGGGGGTTGTTTCTTGTTGGGCCGGCTAGCATTTTTGTTTTCATGTCTTTTGCTATTTTCACATGAAACACCAAGCGTACATGTTATTCGAGGGAGGGAGGGAGGGAGGGAGGGAGGGGGTGTCATTTCATCTATGTGTAATAAACAGTAATAATTTAACATTTTAACATTTTTGCCTTTTTTTGTTTTTTCATTATTAAAAGCTGTTAAGTCAAACCCTGGACATCATCTTTAATCTCACTGTCAAAAGGGCACAAGTTCAATAAAGCACCACTGATGGATTGTAGCCGGAGTGCCAACCTCAGTAGTTTGGTCGCTTTCGCGCTGACGATTCGGGGGGGGCGGGGCCTAAAGACTAGCCGCTTCTGCACTTTTCAGCTAAAGAAACGTTTCCCTATTTCTTAAAATTCGCCAGGAGACATAGCAGTTCACACGAGTAAAGAAGGTGAAAGAAGCATTCATAAACGTGTATTAGACAGAACTTTATAGTCATTGCATAGTACAGGTACAAAGCAACCAAATGCAGTTTAGCATCCACTAGAAGTTCGAGTAGTTGCAATTATGCAAACTGATCAAATTTCTGGGTGGTGTAAAAAAAGGAAATTTGCATAATTTGATGCGCAAGTACACTAAGAATATATATACATATGTATTTAACAATATTCATGCCAGATGTGTGTAAGGAACAATGTGTAGAGGATGAAATATATACTTTTAGAATAAATTTAGTTTTTACTTTTTATGTACATACATTTAGACACTGCATTTACAGATCGAAACATTGACTCCATTTATTCTCATGCTCAAATCTTGACTTCGAACAATTACATCACTTAAAAACAGCATGGATTTGTAAAGTTTTCTCTGATTCAAACTGAATGTAATGAAAATTTTTCTTTACTATATACATATTTATATATACACACACAAGGAAAGAGGAGATATAGCGTCAGGTTAGCGGCTACCGCTAAGGATTCTGGCAACAAAAATGAGTACACCCTAAAGTGAACATGTCAAAACTGTGTCCAAAGTGTCAATATTTTGTGTGAGCACCACTGGTATGTAGCACTGCTTTAATCTCCCTGAGCGTGGAATTCACCAGAGCTGCACAGGTTGTTGCAGCTCTGGATCCTCTTCCACTCCTCCATAATGACATCGCAGAGCTGCTGGATGTTAAACACATGGTGCTTCTGCTTGAGGATCTTCACAGGTGCTCAGAAGGGTTTAGGTCTGGAGACATATTTGACTGCTCCTTCAGCCTTCTCAGCAAGGCAGTCTTCATCTTGGTGGTGTGTTTGGGGTGGTTATTATGTTGGAAAACTGCCGTTTAGCCCAGTTTCTGAAGGATCAGAATGTCAGAATGTACATGTTTCTCTCAATGAATTCCCATCTTAGAAAACCTCTGTATGACACTGGCCATTTTACTGTAACTCGGTTCCAGTGTCCTGGTCAGAAAAGCTCTTCATTAACATTGTTACTTTGTTGTGTACTGTATGTTTTTGAGGAGAAAAGAAAAAACTAAACTGAGAACCTCAGGCAAGTACACTTTTATGATGAAGGAAATCCAGTAAAGAATTGAGGTGAAACATGATAAAGAATTATATAATTTATCTCCATTCAAAGTCTTACAGTGTAGCGGCATCATATTGCCCTTCAGTGCCTTATTATATGCGCATATGCACATATTGTGTTATTTGGATTGGGAACCTGCAGCCAATTTACATTAAAGCCATTACATTAAAACCACATTCACAGTATTGTGTAGGTCCACAAAACAACTCCGAGCCCTCAAAGCCCAGACTCCACAAGATCTCTGAAGGTGTGCTGTGGTATCAGAACCTTTTCAAATGTTACCAGCAGATCATTCAAGTCCTGGAAACTGATTAATGGTCCGTACTTGGTTTGTCCATCACATCCCACAGATTTACGATCGGATTGAGATTTGGGGAAATTAGAGTTCAGCACCTTGAATTAAATGTGAAGTTCATTAAACATTCCAGATCAATGTTTGTATTGTCTTAAGATGCTTTATTTTGCTGAAAGAGGCACCTGGCATTCCAGAATACTGTTGGAATGAAGAAGTGTAACTGGAACCATGTTTAGGTATGTGTTAGGTACAGAAATATCCTTGTTTTTATCCCTTCGCAGATTGTAATCCGGTGTCATGCATTCCTGTAAGATACACACAAGCACCTGGCAATCCACATGATGTCAAACGAAATCTCATTCATCAGACCAAGCTTGACTTCTTCTATCATGCCATGGTCATTTTGAAGCTCAAGTGCCCATTGTAGGTGCTTTTGCTGAAGTCAACGAGGCTTTGCAGAGTGGCTGTGCTCAATCATCCACAAGACTGAAGAGGTGGAAAGAGTCATACAATTTTCTACTCACGCAAAAGTACTGTTACTTTAATGATCTATTTAAGCACAAGTAAATTCACTAGTTCAAAAAGGACTAGCGGCTATAAATCTCTAACTAGTTGTTTTTAATTGGAGGACCTTTACAAATTAAAGTGCAACAACAACAGCACTATTTTAACACTTTTGCACAGGTCTGTCTTGTCCGTTTCCATCTTGTGATCTAAAAGTGTAGTATTGCAGAACTTTCAGGGGCACGATTTTTTCCCCCTTAGCATTATTTGAATTGATTGATTGATTTGTTTGTTTGTTTATTTACCTCGATTTAAAACTTAGTTAAGTACAAAACTTCCGACAAAACAAACTTTAGTCAATGTCAAATTGCAGATCATTAAAACCTACTTTGAAAATCCGGGAAAATTGTAATTCTATAGCGTTGTGCACTTAAAATCTACATTTTGGGGAAGACCAACATATAGATGTCCACAAACTGGTCTATAGACTGTATTGTAAGTTCCACCTATCCGAATGCTATTACGGATCTTAAATGCTCTGCAATTACTCAAAGTAAGTGGTTGCTTAGTGGTTAATGATTGGAGGGTTATGAATTTGAATCCCACCACCACCACCAAGCTGCAATTAATAGGCCTTTGAGCAAAGCCCCTTTAACCCTCATCTGCTCAGATTATTGTAAATTGCTTGGAATGAGGGGGTCTAACAGAGGTTGCCAATATAAATTTTCAGGAAAACAAGAAAAATCACTTAAATAATGTTGCAGTATCGATTTAGGGCTCAAAACAGTCAATCTTTTTTAAGTAAGGTAATTCTTTACAGGGCACTGTGCAACCGCCAGTGGTGGGCCATCAGGCCATCTCCTATACTAATCAGAATCACTGACTTACGCTTTAATATTCTTACGTTGTCTTCATTTCATGGATTTTCTCCCAGTTGAGCCGCTGCGAGTGCTCGTTTTTCTATCAGATCTCAGCAGTCACATCACGTGTTGCCAAAGCCAAAGAAATCTACCTTGAAGCCTTTAAAATGAACAGTGCTGACACCTGTAGCTTTAACCAACGAGATCTTGATTTGGCACCTCCGGGGCTAATAACTACAGCTTTTTCAGTGTGCTACTCAGTGCTTGCAAACTACATCTGTAGCAAACTGCACAAATATATTGGTGTGATTTAACAGCTGTTTCATTCCACGATGGCTGACTTGGGTGCAGATATACTTTCAAGAACATTTACAAGATGGACTTTTGAGGAAAAAAAGCTGGAAGTCATGAGGAAAGGTCAGACAAAACAGTTCAAAACAGTTGAGCTATTTATAATTCCGCCTTTACTTTTCTGTAGAATGTGCACAAAAACACACAATTTGCCTTCGTTTTAAACAGGAAAACCGCACAAAAAATTAACAAAAATGTCTGAAAACCCCCAAGCCATATTATGAGTTTGATACGAATGGATTAGAGATGATGTACACAGGCAGTCCAGATGTGGCTGCAGTGAAAGGAGACTTGAATTGTGTTCATTAGGTTTCTTGCTTTGGTAATAACATTTATTGCTGCTGTATGTAAAATCTGTCTGTCATGAAGCCCTTTGTTATACTGCATTTCTGTATAATGGCGATGGTTTCTATTGCTGTGGCATCATAATGATGGCATGAAGAGGTGGATTCGGGTGATTCAGGTAGGACACAACTTAAGGCCTAGATGTAAAATGCACGGCTCGCCACTGGCATACACACACACACACACACACACACACACCATTAGGAAACATTTAGTCTAGCCAACCCACACACCAGCATATTCAGTTCTGATAATTATGATCACGTCCTGGTCTAATTTTTACCTCCGGAACCCAAAATACTCAGCCCTTGTTTCCTGTCGAACATCTTTTTATGTTTGTCCATTGTGTGTTACCCGGATCAGGAAGAACGTTATTGCAGGCTAGATTAGCGTCCCAAATTCTGTTTATAATGGCATTTATATTGAAATAACTCTCGAAAGATTTGTAAAGATTGCTTTATTTTGTATTACCTTTAGAGATCTATAAAAGTAGTACAATCTAGCAGCAAGCTAATTAGTGCTGAAACATTAGGAGCACAACGCAGCCTATGTAGTTAGCCTACAGAGGGAACTAAGGGGCGTTTGGACTTCTGTTTATCAGGTAAATGCCTGTCATAGCGTTTCAATTAGGGTTTGGGGGTTTTGTGTAAAAAAAAAATCATGACGCTTTATTTCTGACAGTTTGGAAGCGATATTGACATTATGTCGGAGTCTGGACACAGCCAGCCCGGGATGTACGGACAAGGACGGAGGAGACGCAGGCGGAGAGACAGGGAGCCTGGACCACCTGGACAGAATCTCTCCGGACCGAGTCGTGATCGAGACTACGGGCCTCGAGAGCGCAGGGTAGGTTTATTGTACCTGCTTCCTAATGCATTACATTAGGAAAACAATGTATTTTATATTCTCGATTCTTCATAGTATCTCCCATTTGCTTTAACCACACGCCCTTAACAGCCCCATGAGGTAGTCAGTCCCCTTAAATGGTTTTTCAACAATCTTGAGGAGTTCCCTGCTGTTGAGTGCTTGTTGGCTGCTTTTCCTTCACTCTCATTAAGTCTACTTAATTCCAACTCGCCTCAACTGGAGTTAGATCGGGTAATCGTGAAGGTCGGGTCATCTGATGCAGCACTCCATCACGGACAAACAGCTCTTAAATAACCTAGTGGTCTGTTTGGGGTCATTGTCTTGTTCCAAAACAAACAAATGCAAACCAGGTGGGATGGCACGTCGCTGCAAAATGTTGTGGTAGCCATGCTGGTTATGTTTTCCCACAGTTTTGACAAAATCGCCCAACAGTTTCATCAGCAAAACACCTCCACACCATCACACCTCTTCCTGTATGATTCACAGTGGGAACCACACGTTCAGGAACCGTCCCTTTACCCTCTGAATGTCTTAAGACAACGTGGAATCAAAAATCGTACATTTGGATTTATCAGACCCAAGGACAGTTTTCCACTGATCTAATGTCCATCTCTTGTGTTACTTGTTGGATGTTGAAATATGTCTGCCACTTGAACTCCGAGAAGCATTTATGCAAATGGCTGGTAATTCTAATAAACGTATCCTCTGCAGCAGAGGTAGCTCTTGGTCTTTCTTGCTTGCTACGGTCCACACATCTGTTTCTTCATAGCGTTTGATGGTTTTTGGAGACCACACTTGGATACGTTTAAAGTTCTTGAGACCTGACTGACCTTCATTTCTTAAAGTAATGATAGACTGCCTTTTCTTTTTAATGAACTGAGTTTTACTTGGTATAATATGGATTTGTACAGATGTTGTAGTAGCACTAGTAGGTAGGGGTGTGTGCTATTGACAAATATTTCAATATTTTGTATATCTCAAGGTTTGTTCCTTAAGGACATCTTTGAGTCAAATTCTTACATTTAATCAGTGAATTAGAATAATATGACATTTTGTTACCAAGCAAATAAAATCAGTATCCACAGAATTCCATCTTTGCAGTGCAGAGGAAGGATGCTTGAAATATAAAATTCAAATCCCCCACAAGTCACTGTTAATAAGCGAGTCGTTGCGATTCAATGAATCACCCGTTTAAACGATTCTGTTCAATCGAGTTGTCATTAACGGTTAATGTAGCTACTTTAGAAATAAATATATAATATTTTATAAAATATAAAAGATATTCTGGGTTATTTAACACGTTTTTGTTCATTATGTAATTCCTTACGTGTCAGTTTGAATGCTTTCAGTATTAATGTACAATGTCGAAAATTAAACAAATAGAAAAAACTCTTAAGAAGCTGTGTGGAAACTTTTGACTGGTACCGTAGGAGAGAAGATCACTTCAGCTTGATGTCATGAACAGATGGCAGGATATTCTTCTTCAGGATTTTTTTTGGTAAACAGCAGAATTCATGGTTCCATTTATCACAGCAAGTCTTCCAGGTCCTGAAGCAGCAAAACAGCCCCAGACCATCACACTACCACCACCATATTTTACTGTTGGTGTGATGTCCTTTTTTCTAAAATGCGGTGTTACTTTTACGCCAGACATAATGGGACACACACCTTCCAAAAAGTAAAACTTTTTACACTGACCTTAACAGAGGCAAGTGAGGCCTGCAGTTCTTTGGATGTTGTTGTGGGTCTTTTGTGATCTCTTGGATGAGTCGTTGCTGTGCTTTTGGGGGCTTTTGTTTTTGCCATTTGTGAATAACGGCTCTCACTGGGGTTCACTGGGGTCCCAAAACTTTAGAAATGTCTTTATAACCTTTTCCAGACTGATAGATCTCAATTACTTTCCTTCTTATTTGTTTCTGAATTTCTTTGGATCTTGGCATGATGTCTAGCTTTCAAGGATCTTTTGGTCTACTTCAGTTTGTTAGGCAGGTCCTATTTAAGAGATTTAATGATTGTGAACAGGTGTAGCAGTAATCAGGTCTGGGTGTGGCGAGATAAATTGAACTCAGGTGTGATAAACCACAGTTTTGACAGGGGGGCAAACACTTTTTCACACAGGGCCATGTAATTTTGGATTTTGTTTGTAATAAAAACCTTCATTTAAAAACTGCATGTTGTTTTCACGTGTGTCCTCTTTTACTAATATTTAAATTAGTTTAATGATCTGAAACATTAAAGTGTGACAAACATGCAAAAGAATAAGAAATTACACCACTGTGTATGATTATATATAATTCATATATTATAACTGAAGAAATTAATGCAAAAAGGTGTTTTTATTTATTTATTTTTTATTTGTTTTGTGTACATGGTGTGTTTAGGATGGGAGCGAAGAACCATCCGGTCCACTTCTCCAGAAAACACCTATCATTCTGGCCAAACCACCAGGAGAAAGGGTGAGTCTGTAGGGAACCTGCAGATGATTTCAGAACTACCATTGCTAATCCAGTATCCTGTTCCAGTTATTAACATATTTGTGGATGGTCGAGGAAACCCGCTCGAACATGAGCACAAGATCCAACAATGGGCGCAAAACAAAATGAAAGAGACTATGATAAAGTGCCCCTGGAGCAGGGAGGGTTGAGGGCCGTGCTCAAGAGCCCACCAGTGGGAGCTTTTCAGTGCTGAGGCTTGAACCCCCTAAACTTCTTCATCAGTTACCCAGAGCCTTAACCTCCCATCCAACCCCCACCAGTATGGTGGTGATGCCCAGAATGCCAACAATCTAATGATGTAACATTGCAGAGAGCACATCATTAGGATCTGGATTTAGGATTTTTAGGAACGGGCTTTCTTGATGTTGATTTTTCTCTTTTTTTGATGAACCTGTGCTCTTTCAGGCAAAACCGAACGCCACAGTCGGCGGTAACCCCTTAGACAAGCCGATAATGCTGATAAAAGCCAGAGACGAAGGAGGTAAACCGGGCGCCATACCGGATGCTGCTCCTCCAGTTTCTGGTTCTGGAGCAGCAAAGCTGGAGCGAGAGGGCCAACGTCCAACACAGCCTGTGTATCAGATCCAGAACCGCGGAATGGCTTCGTCTGCGTCCACCTGCGCTGTCGATCGTGAGTTGTCCTCGCGTCTTTTGTCATTGCCCTCGAAAGGGCTTCTTGCTTGCCGCTCGCCCTTCAGCATGTCTCTTTTTTTCATATTAATAATCGCCTTCGTTTTACTTACGACAGCTGTAATCGGTCAGACGAAGCTCCTCCCCCCCGAGAAAATGAAGCACAGCATTAAACTGGTGGACGACCAAATGAATTGGTGCGACAGCGCTATAGAGGTAAGGGGGTCTGTTTAACCTCTGATGTGGCCGGTTTTGCTTTAAAGAAGAGAAGAATCTGCAAAAACTACTTCATCACGTGAGGGGTTTGAATACTTACGCACACAAGATATTGGCTTTTCAACAAAAAACCCTCCCCCCCACCAAATAAACTGTTACCTTACAATCCTTAGTTACAGTAAAAAAAAAAAAAAGAATCTGTGTCTGTATATATCCTCATTGTTGCCGGGTGTGTCTCTCCGTGGCTTAGTATCTACGTGACCAGACCGACATGCTGGTTGTGGGAGTCATTGGGCACCAGGGAATGGGAAAGTCCACCATCATGTCTTTCCTCTCAGCCAACATGCCTGAAGAAGACCAAAGGTAATAATAAACCGTGTGTGTATTACATACTGTTTGACTTGTGTTGCTGGGAAACCAATATTCCTATGTGCTTTTATATATTAATAATAATTGCAAAAAGCAAAAAGAAATGTTGACAATCGTTTCATGATTGACGACTACTACTTACAAACTATGTAGCTATTAATAATATTGAAATGAGCTTGATAGAAGGTTGAAAAATGGTCAATTCTGAAGGACAGAATAATTATTCCCCTTTCAGTGCAATTTAACATTGAACATTGTCCCAAAGCAGCTCTCCAGAAATAAATAGATTACAGATATAAATTTCAGGGTGATAATTTAGACCCTGAGGGAGCCAGTGGTGACAGTGGTGAGGAAAAACTTCCTGAGATGGTATGTGGAAGAAACCTTGAGAGGAACCAGACTCAAAGGGAGTCCTCGTCCTCATCTGGATGAAACCGAATGTCCATTCATTATAGTCCATTCATTACAGTTCCATGATTGTTGAGGTTATCAACTGTTCATTGATTCAGCTCTTTGGTCTTTCCCATGGTGGTGGAGAGGTTTAGATGGAAGAGGTTGATTCTGTGCCTGACGTCTTTTATACATATCTCAAGTTGATGTTAGGAGTTCTTTCCTAAAGAGGGACACGACTAATTTGGGGATGTGGGAGTTTCTCTCTGTTCAAATTGTAAAGGGTTGGAAATGTTCAAAATCAGCAGGGGCTCAAATAACCATTTCCACCACTGTATATTGGTGAAAGCATGTTTGCTTATAATGTGTACAGTGTTGGTCTATTTGCCCCCCAACCTTTTTTGCGCCACGGACCGGTCTTTAAAGTGTGGCGGATAAATACATCAAAATAAAATGATACGACCAGCATAAACACTGGTATTTTCTAAATAATATAATAAACATGACTCCACTGTGTTGTTTTTTCAGCTTGGGGGTTTCAGTTTAGCGGTAATGTATTATGAGTTAGCGGAAGGAGCAGCCCTTTTAAGAAGGTAGAGGATGGAGGTAGGACATGTGACCGAGGCATCATGACATGTTTAAGAGTGAGTCATAGACATGTGGAGGAGAGAATCTGGTAATTTTCCGAAATAAAACTCTTCAGAATCAGATAATAAATAAAACGGAAATAATGTAAGTTACGTATTCTTTCTGTGGGGCCCGGTACCAACTGACCCACGGACCGGTTCCCGGTACCACTGTATTAGTATTATAAGTCCTATGTGTACCTTCAACTCTTTGTTACCGCATCAGTGCACTGCTCTTTTCTCAACCAAGAACTTGATCATCATCAGTTGTGTAATAATGTAATCGGTGTCTTGTGCTGCACAGGGCGTATGTATTCAGGGCCCAGACGCAGGAGATCAAGGAGAGAGGAGGCAACCAGACAAGTGGAATCGACTTCTATATTACACAAGAGAGAGTGATCTTCCTGGACACACAGGTTAATCTTGACTTTGTTTCACGTGGTTGGTATTGATTGTCCTTCGCTGAGACTAAAAGTATCATTTGCTGTGTTTTGTTTTTAATCAAAAGTCAGTACGACTTGGAAATCCATTGTTTCTACTACTCATTTGAGTGGCTTTTTCCGTGTTGCATTCATATCTGGTTAGAACACACGTTTCAAAACCCTTGTCCAGGTGAAACCCCGCGTCCCCTTTCGTAAACACATCCAGTTCAACACAGGAAATGCA
Organism: Silurus aristotelis; assembly: GCF_946808225.1. Lineage (NCBI taxonomy): Eukaryota > Metazoa > Chordata > Actinopteri > Siluriformes > Siluridae > Silurus > Silurus aristotelis. The sequence goes on from NC_139574.1 coordinate 35,692,985, forward strand.
GTCACGTTAATTCGCGAGCAGCGAAACACTAAAATATGCCAGGCGGAAGCAACTCCTGGACTGGAAGATGGGCGGAATGTCACATTTATCAATTTTGTTTTTGTCCTGAGAGCTGATGTCCCCAATGAGTTATGAAGATCCTGCTGCAAACCATCTTGTGTACTGCCATTCGAAGTTTTATGATGACCAGAATGAATCAATATTTTATTTCTACAACTACTACACCCATGGGCCACTTTAATAGTATTCATGCACTTTTTTAGAGCTGTCAGCCAATCGTTTTGCGGAAAATGACGCAGATACGTGTTCATTCTCACTATAGCTTTAGCTGCTGGTCTTCACTGTCAAATGGAAACCGTTGTGGTCTTTTGCTGCTGTAGTCATCCTTTTTTGTTATAGTTGTGGAGTTATGTGCGTTACCATAGACTTCCTGTCAGGTCGGACGTGACTCAGTCTCCTCTTTTTGTCTCATCAGCATCAACATTTTTGCACAACGTTTAGGCACAAAAATTATGCCACAGTCACACACACTTTTCCCCAATTCTGATGTTTGATGTGCATGATTGTATACACTGTGCTGCTGCCACATGATTGGTTGATTGGATAATTGCATGAAAGTGTCATGGGCTTGTGTTATTGACATTTAATGTCTCTTCCCCCCACAGCCAATTTTAAGCCCTTCTATTTTGGACCATCTCATCAATAATGACCGCAAGTTGCCACCAGAGTATAACCTGCCACACACCTATGTGGAGATGCAGGTCAGTCTCGAAAAAACTAGAAAGTACTAAGTAGATTTAATCAATGATGATAAAAATGTGCAAAGAAAAAAAAGAAAACGGGCCTAAAACCGATCCATCAACTTGATTCATTTTTGATATGGACAAAAGTTTGTGGACACCTGGCCATAAGATTTATAGGTGCTTTTAGAACATCCTATTCCACATTAAGTTCTCATTCGCTCTTATAATAACCTCCACTTTTCTGTGAAGATGTTCCACTAGATTTAGGAGATTTGTGATCATTCCGCCACAAGGGTGTTGGTAAAGTCAGGTACTGATTTAGATGATGTGAGGAAGCCTGGGGTGCAGTGAGCGTTCCAATTCATCCCAAAGGTTGAAATCAAAGCTCTATAGCAAGAAATCAGTCATGCTGGAACAGGTTTTGGTCTCCTAGTTCAAGTTAATGGACAATTTGATATTATAGCATCCAACCACACCCGCTATAATTGTGTGCCTGGTGTCCCAATACTTTTGTCCGTATAGTGCATTAAATGTCAAAAGTAACTCCTTTTGTCCCCTGGTATGTTTTTAGTCTCTACAGATCGCGGCTTTTCTTTTCACCGTGTGCCACGTTGTAATTGTGGTTCAGGACTGGTTCACAGACATCAACCTCTACAGGTAAAACATTTTTTCTTTTATTCAGGACATTTTTGGGTACGTAACGGTTCAAATATATATAACTGATGTCTAATATATAATCCAATAACTAGCTTTCTAAAAAAAAATTTCCACTGCTGTTCATATAAACATTCATTGGTGAATTATTCTCAGCGCTAAGAGCTTTTTGGGATTGGTTATTAGAGTATATCACATAGGGAACACCATTAACAATAATGAAAAAAAAAGCTATCCGTCGTCTTCTGTTGCTAAACAGATTTTTACAAACCGCTGAGATGCTGAAGCCTTCGACTCCATCTGCCAGCCACGACAGTGTTGGATCATCAGGACCGGATGATGGATCAGAATACTATCCTCACATCAGTAAGCCTAGTTCTACTGAGATCACTTGAACATTAGCTTTCTGCTTGTGTTAGCAGAACAGATGTTTATGTATTCACAAGAATTTACAAACATCTCTCAAAGGTTTGGAAACACTAAGGCATTTATGTTTTTGATAAAAATAAATGTTCCTTGTATATGCAAAAGCTTCTTCTTTCGGCTGCTTCCATTAGGGGTCACCACAGCGGATCATCCGTCTCCATACCCCTCTATCAGTAAGAGTAAGACAGAGTACATGTGTGTGAATGAGAGGGAGGACAGTGGAGTGGTGCGGTTACAGGGAGAAGAGGTGGAGAAGAGGTGGGGGAGTTCAGGTACCTGGGGTCAACAGTGCAAAGTAATGGAGAGTGTGTTAAAGAAGTGAAGAAAAGAGTGCAGGCAGGGTGGAGTGGGTGGAGAAGAGTGATAGCAGGAGTGATCTGTGATAGAAGAGTATCTGTAAGAGTGAAAGGGAAAGTTTATAGGACTGTGGTGAGACCTGCCATGTTGTATGATTTAGAGACAGTGGCATTGTGTAAAAGACAGGAGGTGGAGCTGGACGTAGCAGGGCTGAAGATGTTGAGGTTTTCGTTGGGAGTGACAAGGATGGACAGGATAAGAAATGAGTTTATTAGAGGTACAGCGCATGTAGGTCGTTTTGGAGACACGGTGAGGGAAGTGAGATTGAGATGTGCAGAGGAGGGTATATCGGTAGGAGAATGCTGAGAATGAAGCCACCAGGTAGGAGGAAAAGAGGAAGGCCAAGGAGGAGGTTTATGGATATGGTGAGGGAAGACATGCAGGTAGTTGGTTTGAAAGAGGCAGATGTAGAGGACATGGGGGTATGGAGACGGATGATCCGCTGTGGAGACCCCTTATGGGAGAAGCCGAAAGAAGTAGTAGTAGTATAAAACGAGCCGCCGCAGCACAGCATTATAACCAGTGTTTTCTTGCAAGTTTGCGTTTCGGGTATCCACATGGATCAAAAAGTGTAGTGTGAGCACGGCTTTGGAGTACTGCTTGTATTATTGTGCAGAAAACAACAGCTTAAACACTGTAAAACACTACAGATACAGATATTCAAGGCATACCTATCAACTTGCAATTGACGTGACCGTGCTTTTATAGTTTTCTTGCAGAACAAAGCGAGGAGGGAGGACTTTTGTCCGCGAAATCTGAAAGATATGCACATGGTTGTAGACAAACTGATGGCCCATTCCCACCTGAAATATAAAGGTTCGTCCTGGCCATTATCCGATTTTCACTTTAACTTTTACATTAACTTTTATTAGGGTTGAATTTCGCATGTTATTGAAACTGTACTGCCCCTGTGTATGGCGCATATGAAATACACCGATCATGCATTACATAATGACCACCTGCTTAATATTGTGTTGGTCCCCCTTTCGCTCCTAAAACAGTCCTGACCCTTCGAGCATCAACAGCATTAACTTCTTCAGCAATTTTAAGGTACAGTATCACTCAGCCGCCCATGACCTGTCGCCGGTTCACCACTGTTCCGTCCTTGGACCACTTTCGATAGATACTGAGCACGGCAGACCGGAAACATCCCAAAAGAGCCGCAGGTTTGGAGATGCTCAGACCCATACGTCTAGCCATCACAATCTGGCTTTTGTTTGCCAGTTTTTCATGCTTCTAACACCATGATGATGAGATCATCAGTGTTCTTTACTTCACTGGTCATAATGTTACAATGCCATGTTATGCCTGGTCGGTGTATGCTTTATTATTATTATTATTATTAGCAGCAGCAGCAGTAGTAGGTGATAAATGTGCTGATGCTGTGTTCTTGCTTTTTAGGTATGCTGTCCATGTTAGACTGTAATATATTCCCTGGACTGGATCGGGCCTACCTTGAAAATGAAGTGAATCTCTTCCTTTTGCCGATTTTAGAGAACGATGGAGATGAAGTGTTGACAAGAGCAGGTCTGAGAAATTCTCATTTATTTATTTGTTTTTTTCAGGAGGCATGTTGTAGAAAATAGCTGAATATACAGTGGAAGCAGGAATATTAAAGTTTACATTTAAAAGTACAAACTTTAAATATGCTTTGTATGAAAATGTGCTGAACGGCATGTGGGGGGAAAAAAAAGCGTCTAGCTGATGAGCGCGTGTTCTGTTCGTGTGCCAGGATCTGGGTCTGTTCCTCTTTTCTCTCTGCTGCCTGGCTACAAGGGCCACCCAAGCTTTTCTTCACTGGTGTCCAAACTGCGTAGCCAAGTCCTGGCCATGTCCCGCAATCAGCTCTCCCACACCATCCTCACTGAGAAGAACTGGTAAGTTTGAGTTTGAGGATCAAACAATGAACACGAGTTAAAATTCTAGATTTCGGTTGTGACAGGATTTGTGACTACCAATGGAAATGTAAAATCGTTACTGATCTTTTTTTACAAGTACGCTATGTGGACAAAAGTTTGTGGACACCTGACCATCAATTTTGGTATTTGCTTTTTGAACATCCGTTTTCACATCCCCTGTTGCTGTTATATTAACCTCCACTCTTCTGGGAAGATGTTCCACTAGCTGTTGGAAATGAAGGTGATTTGTGGTCATTCAGCCACAAGGCCGTTAGTAAAGTCAGTTACTGATGTACAGTGAGGAGGCCTGGGGGTGCAGTCAGCGTTCAAATTCATCTTAAGGTTATGGTCAAAGCTCTATATTAGGAGTTCTTCCATTTTAACCCATTTGCGCACAGGGGCATTGCCATGCTGGAACAGCTTCGGGTCTCTTAGTTTAAGTAAATTTAAAGTGTAATGCTTTCACGTCCAGAGACGTCCTATACAATTGTGTACGTTGTGGTAATAGTTTGGGAAAGAACCACATATGGCTAGAAATGTCTGGTGTCCCAATACTTTTGTCCATATACTGTGAAGAAACATGATCATCAGTAATCTTATCTGTGGTTTAATGTCTGATAAAGTGGACTGTATGGCTGATTTTATTTGTCGCTTCGTTGTACCTGCTCAGGTTCCACTACGCTGCAAGAATTTGGGATGGAGTAAAGAAGTCCTCTGCACTTTCCGAATACAGCCGCTTGCTGTCGTAAACCAGACGAGACCCACATCTGGAAACGGCACGCAACGTGAAGCCTGTTCGACTAGAACAGGGATGAGTCTTCGCTGGGACACTTACTTGTCAGACACCAGCTACTGGCAGTGTTGTAGCTTGAACAGGAAAAGACAGCAAGCTCGCTTGCGAACATTGACGGATCTTCTACCAAGTCTCTGAATGTGGATCTGACCCCAGATCTCTTGCCTGCATCTGAGATTTAGGAAAAAGATCTGACTTCGCAACAAAAAGACTAGTGATCTTATCGGACACAAATCGTTCGTATACAGAAACTCTGGGCAGGCAGTATCTCAAGGTCAGGATCAGACTGAAGCCGTGAGGTGGCACTGCTTCCTACTTATGTTTAATAAAAAAAATTCAATTCAGTTTGATTTTGCATACCGCTTTTTAATTCTTTTAACTCGTATAGCGCTTTTTAACAATGGACTGTCTCAAAGCAGACGTACAGAGACAAAGCGGTAATAAAGAATGTATGAGTTGGTCCCTAATAGGCAAGAGAAGTGGGGACTGTGGCCAAGGAAAAACTCCCTAAGAAGAAACCTTGAGAGGAACCAGACCCAAAAGGGAACCCATCCCCATATTGGTGGCACTGAATGTTTATTACAGTTCATCAGGTGATTTTAATTGCAACCAGTGGTCCTAAACCATCGTAGTAGACTGTAGACATTTACTACAGTCCAAATCCACACTCAAAGCTCCTGTGTTGCTCTCCTGTGTTGGCCTCCAATCGAAGAGAACTAAATCCAGATGGGAGAAAAGGGACAGAAACACTTGTCGCTGGTACCTCAGGAGCATGTTTAACGAGAGAGAGAGAGGGAAGAGGGGTGATGGGTAGAGAGAAATATCGATTATTATAACAATACGTATCCTTATTATTGTATAAATCTTAGACACTGTGCAGTTGGGGACTCCGGCAAAACTCGCTATAGCAGCGTAACTAAAAGGGGAAGCAGTTTTGTCGAAATAAACAGATCATAAACACACAATTTATCATCAAAAATGAGTCCCTATAAATTTGAGCAAGGTGACGGTGGCAATCAAAAACTCCCTGAGATGGTACGAGGAAGAAATGTTAAGAGGAACCAGATTCAAAAAGCATGAGACCAAATGTCCATTATAGTTCCATCCTTGTTGAGGCTCTCAAAAGTTCACCGCTGGAGACTCGAGTGTGAAACTGCTAATAATTACAGCCAATTGTACAACACAAAGGTTTAACTAAATGCGAGGATTAAGAATATTGAGGTATCAGTGAATCCAATGCATCAGCAGTGCTGAAGATGTTTAACATTTTGTTTGTTTAACTGCTTGTATGATGCAAAAAAATTCATGTGGTAAGCACCAAAAACGTAAATAGGCTGCTCTCAGATAATGCTCTATGAGTATTAATGTGCTTAATGTGTGCCAGGAAAACCACACCTTTACATCACCATTACTAGCTAAGGATGGGCTCATGGATTTATGCTCTATATGCCAAGTTATGACTCATCCTTTTGCATGTTCCAGAATCAGATTCATCTGACCTTTTATCTTCAGCTGTTTAGTTTGGGTGAGCATGTGCACACTGTAGTCTCATATTCCAGTTCTGGGGAACTGAAACGAGCGGAACCCTGTGTGATCTTCTATTGAGGCTGAAGTGGAACTTAAGAGAAACTATGTTGCCTGAAAACCCCAAGAATACCAGTAATTTCTGGATGGGGGTGTCTGCTAAAAGCCGCAAACTTTACGTCAACATTTTCCCACAATGATGTTTGATGAAGCAGTTGGCATTTGTCTGCATGATTTTATGAATTGGGCTTCTGTCACGTGATTGGCTGAACGAGGAGGCGTTCCTTATGAAGTGGGTACAAAATGTATCAACAGCATTACTAAGGTCGAATAAACTTGCAAAAATGGTTGTAATACTCAACTAGGCAAAGTGTGTGTGCGCGCCTGCTATCGATAATTCTGTCTCTTCTAGCAAGCCTTACTTTATGAAGTATTTCCGGGTCCTTGAACGTAATCAAAATACGAAAAAAACGGTGTCGGCTTAATAGTTTATCATCACTGATTTTTCTTTTGGACATTTTTATCGTATAATTATCGTCCTTTTATTAAACAGACTGCTTTCTCAATGTGAAAAGCAAAAAATTGTCACAGAACTGATCTTGGCACGAAAGTGGCTGTTTGCAGATTTTGACAAAACAAAAATATATATATACACAAAGACACAAGTGGATGCAGTTTCTGTTTCCTCTTACAATTTCAGACTTCATCTAACAGTGTATTTCAGCTCGGATTATTTTAGCAGTTCCCAGGATTTGGGAAGTTTGTGTTAAAGAATGGCGTCACTTCAACTCCGGGGGACCTGATTACAAACTCAAAACATATGTACGTATTTTTTAGTTTACTAATATATATATAATTACAACTATATAGTGCATTTGAGAGAAATAATTAGACCAAGTGGTTTCTCTAACAGTTCCTCTGGTTCAACTACCTGAGGAGGAAGTCGCCGTAACTCGGGCTTGGGGCGGGGCTATGTGTTGCGCGTACGATGATTAGTTGACGCGCAGAGGTGACGTCATTTCCAAGCGACAGTGATAGCAGCAGATTTGGTTTGTATCTGTATATGTAATAGAGAAAATATATCTATAAGCGAGAATGCACATTATTTCTCATATTTTGGGTTCCTTATCAAGCGAACTCGGGCATTTAAATAGATATCCTAATGCAAATAAATACAGAAAATAGTAAATTAGCTCTAATGTACTATATTTACTACGGGGGGCGTGGCTACGGGACTTCAGACCCGAAACAAAATCTGGGGGGAAATATTAACGTCCAAATGTACTCTTAAAGGCACAGTAACAAAAACATTTGATCATTATATAAGACATGGACACAGAATGTATTGATATTATATAAAAGTAGTTAAATCAATTAAATAAAATAAAAAATAGTGGACAACTTAGTTTCCGTTTGTTAGACCCAATTTGGGTTTCGGTTTACATTTAACGTTTCGTTTTCTAAAATTATGTTCTACTTATTTCAGCAGACTTTACCTAATGTCTGCATTTAAAAAAACCGCACAAGATAGTAAGTTGTTTATTGAATTTATTTATTTAGAAATAATACATTGTCAGGAATTTCTCCTTTTTATGAGCTCTACGTTAAACGCGAAATAGTCACGCATGCTCAGAACATTCGCCAAATTTCAGACAGGAAGTAGACGCATTTGCGTACAAATCGTGTTTCCGGTACGGATCGTGTAGCCACAATTATGGATACTTTTGCGTTTTATGTAAAGCTTCAAGAATTTCTGTTAAAAGGAGAAATTCCCGATAATTCCGCATGCCGTCGGAAGGTGAGACGGGCGTGTACGAATTTTATCATTAAAGGTAATAATAAGTACCGAGAGATTTTATAATGAAATAAAAAAGAGTGTCTGTCTGGTACAACCCTGCTTAATTCATCTGCTTAATTAATTATTATTTTTTTAATATAGTTTAATCTGTCAGATATCAGATAGTAATTTGATCTTTGTCTGTCAGCCCACTTGTTAAGACTCTGGGTTACTGATCGGAGGGTCGGGGTTCAATTTCCGGTATCGGAAAATGTGTCACTTTCACTTTTCTTAACCCTCTGTGCTCCAGGGGCGCTGTATCATGTCTGATGTGTATCGCTAATAATGATCTGCCATGGTTCTGGATTCCCAACCTAATTTATTAGCTTATAATTCTTTTTCTTCTTTCGGCTGCTCCCATTAGGGGTCGCCACAGCGTCTCCATACCCCCCTGTCCTCTACATCTGCCTCTTTCAACCCAACTACCTGCATGTCTTCCTTCACCACATCCATAAACCTCCTCCTTGGTCTTCCTCTTTTCCTCCTTCCTGGTGGCTCCATCCTCAGCATTCTCCTACAGATATACCCCATGTCCCTCCTCTGCACATGTCCAAACCATCTCAATCTCATTTCCCTCACCGTGTCTCCAAAACGTCCTACATGCGCTGTTTCTCTTATAAACTTATTTCTAATCCTGTCCATCCTCGTCACTCCCAACGAAAACCTCAACATCTTCAGCTCTGCTACCTCCAGCTCCACCTCCTGTCTTTTACTCAATGCCACTGTCTCTAAACCATACAACATCGCAGGTCTCACCACAGTCCTATAAACTTTCCCTTTCACTCTCGCAGATACCCAAACAATTTTTGTTTGTAAGAAAAAAAATGTCTGATGATAGTATAAGCAGAGAATTATTTTGCTGTGCTGTTATGCGCATGCAACAATCATAAAGCACCTTCTTTTTCTTTCAATCTCAACTTTTTCTTTTTGTTCTATTAAAATAGATGGCAGACTCTTCTACGTCGGCCCCAGTAATCAGTACATGCGGCTGGTTGTCCTTTCAGAGGAAGAGAAAAGGTCTGTTCTTACGGAGTGCCACAACAACCCTGATACTGGGAATCACAGTGGCATCAGAGGCACTCAAAACAGGGTTACTGCTGGATACTATTGGCCTACAATTATCCAAGATGTGAAAGACTGGGTAAAGTACTACAGAGGTGGAACTTTACTTTTACTTCTACTTTTTTTAAGAACATGTCTACATGTGCCACGTCTGATTCGTCGATTTATTGTCATCACCTACTTGTATCGGCTTTGTAATTTTGTTAAAAAAGAACAATGTGTTTTGCTTTTTAGGTCGGATCTTGTCACCGCTGCCAGTTAAATGAGCCCATCAAGAGTGGTGTGCCAGACTTGCATTCTATTAAGGTACTGCTTACAATGTCTTAGCAATCTGATTAGAGTAGCAAGCAAATATTTTTGTCATACTGTGTTGACTAAAAGGCCCGATGGTCTGGAGGGAATGAGTATGAGAACGACTGAGGGCGTGTAAGAACAACTGCGTGAGTGAGTGAACGGCTGAGAGAGGGAGTGAGAGAACATCTGAGGGATGGAGGGAGGAAGTGAGGCAAAGAACAACTGAGGAATGGAATGAGTGAAAGAACAACCAAGGGAGAAATTGAGTGAGTGAGAGAATGACTGAGGGAGGGAGTGAGTGAGTGAGTTAGTGAATGACTGAGGAAGGGAGGGAGACAGAGTGAGTGAACGACGAGTGAGGGAGGGAGTGGGTAAATGAAAGAACAAATGAGGAATGGCGTGAGTGAGAGAATGACTGACTGATCGAGGGAGTGAGTGAATGGTTGAGGAAGGGAGTGAGTAGGGAGTGAGAGAACGACTGAGGGAGGGAGGGAGTAGCTAGTGAGAGAATGACTGAGGAATTGAGTGGGGAGTGAGTGAATGCTAGTGGGAGGGAGGGAGTGAACGGCTGAGGGATGGAGGGAGGGAGTGAGTGAGTGAGTTAGTGAATGACTGAGGAAGGGAGGGAGACAGAGTGAGTGAACGACAAGTGAGGGAGGGAGTGGGTAAATGAAAGAACAAATGAGGAATGGCGTGAGTGAGAGAATGACTGACTGATGGAGGGAGCGAGGGAGTGAGTGAATCGTTGAGGAAGGGAGTAAGTAGGGAGTGAGAGAACGACTGAGGGAGGGAGGAAGTACCTAGTGAGAGAATGACTGAGGAATTGAGTGGGGAGTGAGTGAATGCTAGTGGGAGGGAGGGAGTGAGTAAGGAGGGAGTGAGTAGGAAGTGAGAGAACGACTGAGGAAGGGAGGGAGTAGGGAGGGAGGGAATGGCAGAGGGAGGGAGTGAGTAGGGAGGGAGTAAGAGAACGACTGAGGGAAGGAGTAATGAGGGAGGGAGTGAACGGCTGAGGAAGGGATGGAGTAGGGAGGGAGTAGGGAGTAAATGAGTAAGGAGGGAGTAAGTAGGGAGGGAGTGAACGGCTGAGGAAGGGCGGGAGTAGGGCGGGAGTAGGGAGGGAGTGAACGTCTGAGGGAAAGAGGGAGTGAGTGAGGAGGGAGTAAGAGAGCGACTGAGGAATTTAGTGGGGAGTGAGTGAGTAAGGAGGAAGTGAGAGAACGACTGAGGGAGTAAATAAATGAAGAATTCAAATTAACACGCACACGCATGCACACGCATGCATGCGCACACACACACACACACACACACACACACACACACACACACACACACACACACACACACACACACAGTACAGATTGATCATTCAAGGACATCTATTCAATCCAGTGACCTCTTGAATCTTTTTTTTTGTTCTCTATTATTTTATTCACAATAATATTTAGTGTGTTTTGTGTCTGTATTGATTGTATTGTGTCTTTTATATCATTTTTGAGTTACATATGACTAACTGTTCTCTATCTCCTCCGGGGTTTTAGTTGTGGAGTGCGGTTGCCATGGAGATTTCCTGTAAAGAGACGAAGTGTGCAGTCAATGCAGAGCGGTGGCGAGACAAAGATTCTGAGGATGAATGGGACAAAGTGTGCGGCTTGACAAAGTGGGAAGAAACTCAGGTGCTCATCACAAGCATCACCATGCATACAACAACTTATACAGTGGGGGAAATAATTTTTTTATCCCCTGCTGATTTTGTGAGTTTACCTCCTTACAAAGAAATCTAGAAGTTTATTGTAGGTTTATTTCAACAGAGTTAAAGGATTCTGACTTCCACACCCCCAATTTAGTCCTGTACCTTTAGGAAAGAACTTCTAATATCAACTCGTGACGTGTATAAAAGACGTCAGTCACAGAATCAACCTCTTCCATTCAAACCTCTCCACCACCATGCGAAAGACCAAAGAGCTGTCAAAGGACACCAGGGACAAAGATTGTAGACCTGCACAAGACTGGAATGGGCTACAAGACCATCAGATTGTTGCCTTGGCTGTATGTTTTGAGTCTTTGTCATACTGGAAGGAACCATCCATGACCTATCTTCAGTGTTCTTCTGAGGGAATGAGGTTCTCATCCAAGATTCTACAGTTCATCTCCCTGTTCATGTGGTGAAGTCTTCCTGAACCCTTGAAGAGAAAAGAAAACAGTCCCAAAGCAGAATGTTTCCTTCTCCAGGTTTGACAGTGGGGATGGTGTTCTTGGAGTCATATTCTGCATTTCTTTGCCTACAAACACAGTGAGTTTGTTTGATGCCAAAGAGCAAAATTTTGGTCTCATCTGACCACATCACATTCTCCCAAGCCTTCTCGAATCATTCATGAGCAGAGGGACCTCAGTGTGTTACCAACGGTTTTCGTGGTCTCAACTCCCTTGAGATCATTAACGAGATCATTAACAAGCTCCTCTTGTGTAAGTCTGGGTCGATCCCCCACCTTTCTCAGAATAATCCTCACCCCATGAGGCGAGATTTTGCATGGAGCTCCAGAGCGAGGGCGATTGTCTTGTATTTCTTCCATTTTCGAATGATCGCTCCAACAGTGGTCTTTTTCTCACCAAGCCTCTTGCTGATGGTTTTGTAGCCCATTCCAGCCTTGTGCAGGTCTACAATCTTGTCTCCGACGTCCTTTGACAGCTCTTTGGTCTCGCCCATGGTGGTGGAGAGGTTTGAATGGAAGAGGTTGATTCTGTGACCAGTGGCTTTTATACACATCACGAGTTGATATTAGAAGTTCTTTCCTAAAGGGTAAAGGACTAAATTGGGGGTGTGGAAGTCAGAATCCTTAAACTCTGTTGAAATAAACCTACAATAAACTTTTAGATTTCTTTGTACACATCATGAGTTGATACACCCTTGTGGCTGAAACAAATCTCCATACTCCAAACTCTAGTGGAACATCTTTCCATGAGAGTGGAGTTTATTATAAGAGTAAACATAGAAGGGAATCCTAACGTGCATCCAGCATTCACAGCGCTTTTCCACATTTAGTTATGTTACAGCCCAAAACGGATTAAATTAATTACTTTCCTCAAAATTCTACAAACAATACTCCATAATGACAATAGGAAATAAGTTTGTTTAAAATCTTTGCAAATGTATTCAAAATAAAACAGTATTCACAGCCTTTACTTTGATGAAGCGCCTCTGGCACCAATTACAGCCTCAAGTATTTTTGAGTTTGATCCTACAAGTAGGCACACCTACTTTTGGGCAGTTTTTCTCATTCTACTTTGCAGAACCTCTCAAGCGACATCAGGTTGTATGGGGACCGTCGGTGCACATTTTCGGATCTATCCAGAGATGTTTTATCGGGTTCAGGTCTGGGCTCTTCCTGGGCCACTCAAGGACATTCACATAGTCCTCCCGTAGCCACTCCTGGCTGTTTGCTGTTGGAAGATGAACCGTTGCCCCAGTCTGAGGTCCAGAGCTCTCTGGAGCAGGTTTTTATCAAGGACGTCCCTGTACATTTCTGCATTCATCTTTCCCTTGATCCTGACTAATCTCCCAGTTCCTGCTGCTGAAAAACGTCCTCACAGCATGCTGCTGCCACCACCACCACGCTTCACTGTAGGGATGGTATTGGCCAGGTGATGAGCGGTGCCTGGTTTCTTCCAGACATGACGCTTGGCATTCATTTTATTTTTTTATTAATTTGCAAAGATTTCAAACAAACTTCTTTCACGTTGTCATTATCATTTTGTAGGCTTTTTGAGGATGGATTTGGATTGTACTTAATGTCAACAGTCTGCTAAAAATGAACTCAGGACTGCAGTTTCCATCTGACCACCATCACTGCACACCTCAACATTGTTCAGCTGTAATAAATGAATTTTCGGTGCCATGTGCACAGATTCCCTCTTGAGTCTTGTTCCTCTCAAGATTTCTTCCTTATGCCTTCTCAGGGAGTTTTATTTTTGCCACAGTTGCCACCGGCTTGCTCATTAGGGACAAACTTACACTTATAAAGAACACATTTATGCATTTTTTTTTTTTTTACCACATTATCTTAGTAAAGTTTTCCATTGCTCAGTAAATTTGCTACAAATTATATTGGAAATTAATAATTATAATTATAAAATATAAATTAATGGATTAAATCATTAAATCACATTTCTGTCCATATAGTTCAAGGTTTTTTTTATATCTCTTTTCACAGTGGACATTGTCTCAAAGCTGCTTTACAGAATGTAATAATTATAGAACACAAATTTAAATATAAGTGAACTACGTGCACGTATCCTCGATGAGCACGCGTAGGGCGACTGTGTTAAGGAAAACTCCCTTAGATGGAATGCGGAAGAAAACTTGAGAGGAACCAGATTTAAATGTGAACCTGTTCTCATTTGGGGCAAAACTAGAGTGAGGTTATAAATCGTTAAAACATTAAATACACTGGAGAGTAAGAAATACCATGAGCCTGGATTTAGGGGCAAATATGCCATGCATATTTGGGGGTGGCAGTGTAGGAAAGGATTCCCATTCAGATGCATTTCCACGCTTCACCACTAGAGGCAGATACACAGTTTACCACTCATGATAAGTTACCTCTGACATCACAGTGCACCTTTCTCCATCAAGAGTATAAAAGGCCAGAACACTGAGCAGCAATCATTAGACATCACGCAACTTACCGATCGGCAGCTAGCAGACGACAGCAAGAATCACCTCACATACGATCAATCCTAAACTCAGTAAAGTTTGAGTGTTCTGAATCCCGAACAACCTCCTGATCAGCGCACACCAGACAGTGAAACTCCTTTACAGTTGATCCTTCGAGCTAGAGAGTAAACCTTGTATGTGATTAGGACTTTTTTGAATATTGATTTCCCAAAAAATAGTCTATGAGTAGTTTGTAATTCATACAATTCATGCATATTTGGGGGTGGCAGTGTAGGAAAGGATTCCCATTCAGATGCATTTCCATGCTTCACCACTAGAGGCAGATACACAATTTACCACTCATGATAAGTTACCTCTGACATCACAGTGCACCTTTCTCCATCAAGAGTATAAAAGTCCAGAACACTAAGCAGCAATCATTAGACATCACGCAACTTACCAATCGGCAGCTAGCAGACGACAGCAAGAATCACCTCACATACGATCAATCCTAAACTCAGTAAAGTTTGAGTGTTCTGAATCCCAAACAACCTCCTGATCAGTGCACACCAGACAGTGAAATTCCTTTACAATTGGTCCTTCGAGCTAGAGAGTAAACCTTGTATGTGATTAGGACTTTTTTGAATATTGATTTCCCAAAAAATAGTCTATGAGTAGTTTGTAATTCATACAATTCATGTTTATAACGTTAATTGATTTGTTATTCTGGGTTGTTTTAGTGCTCAATGACCCGGACTGGATTAAAGCAGGAGCCAGAAGAGGTCGCATTGGGAGGATTCAGCGACGGCGAGTGCTGCATGTGCGGAGGACACACCGATTTCCTGGAGCACCGGACTGAGCACTTTATTAAGCACAAACACGAGCTGTGTTGCCATTTGTGCCAGGCAAAATTTTCCCACAGGAACTCCCTGATCATGCACATGCAAAACGCCCATCCCTATTACTATACGTCTTGTAAAAGCTGTAGGATGTACACGGACACTACGCAGACCCCAGACATGGAACCTCTGCCTGAGGAGGTGGAGGAAGTCATAATCAAGAACGAGGAGGTGGAAATAAAGTGCATGAAGGAAGAAGAGGAGGAGGGGATGGTTTTCGGAAGGATGGAGCAGACTGAGGAAAACGGCTTTGCAGAGACTCCAGAAGATAATATGATGATCACCGGAACCTTGCATGATCATACCTATTTTTGCACACAAACATGCAATTCTGCCAAGGAAACACCTAATAACATCGTTATGTACACCAGCAATGAAAACGTGCTTGTTTTTGTTAATAAAACCGACCACGGAATATCCCATACTCGCTCATATACCGAAAATGACCAGCAGGGGACTCCAGTGGATGATCAGACTGTGTGCAGGGAAATACATGATCACAATTACTTTTTCAATCCAAGCCTTGCAAATCATGACAACATGCACGTGTCTTATGAAACAACAGACACAGATCTAGAAAGAACCGAAAGTGACCAGGATTCAATACAGGAGCATGATTTGTTATGCATGGGCTTGCTTGATCATACGTACTTCTCCAGACAAAGCCTTGAAAATCACACCATTCTAAAACAAGAACCTTCACCCAGCACATGCAGTTCAAGTGGACACGAAGAACCAGAAGACCCAGACCGATGGAACCAGGACACTACGAATAGTTACGGAGCAACTTTGTTGGGATCGCAGCTGGAGCTTAATATTAAGGCGGAGGATGAGGATAGTGAAATCGAAACCATTCAAGAAGATTTAGTCATTCAGAGATGTGACCATGAGGACAGCGACTCTTTACTCACAGGTAATGAGGATAGCTCAGAGCCATGCAGTGCTGTTTCTTTAGATTCTACGAGCAAAGTTTGGAGTGTTTGTCCAAAACAAATCAGTCAAATCAATAAGCAGGAACCGCTCAGGTCTTTCGATTCTGTAAATTCGACCAGAGACCAGACCACTTCTTTTCCATGTTCTTTGTGTAAAATAGTGTTTGGTACAAAAGAAATGCTAGTGAACCATAAAGCACAGAAGCACCCTTTGGCCAAATTTATGTGTGTGATGTGCCGGAAGCTGTTTCCCAACCAGAATATTTACATACAACACATTTGTAACATGACCAAGGGCTGCACTGAAGAATCGCCAACGCCATCCAACAGATCGAACAATCCAAAACGCTCATTGCTCTTGATTCCGAACCCTGTGTCCTCATCTGCTGATGTAGAATCTTCTAAGCAAGTCAGTATCAATAGAACTGTATCCTATTCAACATCAAGTTTGCTACCCAAATGCTCACTCAGCTCCGATACTCAGAAGGTCAGACTCCATGCCATGACCACCAGGTCATCAAGTGCCCAGCAAAAGAAGGCAGTCTTAAATGGAGACCAAGGACAAAGGACGACTCCCATTTCTGCAGTTACTCAAAAACAAATTGTACAGGTGCTGCTTTCAAATCAGTTGCAGGGCAAAGGGGCACCTCAGACTCCTCCTTCTTCTGGGACACGCAATTCTACAGTAACTCAGACAGTACGTGAACGGATTCAGGATTTAACGTTACAGAACTCCAAAGTGGTGGCCGACACTCCTACAGGCAGTGCAGAGTTGATGCCAAGCGTTGCCTTGCCCCTGCAGCACCAATCATATGAAGTCCACTTGGAGTCCACTCATTTCGCTCAAGTCGTTAGCTCGGTTTCTAACTCAGTACAGGTAACAGGACAACTACCTGAATCTACTGTTTCTAGGTCTCCTCTTTTGCCTGAGATCTTTCCTTCCTCCCAGGGGCCTTTGAAAATAGTCGGCATGTTTGTAAACCAGAGCAAGGAGCTGGCCCTGCAGAAGCGCATGCGCCAGAGTTGGCGCTCGAAGGCCTTGTTCCGGTGCCGCCAGTGCGGCGCCGTGTCGCGCCAGTTTTCGCTCGTTGTGCGCCACCGCTATCAGCACCTCGGGCCACGCCTCCACAGGTGCCAGTGCGGCCGAGCTTTCCGGCAGCTGATGCATTTGCTGCGCCATCAGGTCCAGCACGCCGAGGCCACAAGCTACGTCTGCGCTGCCTGTGGCCAGATGTTCCGCGGTACGCAGCAGCTGGTCTGCCATCGGCCCCCCTTTAGGATCACAGCCTCGATGAGTGAAAAACAAGCAAATCAAAAGTGCAGGAACGTGTTTCAGTGCCAGTGCGGCCGTCGCTTTACGAGACCCGCCGCCTTATTGTGGCATATGTTAAAAACCCATATGCTCACAAACCGCGTTTAAAAGTAATTCTGCTGGATTCTTTACAGTAAATGATGTTTGATGAAAAGTTGTTTGTTTCAAATTGAAATGAAGTGCTATCACATGTAGTGAAATAGTCACTAAAGATCTTTTATAGTGGTTATATTTTTCTGATGGAAAATAATCCCTTCGGGCGCCAGAGTTCTTGTGGTTGTGGACTGGATAATCATACAAGATGTTCTGCTGAGTCTTATTAAAGCTACACTAATTACTAAGAAGCTTATTTATATACATTTGTTGAATTTGAATGGTGTATTTGCTATTGATGTATATTTTTTATTTTATTTTTTTTATTATATACACACTTTTGTAATGGACAGTAGAGGTCAATCTATGTTTATTGACTGAAATTTTCCACAGAAATTTATGGAAATTAAAGTAAATAAACGGAACATAAAAACATGCCAGTTAAAGTTAGCTATAGTTATTAGTTAGCCAATAATAGGGGACTTATATGTAGTCGATCAAAAATAATACAATTTCAACCCTGCACATTCGGCAATCGCATGCACACAGCACACATACTGCAGGGCCACTGAGGCCACACCCCCTATAATCACCGTGCATTCCTCAATAACAACACATTTCCTGATTCCTGCACACAAAATAATAAAATGTCAATTTTAGCGATTAAGTAAATTGCATACATTTTGCATACATAATTGTCAATAATGTAATTTTATCAAATCTGTGTTTGCATGCATGTCAGATTCTAACCAAACAAAATGTTTGTTTTGTATATGACAGTCCCCAATATTTTTTAATTTTTTATTCCCATACATTTCTGTAAATTCCTTGAAAAACCTGGTAAGTTTCCAACTTGAAATATTTCCAAAATTCCCCAGATGAAGTTCCCATGGAAAGTTTCTGGAAATTTACAAGAAATTTTCCACCCCTTTGCAACCCTACTTAGAAAAAAAAATAAAACTTGAATTCTTAGGGATTCTTTGGCTTGTCAGCTTTAAACATTGTAATAATTCAGTTAAATTTTATTTGTATGGTACGTAACAATAGAGATTCAGCTTAATTAGTCTCTGTAGGTTTATTTATAACAAGCGATCCAGCGGTAATGGTGGCCAGGAAAAACTCCCTGAGATGATTGAGCGGACCAGACAAAAAAAAAAAAAAAAAAAACATCTTCATCTGGGTAACATCCTGATATTGATCCATTATAGATTCTATCATTGTTGTGTTTATCTGTTCATTTATTGTTCCTTTTTCTGTAACTGTTCATTTACATTTTGCAGCATTTGGTATTGCCCTTATTTAGAGCCAATTACAAGTAGAGGTTGACCTATAGTGGATTTTACCGATAGCTAGGTTGGATCGTACTTGCTGATAATCAATTAATCAAAGTAATCAAGTTTTTTTAATGCATACTGGATAAAAAAAATAAAAAAAAAGAAACACTCCATGTAATTTTGTACTGGACTTTTTTTTTTGGAGTGTTTTTTTTATTTTTTTATATTCAATTTAATTTGTACATTCACTGTTTTATATATATATATAAACAGTGAATGTACAAATTAAATTGAATTGAATTGAACAGTGAAATAACAATGAATGTTTAAATTATATTAATAAATATCGAGGAAAATAAAAGACGCATTCAAACTGAAACACAAAATTAAAAAAAACAGTTACATCTGAAGTGAAACAGCAGGTGGTATCAGAATTTCGCCTCTAGAGGCCACTCTTGCACTGTATAACGCAACCTTAAAAAACAGTATGGTTTTTTGCCTGAAGTTATTGCAATCAACTATTGTTGCCGATTAAATGGCAAAACTGATGAAACGGTCGACCTCTACTTAAAATGTTCTAGATAAAGGTAGATATGCTTTGCTATTATTTCCCAGTACCATTTTTAGAAAAAGAATACACTTTAACTAGCCAACCTTTGAGCAACTGAAAGGGTGTGATAATGTGAGGCATGCAGGTGCAGTGTAATGTAATTTCTAAAGAAATATGAAACACCACAGTTGGAGACCTCTGTGGTGAACACTACTAATACACAAACTTAAAATTGCTTTAGTAATGAAGTGGTCTTCCCGTGGGCTCACCACCTGCAGGAGGGACCGTAAGGGACGGTGCTGTGAGGATTGGGCAGCAGTCGAAGGCGGGGGCCTGCTTAGACTGCTGCCCCCGCGACCCGAATTACGGATAAAGCGGGAGAAAATGAATGAATGAATGAATGAAGTGGTTTGGTTTTCCGTTACAGCTGACATCATTTCATGGCGGGACTAAAGTTTTTTCCTCAGTTGCTTAAGGTTCACTGTTGTTTATTTGTCAATGCCACTATATCTGCAGACATACAGAGGAATTGAAATACACTTTCTCTTTTCTCTCAAGTGTTTTCATTGTCAATGCAATATTGAAAGTTTGTGTGTAAGTGGAATGTTAACTTTTAAACACTCATGCTACAACCAGCAGGGGCAGAATGAAACCTTTATTCTTATCATACAACAGTTAGATCCAGTTAACTAATTAACTGGACAAGTATACCAAAATTATAACAGCACTGGGAATCTTTACTGTTCACTTTTTACTGCTTTTTTTTCTATTGATAGAATTGGGATTAATAACATCAGCTCCCATATTTGGTACACATGCGTACATGAAAATCTGATAAAATGGCGTCATTTTCAAGCCCATGCACCTCCTACAGGAACGGCAAATTGTTGCGTCGTTGTTTAATGGTGCGTGATGTCTGTTTAATCATGTGGAAAAAAAAAAAAAAACATTTTACATTAAAGTTTCATTAAACGAACATTATTTATGGCATTCGTTTACCATTAACGAACTTCCGCATCAATAAACTGTGTTAATAAAGTAAAAAAGTAACACGTATCCCAACTTTTGCTTAATTGTTAACATTGCGCACCTGAACCAACCCGACTGTATTCAGACCATGATTAAATCCATACCATATAAAGGATGGGCTTTTTTTTAATTGAAAAAATAAAAGTGTAAAACTTTAAATCTGAAACCTTAATTTCGTTTTTAAAGAGGTTTTGATTATATGTCAACTGATTAACCTAAATTGTGTATGCAGCACACTGTTATCAGGAACTTTCAGAACATTTTAATTCAGGTAGGTAATTTTCAGATGTGAGTCCTAAAATGTGGACGTGGGGGTGGAGGACCAGTCAGTTTTGCAATTAATAGGCACAGATAGTTGTTGCAGTTATCGGCAAAAATCCATACCTATAGTTTTTCCGGCTTCCGGTCGGCTGTCATTACGAGAGCGGCCTCTAGAGGCGATTCACTGATGCCATGTGCTGTCTGTTTTTTAAACATAGGACTGCATGCTGCATGCATAGCGCTATAATTGAATCCTAATTTCTAATTTATTAAATACATAATTATATTAATTAATTAATTGATATTTATTTTAATTTACCACATTTATGATTTATAACTGTTTTTTTTTTTGTTTTGTTTGTAATAAAGTGCAGCACTATTTTACATGGAGTATTATGTTAGTTTGTTTTTGTTTGTTTTTAATCCAGTATCCATAAAAACTGTCGATTTATTAACCGCCTTCGGCAAATACGATCCAACCTAGCTACTGGTATTGGTCGACCTCTACTTTTGATAAGAAATTATATTGCCATAATGGGCTTAATCTTACTACATTAATTTGTATTGCATGATTACAGTATTATGGAAATTATGGTATGTCAATATTTAGGTGAATAATTTATGCGCCTGGTGTTATTTAAGTAAATCTTAATTAAAATCTTTAGATTTACAGTACAGTCCCTTTATAGAGGTGGCATTAATCAGGCAATCTTTATAGCAGTTTTGCTCGCTTTTGCTTGTAGTACAGTTGGTGCCTGTATATAAATACAGTTGGCTTTGCAGCAGGTTTAATAAAAAAAAAATGCTTACTTTCTCTGCACCTAACGTTTATAATCCAACAGTAATCCGTAAAAAAAATAAAAAAAATAGGAATAGTCAGTGTTCTCAACACTGAGAAATCGCTTGTGTCAAAAAGCAAAAACCAAACAGAGCCATGTTTAGAAGAAAAAAAAAAAGAAAAAAAAAACCCCAGCTTGTGGTTACAAGAACTATTTTTATTTCTACAGTTTTGGGGGAAAAAAATACCTAACACATTTTTGTCAAATTATATGTCTCGGACAAGATTATAGCATTCTTCACTAATATAAGTTATAGGTATTTGGTGAAAGTGGTTCTACAGATACAGTGGTGTCTTTATTTTTTGGGACAAACAAGATTTTGCAGTGTTTGTGGAGATTTGTGCTTGTTTAGAAACAAGGGTGTCATTAAATTCGGGTACTGGTGTAGATGAGGTAAGGACTTTTGGGGTGCATTCAACATTCCAATTAATCCCAAAGGTGTTCATTAGGCTTGAGATCAGAGCTCTATAGCGAGATCTTTCACTTAAACCCATGTAAAGCATATGTTTATGGAGCTGGCTTTGTTGTCAGAGGCATTGTCATGCTGGAACAGGTTTTTTGTCTCCTAGTTACATCTGCAGTATCCAAAGACATCCAACTCTGAGGTAACATTTAATAGCCACAGCTATTTCTTTATGTATCTACAATTGTCGAATTTGAAGTGCTGTTTTATTGGACAATATTTTTAAACATCAAATGCATAGTCTGGTTTGCCAAAAATTAATTTTTGTTTTCCATTGATTTAAGCACAGATGGGATTTAAAAAGATGCTATGGGTTGCCTGGAAATCCATGAAGACTAAAATATAGACTCCTAAGACCAACCTTACGAAATCTTTTTACAATTCGAATAATTTTTTTTTGTTTGGTTTAATGCCATACCTGGATTTCAACCCACAAACTCAGAGGACCATAGTAACTGAATCAATGAAGGGTATATAACATGCCGCACTAAAGGAAATGTGTAGCGTTACAACAATTTCAATGAATGCAATAGTAATCAAACAGGATAGCCGGCTAGATTTAAAGATCCTACATGATTTCAAACGGGTGCAAATCTATTAATGATAACTGACGAAATAAAAACAGTTCTTAGTCGCAGACTTTTGGCCTAATTGGACTGAACTGGCCCTAAAATGGACCTGCTGGAGTGGGCTCAAAAGCTTTGATCACTTTGTCATTTAAAGTAACAAGGAATTTACATAGAAATACAGTTTCACTAAACCTTCAAAGCATCAAACACTGAACCCCATCCCTGTTGTTTTTTTTCAGTGATGTAGCTATAGACACATAAATATTGTCATAAATACATTTGATTTTTGTCATAATCACATATCCAAAAACAGTAATCTTTCTGTTTGAAAAGTCCATGCAGCCACTGCAGCCCTGGAGGTTTGTGGAAAAATGTATCATAAGTCCTTTATTCATGCTGATCAAAGTAGCTTTGTGCAGTTTTGATCTGAGCCTCCACTGTAGCGTTTCAGAGGAGAACTATGCCACATGTCACCTGTTTGAAAAAAAGAACACAACATAAGTAACCTATAACTGATATGGCATAACACTATGACATTAAAACTTTATGAGCGGTGAAGTGAATAACACTGATTATCTCTTCATCATGGCATCTGTTAGTGGGTTGGATTGATTAGGCAGCAACTGAACTTTTTTGCCTTAAAGTTGACGTGTTAGAAGCAGGAAAAATGGGCAAGCATAAGGATATGAGCGAGTTTGACAAGAGCTAAATTGTGACGGCTAGACGACTGGGTCAAAGCATCTCCAAAACCGCAGCTTTTGTGGGATGTTCCTGGTCTGCAGTGGTCAGTATCTATCAAAAGTTGTCCAAGGAAGGAACAGTGGTGAACTGATCGGTAGCAGAGTTATGTCAGAGAAAAGGCTTTAAATAATTCCACATGGGAAGCCATCAGGTTAAGGGATTTTGCCATTTTGCATTGCAGTGATGGAGTCTAAAATCTCAAGCAGTTGAATTGGTTGCACTATTTTATCTTTTTTTTTCCCAATTCAATTTTATTTGCATACTGCTTTTAATGGTAGCTTTACAGAGATAAGTTTTAAAATGTATACATTAGTGCCTATAAGTTTATCCTTCATGAGTGAACCAGTGGTGACAGTGGAATGGAAAAACTCTGAGATGGTAGGAGGAAGAAACCTTGAGAGGAACCATACTCAGAAGGAACCTTCATGGATCTTAAGGCTGTTCATGTGGAAATGTAAAACGAGTTGATTTTGGTCCTTACCCACCTTAAAGCCTGTCTGCCACCCACTCTCGACCCATACCAATTTGCCTTTCACCTGAATAGGTTAAGTGAGGACACCATTTACACAGTGCTTCATTCTGTCCTGACTCACCTGGACAACCCTGACACTTATGCCAGGAAGTTGTTTGTTGATTTCAGCTCAGCTTTTAACACAGCTAGCCCTTCCAAGCTAGTCGTGAAGCTGAATCTGCTTGGCATCAGCACATATCTCTGCAACTGAACTTCCTAACAAACAGTCCACAGTCGGTCCGACAGAACACCGTTACCTCCTCCAGTCTCACTTAAAGAAATGGGGTTCCTCAGGAATGTGTATTTTCTCCTCTTTTACACTCGCTTTTCACCTATCAAACAGCATCGTTAAGTTCACAGATGACACCACGGTGGTAGGCCTGATCACAGGTAACGATTAGACGGCTTACAGGGTAGAGATCCAGCACCTAATAGCGTGGTGTGAGGACAATAACTTGGAACACAACACCAAGAAGTCGAAGGAGGTCTTTGTATACTTTAGACGAACCTGCAATCACACTCATGCCCCCATTCACACAAACAGAGCAGTCCACATCTCTGAGGATCTCACCTGGTCCCTGAACTCTTCTATCCTGAACAGAAAGGCACAACAGAGCCTGTATTTCCTGACGAGACTTAACAAGTCCCGCCTGTGTTACAGGATACTGGAGAACTTTTACGCTGTACCATTGAGAGCATCCTCACTAACTGCATCTCAGTGTGGTACAGCAGCTGCACTGCTTTGGGCCCTTCAGAGGGTGGTGAAAAATGCCCAACGATGCATTGGCACACAGGTACCAGATTGGAGGAAAATTACAAAAAACGCTGTCTGCATAGGGCGAGGGGCATTATCAAAGATACCTCTCACCCCAATCATGGACTATTCCCCCTTCTTCCTTTGGGCAGACTCTAAAGGTGCCTCAGAGCCGCACAAACAGACTAAAGAATAGCTTTTTTTCAGGTGGCTGTTACTGCACTAAACAGATGATCATTATACAATGTCAAAATACACAACTAGATTCTATACACAACTGCATTCAGGTGTTGGTTTTTTTTTTGGCACCGCTTATCAACTATGCATTTTTGCACCATCCATAACTTGTTGATCACCGCACTACTGTATATTCCACCCATATTCATTATCTATATACTGCAACACACAACATTCATACTTGTACACTTATACAACTTATACTAATTATATCATGTCATTTGAGCATGTTATCCTCTATACACAATCTTTATTTAGTATATTGTATATTACTATATATATACAGTGAGGAAAATAAGTATTTGAACACTCTGCTATTTTGCAAGTTCTCCCACTTAGAAATCATGGAGGGGTCTGAAATTGTCATCGTAGGTGCATGTCCACTGTGAGAGACATAATCTAAAAAAAAATATCCAGAAATCACAATGTATGATTTTTAAACTATTTATTTGTATGATACAGCTGCAAATAAGTATTTGAACACCTGTCTATCAGCTAGAATTCTGACCCTCAAAGACCTGTTAGTCTGCCTTTAAAATGTCCACCTCCACTACATTTATTATCCTAAATTAGATGCACCTGTTTGAGGTCGTTAGCTGCATAAAGACACCTGTCCACCCCATACAATCAGTAAGAATCCAACTACTAACATGGCCAAGACCAAAGAGCTGTCCAAAGACACTAGAGACAAAATTGTACACCTCCACAAGGCTGGAAAGGGCTACGGGGAAATTGCCAAGCAGCTTGGTGAAAAAAGGTCCACTGTTGGAGCAATCATTAGAAAATGGAAGAAGCTAAACATGACTGTTAATCTCCCTCGGACTGGGGCTCCATGCAAGAACTCACCTCGTGGGGTCTCAATGATCCTAAGGAAGGTGAGAAATCAACCCAGAACTACATGGGAGGAGCTGGTCAATGACCTGAAAAGAGCTGGGACCACCGTTTCCAAGGTTACTGTTGGTAATACACTAAGACGTCATGGTTTGAAATCATGCATGGCACGGAAGGTTCCCCTGCTTAAACCAGCACATGTCCAGGCATGTCTTAAGTTTGCCAATGACCATTTGGATGATCCAGAGGAGTCATGGGAGAAAGTCATGTGGTCAGATGAGACCAAAATAGAACTTTTGGGTCATAATTCCACTAAACGTGTTTGGAGGAAGAAGAATGATGAGTACCATCCCAAGAACACCATCCCTACTGTGAAGCATGGGGGTGGTAGCATCATGCTTTGGGGGTGTTTTTCTGCACATGGGACAGGGCGACTGCACTGTATTAAGGAGAGGATGACCGGGGCCATGTATTGCGAGATTTTGGGGAACAACCTCCTTCCCTCAGTTAGAGCATTGAAGATGGGTCGAGGCTGGGTCTTCCAACATGACAATGACCCGAAGCACACAGCCAGGATAACCAAGGAGTGGCTCTGTAAGAAGCATATCAAGGTTCTGGCGTGGCCTAGCCAGTCTCCAGACCTAAACTCAATAGAGAATCTTTGGAGGGAGCTCAAACTCCGTGTTTCTCAGCAACAGGCCAGAAACCTGACTGATCTAGAGAAGATCTGTGTGGAGAAGTGGGCCAAAATCCCTCCTGCAGTGTGTGCAAACCTGGTGAAAAACTACAGGAAACGTTTGACCTCTGTAATTGCAAACAAAGGCTACTGTACCAAATATTAACATTGACTTTCTCAGGTGTTCAAATACTTATTTGCAGCTGTATCATACAAATAAATAGTTAAAAAATCATACATTGTGATTTCTGGATTTTTTTTTTTAGATTATGTCTCTCACAGTGGACATGCACCTATGATGACAATTTCAGACCCCTCCATGATTTCTAAGTGGGAGAACTTGCAAAATAGCAGCGTGTTCAAATACTTATTTTCCTCACTGTATATATATATATATATATATATATATATATATATATATATATATATATATATATATATATATATATATATATATACATATACATATATTATTACCATCTTCACCTTCTGTACATATGGACCCCATACTCTTATTTATCACACTGCTATTTATTTATTCTAAGTAGGCCACTTATGCACTTCTGGTTAGATGATAAATGCATTTCATTGGCTCTGTACATGTACCTTGCACAATGACAAAGTTGAATTTAATCTAATCTAATTTCAGAATATCCAGATCCTTTAAAAATTGGATTTACCCCAATTTGTCAGATTCAGAATCTGTGGGATAAGCCTGGAGTTTGTTAATGTGCTAGTAATTGTCTTGCCTTTCTCTCATGTTTGTAGGAGTACAAGTTAGCTGAGAGTTCTCTAATGATAGTTGGCTATACAGTGCTTTAAGTTCTAGCCTTTTTTAAAGTAATTTTCCTTACTTCAGAGTTATAGAAAGTTGAACCATTTCTGCATAGACAACTGAATTAGCTATTTTATTTTTTTTACATTTTGTAACTTCTTACTGGCATTAACATATGACATGTTTTTACATCCAATGACCACTTTAATAGCAATGAATATAAAAAAAAATAATGTAACATGGAATAAAGGCACATCATACCTTTGAACATCATACACGATAACACCTTAAAAGAGTTTGTTAATGATCTGTTGTCATTGTAATTGTAGGACAATATTGTTGTAATGACTATTTGATGATTACTTAACTGTAGACTACATTCAGGTTGTGTCTAGTTCTTGGTTGAAAATGACAGCCGTAAGTGGTCAAAAATACATACCAGGATACATTTTCAAACAAAAACTAGACTCTCGATTCAGAAATCTAAAAAAAATTCACAAAGTTGACTGTATCTTTCAGAGACTTCTGATTGGCCAATTTGTCAAAATTAGGAGTGCACTTGTAGCTGTATTTAAAATTCTAGCTTTGGAGCAATGACCTTTTGCACTTGATACCATAAGAAAAATCAAGTTCTTCAGAAAATAGATTGAAGAAAATGTGGACTTCTACAAGGCTGGTTCATCTTTAGGAGCAATTTACAAACAACTAGAGGCACTACTGTACCTGAGGGTAACTGTATAAACAATTGTATGCAAATATGCTAATTTTGGGACCACACAGGTCTTGCATTGTTCCCAGTGTTAAACAAACATCGGTCCAAAGGTTAAACTGAATTGGTAAAGGCAGATACTAAAATATATACCAATTTATTTCACCAATAATATTGGTATCAAAATGTTTCGAGACTAATCCTGTTAACAAGTAAGTCATTTATTTAACTATGTTTACACTATCACCTTCAAAATAGTCCCCTTGCACAGCAATACAGCGCTCCCTACGTTCCTGCCTCCTCTGGAATGTCTCCTGGAAGTCTTCTTTTCAAAGCGTGTAAAGTACCTTCTGCGATTCATGCTGGATCTCTGCAATGGTGTCAAAATGGAGACCATTGAGCCGGATCTTCATCTTCGGGAAGTGGGTGAAGTCCGCATGAGCTCAGTGACTGGGTGGAAGTTTGTGTTTGTTCTAACTTGCTGTCCATGAGGAAATCGCAGAGGGGTTAAAGCATGTGGTCAGATTAGCAGCAGTTGCGCAGCTTCGGCTGTACACAGAACGATGTCTTTTAGCATACTGACTTAAGAAGGTTGGTGCTCCCTGTGACTGTGTGTGGGACTTTGTGCTGCCATCTGTTGACGTGCTGTTGACGTGCTCTTGAAACTTTTTACTACCACCAGGTACATCCACCATTAAGAGACTTCTGCATTGTCATAGCCTGAAAAGCTGTCAGGCCAGAAAGACACCCCATTCTCCAAGACTTGCTCAAAATAATGCGGGCTAAAAAGTGCAGTTTAACACACAGCTGAAGACCAAGCCTTTTGGAAGAGTGTCCACTGGTCATATATAACAAAAAATAACTTTAGATTGAGGGGTATGTAAGTAGGTATTTTCAAAGTATAAACATATTTGCTAGTCTTTGGCCTGAGTTCAGGAGCTCAGATGTAGCAGCTTGGTGTGGCTGGAATTTGAGCTCATGACCTTTGGATCCTCAGACGTTAACCACTAAGCTACCACTTCCTTTACCACTGTCACTGCATCAACATTTTTTATTTTTGAATAGCTACTCCATTAATCAAAAGGCTGTTCCCCGCTGGACTGGGATGATACCTGTGGACAAGGTGGCGGCGCTGCAGTGCTTGGCTCAGAAGCTCAGAAGTGCTCTGGAATGACTGGCCCAACTCATCCAGCTTCTGCTCCATAGAGATGATGCGCTGCTCCAGTTCTCGGTATGAGTTGTTCCAGTTGGCACTCAGGTCACACATGATCATCTGCATCTGTCCAATAAAAGATTAAGACATTTTATTTTGCCTTATAAGGTCTGGTCTGGGTTTGAACTTCTGTAGGGTCAGCAGCATTAAAGTTTAACTGCTCTACACAGTTTTGCAATAACATGCTTCTTTTCATAATGCTTCACTTACTGACTCACTCTGGAGTGGGATTATGGACTGAAAAACCAGTAAATAGTGTTCGGGTATGCTTTTGATTGCAGACTAGATAAGGCTTTAGGCAACGTTTTCATTACTGCGATTTTATTTTCACGTATTGTGCTATTCTAACAGATGTATCTGTATATATCTACCTGGGGGAAGTGGGTGCTCAGTGGTTAACCCATTGGACTTCTGATCGAAAGGTTGTGAATTTAAATCATAACACCCCAACACTGCCAAGCTGCCATTGCTGGGCTGCTGAGGCCCTTAACCCTGAAGTGATCAGTTGTATTATTGAGATAAATTCCTCAGTATAAGGGAGTCTAGTAAATGTCATACACTAAAATGTATTTAAATGAGAAAAAACCCACAAGACTAGGTAAACGTTTTTTTTTTGCCGGACCACCATGTCACACAAGTGTTAAATAGCAATTCAACAACACTGAATCAGTCATTATTTAGAGGGTCAAAAAGATAAACCTAGAAGACTTATAATACATATTTTAAATATTTAGGCAATGCTGTTTAAAAGAAAAAGCTGTCGTAGCATTTACAGTTAGCTAGATAGATAGCAAAACACAGAGCTGGTATTAATACAGGAATTCCCCGGACTTACTTATGGAGTCATCAGAAAGCATCTCCAAAAGAAACTTGAAATATTTAGAAGTTGAGGCATGGCAGGTCAAAACTGACTGTTGTATGTTCGCGAGCAGAGCGAGAAGCATACGGCGCTAGGTTAGCCTGACGTGCGAAACTTGTATATTATTTTTTTACATTATTGTACATATATATATATCTTCTTCTTCTTCTTTCGGCTGCTCCCATTAGGGGTCGCCACAGCGGATCATCCGTCTCCATACCACCCTGTCCTCTATATCTGCCTCTTTTACACCAACTACCTGCATGTCTTCCCTCACCACATCCATGAACCTCCTCCTTGGCCTTCCTCTTTTCCTCCTACCTGGTGGCTCCATCTTCAGCATTTTTCTACCAATATAATTCATGTCCCGTCTCTGCACATGTCCAAACCATCTCAATCTCGCCTCCCTCACCTTGTCACCAAAACATCCTACATGTGCTGTCCCTCTAATAAACTTATTTCTAATCTTGTCCATCCTCGTCACTCCCAACGAAAACCTCAACATCTTCAGCTCCGCTACCTCCAGCTCCACCTCCTGTTTTTTACTCAATGCCACTGTCTCTAATCCATACAACATCGCAGGTCTCACCACAGTCCTATAAACTTTCCCTTTCATTCTTGCAGATACTCTTCTATCACAAATCACTCCTGTCACTCTTCTCCACCCACTCCACCCTGCCTGCACTCTTTTCTTTACTTCCCTAACACACTCTCCATTACTTTGCACTGTTGACCCCAGGTACCTGAACTCCTCCACCTTCTCCACCTCTTCTCCCTGCAACCGCATCACTCCACTGCCCTCCCTCTCATTCACACACATGTACTCTGTCTTACTCCTACTGACTTTCATTCCCTTTCTCTCCAGCGCATATCTCCACCTCTCCAGGCTCTTCTCAACCTGCTCTCTACTCTCACCACAAATCACAATATCATCTGCAAACATCATAGTCCAGGGAGACTCCTGTCTGACCTCGTCCGTCAACCTGTCCATCACCACTGCAAACAGGAAAGGGCTCAGGGCCGATCCTTGATGCAGTCCAACCTTCACCCTGAACCAGTCTGTCGTACCTACTGCACACTTTACTGCCGTCACACTGTCCTCATACATGTCCTGCACCACCCTCACATACTTCTCTGACACACCTGACTTCCTCATACAATACCACAACTCCTCTCTCGGCACCCTGTCGTACGCTTTCTCTAAATCCACAAATACACAATGCAGCTCCTTCTGTCCTTCTCTATACTTCTCCATCAACATCCTCAAAGCAAATAAGGCATCTGTGGTGCTCTTCCTCGGCATGAAACCATACTATTGCTCACAGATGGTCACCTCTTCTCTCAGCCTGGCTTCCACTACTCTTTCCCATAACTTCATGGTGTGACTGATCAACCTAATTCCCCTGTAGTTACTGCAGGTCTGCACATCTCCCTTATGCTTAAAGATCGGTACCAGCACACTCCTTCTCCATTCCTCAGGCATCCTCTCCCCTTCCAGAATCCTGTTAAACAATCTGGTTAAAAACTCCACTGCCATCTCTCCTAAACATCTCCACGCTTCTACCGGTATGTCATCTGGTCCAACCGACTTTCCATTCTTCATCCTCTTAATCGCTGCTCTCACTTCCTCCTTACTAATCCTATCTACATCCTGCTTCACCAACTCCACATCCTCCAACCTTCTCTCTCTCTGATTTTCCTCATTCATCAGCTGCTCAAAATACTTCCTCCATCTTCTCAACACACTCTCCTCACTAGTCAACACATTTCCCTCTCCATCCTTTATTGCTCTAACTTGCAGTACATCCTTCCCAGCTCGGTCCCTCTGCTTGGCCAATCGGTATAAATCCTTTTCTCCTTCCTTAGTGTCCAACCTCTTATACAGTTCCTCATATGCCTTTTCCTTGGCTTTCGCCACATCCCTTTTAACCTGCTGCCGCATCTCCTTGTACTCCTGCCTACTTTTTTCATCACTCTGTCGATCCCACTTCTGTTTTGCCAATCTCTTTCCCCTAATGCTCTCCTGCACTTCCTCATTCCACCACCACGTCTCCTTGTCTTGCTTTCTATTTCCAGATGTCACACCAAGTACTTTTCTAGCTGCCTCCCTCATCACTCCTGCAGTAGTTGCCCAATCATCCGGCACCTCTTCACCACCACCAAGCCCCTGTCTGACCTCTTCCCTGAACCTCACACTACACTCTTCCTCCTTCAGTTTCCACCATCTTATTCTTGTTTCAAACCTTACTTTCCTCCTCTTCTTCTTCGCCTCCAAAACCATCCTACAGACCACCATCCGATGCTGTCTAGCTACACTGTCCCCCGCCAACACCTTACAGTCTCCAATCTCCTTCAGGTTGCATCTCCCACACAGAAGATAATCCACCTGTGTGCACCTTCCTCCACTCTTATACGTCACCCTATGATCCTCCTTCTTCTTAAAATACGTGTTCACCACTGCCATTTCCATCCTTTTAGCAAAATCTACCACCATCTGCCCTTCCACATTCCTCTCCTTAAAACCATACCTACCCATCACCTCCTCATCACCTCTGTTCCCTTCACCTACATGCCCATTAAAGTCTGCCCCAATCACCAATCGTTCTTTCATTGTACATATATATATATATATATATATATATATATATATATATATATATATATATATATATATATATATATATATATATATTTTTACAATTTGTCGTATTGCTCTCGTCATCGTAAGATCAAAAAATCTTTGAAAAAAAAAAGCTTAACCTTCATAACTCGTCTAAACCATCTTTATAAACAAACGGTTGAGATAAATGAATGCAGGACACCTTACATCCTTGTTTACTTTTTTTTTTTTTTTCAAGTATGTCACTGGTATCACTCACAGCTTGACCTTTTAAAATGTACAATTTTAACAGCAGGCATGTGTCAGTCAGCAAAAATAAGCGGTGGTCCAGTAAAAAAACACTACATGTACTATATATACACTATATAGTATACACAGTCAAAACTTTATAAACACATGGAAAATAGTGCCTATTTAATGATAAAAAGTTTTGTGGCATCTATGAAATTCAATAAAACTATAGATCATACAAATGAATTCAAAATTGAATAATTTGTTTAAAGCGTTTATGTCAACCTTAGAGAGGTCCACCATCTCACTTGTGTAGTCCCTCAGTTTCCTCTGCTTCAGCCGCAGATGACGAAATCTACAAGTGGAAAATAAAGGAGGTTCACTGAGGTTAACAGGCAAAAACATCTCTAACCTTAAACATTTTTAAAATAACTTCTATTCTCAGGAAAAGTTGCTCATGTCAGTTGCTGCTGATGACTAAATTTGTATGATCAATGAGATTAAGCTGGACAAAGTCTTAAATATCTCTTGACATTTCTGATATTGTGTAGTATTTTAAGGCTTGTCTAACTTTGGATGATAATTCAGTGTTTCAGAAAGTAGAACAGAAACCAATATTGCAGGGTGGTTGTAAGGTAACTGCTGAAGCAGGCAGAATTGGCTGGCCTTGGAGTGTCAACCAGATGAAATAGTAGCCTTCAAAATAAAAAAAAAAGGAACCATAAAAATAAAAAAGGAAATGTACCGTAAACACAAAATAAGGAAATTGGCCACCTATTCTGACCTTTAGCTCTTTATCCAAAAGTCTAAGATGTGCCTAGTGTTCTTTCCAGATTTTTATTTCCAGATATTTTCGTGTGCCGGACGACTAAAATCCCTCCACCCTCATAAATGAGCGAAAGCACACACTCGCATGCTGTCTGGCTCAAATGTGTATGGAAAAGTTTTGAAGGCCAGTTGCCTTTGCTAATGGTTTTAAACACCGGTTCACAAATTCACACGTCTGAACTTCCTGTTCATGACTTAACTGAAGCCTGGCTGATCTCCTTATCAGCAGGAAGTTGCGGGTGCAGAATGTAAACAACAGACTGTAGACATCCAAAGGAGAGAGTACTATTTCAGTTAGTAACATTAAGGAAAAGGGGACAACGCGTGTTAGAATCAGTTGGCGAACTTAGATCTTACTGAGGAGGGTTTACTTGCACTGATTGCCAAGGTGTATCTTGATAAAGTGATCCAACCCAATAAACAAACAGAAGATAAAGGGATAAGGAAAATAATTACCAAAATATAGGTTCACACTGCAACCTCCACCATGCTCTTGTTCCCCAATGATTAAACAAGAAAATCTGAACAATCATATTCGTTTATACCAATACAGACCTTTGTGTGTGTAGAATGTGATGTTGCTAAATTTGTAGCAGATTAGGCGAGTTTAAGGTTACTTACATTCGGATGGCTTCCAGCAGGCATCTCTGGTGGCGTCGGTGCTCGCTGTGCTTGTCCCTGGCCTGTGTGGTGCGGTGGAGAAGCCAGCATTCCCTCAGCACGTTTGCAGCGGCGTTGCGGATCTTTAACGGCACAGAGTCTGCTTAGCGTTCAAAATATTGCACCTACATTTTTTGCACAGCACTTTTTAAAATTTACTTTAAAACAAACGGTGGATTCAGAATACAAAATCCAGACTGTCTGTGGGGGGTCCTCCCTACTACTACCATCCTGAAATAATGGGTTATCTCTCACTGCCAAATTCTGCTCAATTGTCACTGCCTTAAAAAAAAATAAAAATAAAAAAACTCACACTGACTCACTTTTAGCAACCACTTTATCTTGGTCAAGGTCACAGAGGAGCCAGAGCTTATCTGAGGTACACTGGTTGTGATGTCATCCTATCGCAGGATACCATATACACACACTAATTTATAGGAAATTCTTCCCAGGAAATTGTCTTTTTATTCTATAACAGAATTTCCATTACTTCAGAATACTGAAGGGCATTCAGTATGTTCCACCATGACAATGCCCCTGTGCACAAAGCAAGCTCCATGAACAAGTTTCTGAACTTTTCTGAAATGCACATTGTCTCAAAGCAGCTTTACACAGATAATGTGGTGATAAAAATGATTAAGATGTTATTTAAGTGTAAGTTTGTCACTGATGTGGCAAGAAAAAACTCTCCGAGATGGCATAGGGAATAAACACAGAGCACTAGGGTCTGATTTCTCATGTTTGTGTAGGGTGCCTTCATGTTTTCTGGTCCAAAAAAAATGCCAGCAGACTGGCTATGATTAATGAGTGTGTGAATAGTGTTGTGCAATGGAGTGGTGATCGATGCTGGTTAAATTGTGCCCAGTGTTATCTGGATCCATTGGAAAAACCTGACCAAAAAATTTAATGGGCTGAAATTTTTATTGGTGAAAATAACGGAAAAAAAACCTTTTGCACTGATGCATATCTCTAAACGGTTACGTCTGATACGAGTTACAAAAAAAAAGGTATTTACACTCGCTAATGTTATATGAGCAGAACGAAAGGAAATAATCATAAAAATATTTGTTCTAAGAACAGGATCCACAACAGAATGAACATGTGGGTTACATTCCTGAGGTTTACATCTTTTTTCTGGTCTTTGATTCTATTCTAGTCCATGCCATCCTTCTGAGAGCACCATTCTAACCCAGGCTGCTCATTATGATGTCACACCCTCACTGGCACTGGAGTGCTGTGGTGTTTGGATATTATTAGAGCATCCAGATGTCTTCCTTCAAATCCGTCAGGGTAAATCACTGATGGTGGCAGCTAAAGTCCACAGGACACACATACACACGGCAATTGCAGACATAAGGATACAACCTGTGACAGGATGTGACACTTGGCAAATCATGAATTTAACCCTTAGACATGCAACAACACATCAACAATAATAAGAAATCACCTTATGTAACTTGTGTAGTGTATTTCTGACCAAGAAACACCTGACCAACACTAACATTTGGCCGCTTGAGGTGATATACACTTCCTTCCTTTTAATTTTTTAAATTGGACTGTTTTCATCTATGGAAACTCTCCCAGTATCTTCCGCCAAGTGTGTTTATTTTCGGGCTTCTCCTTCCCTCTGATAAGCAAACAGATGGATCCTGTTGGAGAAGTGTAACACAGTGCACCCATCCTTTCAGCATCAACATACCCCACCTTCTACTGTCCTCTGTCATAACACACGCTAGAGTGCACACGCAGACGTGTGCACACCAGCGCTTGCAGTTTCCTGTCCACCGCTTAAAACCACACTCAGACTGACACAAGTCCTTTTCCTGACAGCGACCTGATTGCTTCCTGCCTTTGACGCCTTTTGGACACCATTACAAAGATTTTAATGCTTTTTTTTTTGCTCCTACACTACGGTGCCTTTTGGAATGTGCTTTTTAAGGAAAACATTTTGTCTAAAAAAAGCCTAATAAGCATAATACACATGCATTGTGGAAAATAACACCTGCTTCATTTGTGCCACTTTATACCATCTATTATACCATCTATTTATACCATATCT
The DNA here is from genome assembly GCF_946808225.1 of Silurus aristotelis. Taxonomy (NCBI): domain Eukaryota; kingdom Metazoa; phylum Chordata; class Actinopteri; order Siluriformes; family Siluridae; genus Silurus; species Silurus aristotelis. The sequence continues at coordinate 35,729,152 of NC_139574.1, forward strand.
ATTGAAACTATATACTGATTATGTTTCCAACTCAAGCACTTGAGAAATTTTTAAAGGTATTGACAGGTTCATGAAGGCAATCAAAGGATGGTTGAATAACAGGGACTGTTATTCCTATGAATAATGTTCATATAATGACTATAAAAGATATGTACATTTATAAATTATCTGGAAGTACAATATTTATTACATTTAATATGTAGTGAGGTGTGATAGTGCCAGTGTCACGTCACTGAATGTTACATCTGTTTTATGTTAAGTCATGATACCGATTCAAGTCCTTGTTTTGAGAATGGAGGGAAAGTGTTGCATTGGTCGAGGATGGAGGGAGCATGGTGGAGTGATAAAGGATCTAGGTAGCGTGGTGCAGTGGTAGGGGATGGAGGCAGTATGGTGGAGTAAAAAAGGGGGGAGGGAGCATGGTGCAGTGGTTAATGATAGAAAGAGCATAGTGCAGTAGTTAAGGATGGAGAGAACATGGCACAGTGGTTGAGGATGAAGGGAGAGTGGTGCAGTGGTTGAGGATGGAGGAAAAGTGGTGCAGTGACAAAGGAGAGAAGAATTGTGGTGAGGTGATAAAGGATCTATGTAGTGTGGTGAAGGGGTAGAGGATAAAGGGGGTGTGGTGCAGTGAAAAAGGGGGGAAGGAGTGTAGTGCAGAGGTTGAGGATAGAAGGATAGTGGGAGTGTGGTGCAAGTAAAAGAGGGTGGAGGGAGTGTGGCGCAGTGGTTAAGGGTGGAGGGAGCGTGGCGCAGTGGTTGAGGATGGAGGGAGGGTGATGCAGTGGTTGAGGATGAAAGGAGAGTGGTGCAGTGGTTGAGGATGGAGGGAGGGTGGTGCAGTGGTTGAGGATAAAAGGAGAGTGCTGCAGTGGTTGAGAATGGATGGGGAGTGGTGCAGTGGTTGAGGATGGAGGGAGAGTGGTAAAGTGGTGTAGGATGAAGGGAGTGTGGTACAGTGGTTGGGGATGGAGGGAGGGTGGTGCAGTGGTTGGGGATGAAAGGAGAGTGGTGCAGTGGTTGAGGATGGAGGGAGAGTGGTGCAATGGTTGAGGGTGGAGGGAGAGTGGTGCAGTGGTTCAGGATGGAGGGAGAGTGGTAAAGTGGTGTAGGATGGAGGGAGTGTGGTACAGTGGTTGAGGATAAAAGGAGAGTGGTGCAGTGGTTGAGGATGAAAGGAGAGTGGTGCAGTGGTTGAGGATGTAGAGAGAGTGGTGCAGTGGTTGAGGATGGAGAAAGAGTGGTAAAGTGGTGTAGGATGAGGGACTGTGGTACAGTGGTTAAGGATGGAGAGTGGTAAAGTGGTGTAGGATGGAGGAAGTGTGGTACAGTGAAAGAGGGTAAAGAGAGCGTGGTGTTGTGGTTTAGGATAGAGGGAGCTTGGCACAGTGGTTGAGGATGGAGGGAGAGTGGTGCAGTGGTTAAGGATGGAGGAAGAGTGGTGCAGTGGTTGAGGATGGAGGGAGAGTGGTGCAGTGGTTGAGGATGGAGGGAGAGTGGTGCAGTGGTTGAGGATGGAGAAAGAGTGGTGCAGTGTTGAAGGATGGAGGGAGCGTGGTGCAGTGGTTGAGGATGAAGGGAGAGTGGTGCAGTGGTTAAGGATGGAGGAAGAGTGGTGCAGTGGTTGAGGATGGAGGGAGCATGGTGCAGTGGTTGAGGATGAAGGGAGCGTGGTGCAGTGGTTGAGGATAGAGAAAGAGTGGCGCAGTGGTTGAGGATAGAGGGAGAGTGGGGCAGTGGTTGAGGATAGAGGGAGAGTGGCGCAGTGGATGAGGATAAAGGGAGAGTGGTGCAGTGGTTGAGGATGGAGGGAGAGTAGTGCAGTGGTTGAAGATGGAGGGAGAGTGGCACAGTAGTTGAGGATGGAGGGAGCGTGGTGCAATGGTTGAAGATGGTGGGAGAGTGGTGCAGTGGTTGAGGATGGAGAGTGTGGTGCAGGATGAGATAACTCCTGTGAGGTAGAGGCTTACTTACTTTTTGCAAGTATCAGTTACAGTTACAGGTAAACATAGGACCTTCGAAGACCTTCCTCACCTCTTTAGAGATTTGGATATCCATCATGAAGAAGTGAACATGTTTCTCTCCTTTGTTTAGTGCCAGCTTCTTCGTCACAACTGCAACTAACATAGCTGTGCAAGCCACACCCTGCCAAACAGATGCACAAATAGCAGGTTATTACCTCACGTTATCCCTTTGATTCCCAAAGCACTGCTGAATTTAAACCATCGCACCAAGATACATCAATTCAGAAGTAAAATAGCACAGTTCAGGTTTAGTAGTGCAGATTATCTTTACCTGTTCCTCTCTCCGGCTTGCGTTAGTGAAAGAGAGGAAAAGAAATATTCACTTAGTGTTATGAAAATATACAAGCAGGTAATTCTTTCATGAAACATTTCATTCAGCATTCATAGAGACATGAGTACAACAATACAGCGACCTCTAAATCTCCTCCTTCTTCGGTTTTATTGCCGGGCATGACTAAGCGATATCTGATGGAGCAATAAAAGGCAATTTAAAATGCTGTCTCCAGAAACAATTATGAAAATGTTCTAATTTCTGGTTGTGACAGAATGCTACAAAGGAGGAAGCATATCCTTCCTGGGATCTGTCCGCACACTGTGCAAAGGATACAAGTAAAGTGATCACCTCCCTAAAACAGCTGCCACACATCAAACCACACCCTTTCTCAGGCTCAATATTGACTCATCACACACACACACACACACACACACACACACACACACACACACACACACACACACACACACACACACACACACACACACACACACACACACACACTACTATTATCACACATACTCTTTGGGTCAATAATTCCTTATCAGCTTACTCAGAATCCTAACCAGGCTTACACTGAATCACTGTGGATCGATTTAGGCACATTTCTGTTGTGTCTGACAGCCTGAACTGGATGGTAAATCCTGTATCACTTATACAGTGAGAGTGTGAAAATGATGTCTGATAATTCCACTCAGTTGACCTCATGATCAGGTGTGGAAATTTATAAACAATTTAAACTTTCATTACAGAACTTCTGTACATGAGTTGCTATCATGCTACTTTTTGGAATAAATAATTGTTTTTCCAGGATAAAAGAAAAATGAAAATGTTGATTAAATCAGTTTTAAGAACCTATCATTTTCACAGCCTTACATACACATATGCACATAAGACATTAGCTAGCTTGATGATCTAGAATAGAAAGACAGATCATTTGATGCTCGGTATAGTGAGTAATGGGCAACTTCGCTAGAAAGCTAACTAGGTAGCTAGAAGCATGTATGAGTTATAAACTAGCAGGCTTACTATGCAAAGCTAGCAAGGTTTTAACCGAAGATTTTTTATGCTAAAGTTATTCCGAAACATATACAAACAATATACAATTCGAAGTACTGTGACGTAAACAAAATCATATGCATCTAAATTACAACACTATTGTTTGGTTGGAGCAAAAATGCTTTACGCCATGTTGTTCAGTGGACCCTTATTATTCCTAATAAACCGAAATTTGCAGCAGTGAATGCGTTTGTGACTCATTATTAAAATGTACTGATTTTTTTATGCATGTTGTTAGTGTGTACTGCTTACACACATTCAGAAATTCCATTCGTTATACGTTTTCCATTGAAAAACAGTGATCTAGAATTGCTGCTTGTGGCTTAGACCTTTAGATTGATGTATAGTTAGTCATGGTTAAACTTCTCCCGTATTATTTAATCTATTGCTAAACATTAACACCTCCGAACAATGAGATATCGGTCACGTTGACGTGGTGCTGAAGGCTAAGGAGTTAAGTTAACCAACCAGCTAACATTAACTTTTTAATGGACAAAAGAGGTGGTCCACCATTTATCAAAGCTCACTAGATAAGTTTGTATAATTGCTAAAAATGCATTGGCCAGATATGGTATGTCTTGATGTGGCTATATAAAATACCTGAAATATATGGAACCTTTAATTGGCAAGCACATATAACATAACTATGTTAGTTTTGTCCTCTTTCTGTAAGCTAGATAGAGGAGTAAAGAAATGTATATTAACAATAATGTTCATGAACCAATTTAAAAAAAAAAATTAAACTAATCTATTCAATTCAGTTTGTATATTTGTATACAAATGGGAGGAGGGGTTGCACAGTGGTTAAGATGTTGGAATTCTGATCAGAAGGGCATGAATTCAAATCCCACCCTCACTAAGCTGTCATTGCTGGGCCCTTGAGCAAGGCCCTTAACCCTAAACTGCTCAGTTGTATGAATGAGAGAATTGTGCATTGCTCTGCATAAGGGCATCTGCCAAATGCCTTCAATGCAAATGTATAGCACTTTTAATTATGCACATTGTCCCAAATCGGTTTTAAAAATTAAGTCGATTACGAATATACATTTCAGCATTATAAATTCATCACTATAAATTGATCCCCAATGAGTGAGCCACTGTCGACAGTAGCAAGGCAAAACTCCCTGACATTGTATAAAGAAGAAACTTTGAGAGGAACCAGACTCAAAAAAGGGAACCTCATTCTCATCTGGGTGACACTGGAGGTCCATTCCTTATAGTTCCATTATTGTTGAGCTTATCACCTGTCACTGATGAATTTTTGAATGAGAACACTACTCTTAGAAATATTAATAGACCCAAGGCATTGTAGCAAACCATCTACATTAATCACAGTTCAAATCCATGATCAAATCATGGTTCCTGAGTTAACCTTCACAGTAACCTCATGGATCGTTAGTGTTAAGAAAAATTATCAAATAGAATTGAGAGAAAATAGAACATTCAGATTCCCTGTGTCAACTGTAGAAGTGAACAAAAAAAGTACTCTGAAAAGTATATACTCGAGAGTTTTTTTTTATTAAACAACATATTTACGCTTTTGTTTCTGGAACGCTACTTTGACGTGTGTGAGTCAGGATCTGAAACACACCTCAGAAGCTAAAGGATGTGACTTTGCTGTAATCAGCATTGTGGTTGTTGCTTGGTAACTGTATTTACATGCTGTGAGCTACATAATGCTAAACTAGTTAGTTACTACTTTAACTAAGAAAAACATCCCATTAATTATATATAGACGATGGACAATAGGCGATGAATAGTGGTGATACATGTTTTGTTTCTTATTGGTGGTTCAGCACGCAAAACTGCACACTGCTTGTCAGCATTTTCAGACTGAGGTGACTTGTTGCATCATTTCCCTCTGGATAGTGCTGCAGGGTGAACCCTGATCAGATTTCTCTCTTCGTACAAGGCAATTCAAATGTTAGATTTAATAATCCCCAAATTGTTTGTGTCTGCATGTATAACAGAGACCTTATGTTTTCACTGCTGCTAGCCTCTGATCCCACGCCTTTGTCAGGGTCCTCTGAGACCCCCCCCCCAGTGTTGTGCACTAACCTGTCAACAGACCAAGGAGATCTAACATCCTTTTATGTTAGATGTCAGTGATATTCTGTTACAGGCTTTGGTGTTTTTTGTTGCCTTCCCTCTATAGACCCAGGTTATAGACTCTCCTATGGAGGGGTTCTTCTTTTCACACAGTTGCCATCTGACAGTGTGTGTATATATATATATATATATATATATATATATATATATATATATATATATATATATATATATATATATATATATATATATATATATATATATATATATATATTCAGTACAGACCAAAAGTTTGGACACACCTTCTCATTCAAAGAGTTTTCTTTATTTTCATGACTATGAAAATTGTAGAGTCACACTGAAGGCATCAAAACTATGAATTAACACATGTGGAATTATATACATAACAATAAAACCCTTTTACTTAGATTACTGCTTTGCACACTCTTGGCATTCTCTTGATGCCTACTTTGAAGAACCTACAATATTTTCAGTTCACTTTTTTGTTATGTATATAATTCCACATGTGTTAATTCATAGTTTTGATGCCTTTAGTGTGACTCTACAATTTTCATAGTCATGAAAATAAAGAAAACTCTTTGAATGAGCAGGTGTGTCCAAACCTTTGGTCTGTACTGTATATATAATATATATATAAACTTTTGGTCTGTACTATATATATATATATATATATATATATATATATATATATATATATATATATATATAAATATATATATATAAATATATATATATATATATATATATATATATATATATATATATATATATATATATATATATACAGTGAGGAAAATAAGTATTTGAACACCCTGCTATTTTGCAAGTTCTCCCACTTATAAATCATGGAGGGGTCTGAAATTGTCATCGTAGGTGCATGTCCACTGCGAGAGACATAATCTGGAAAAAAAAAAAATCCAGAAATCACAATGTATGATTTTTTTAAACTATTTATTTGTATGATACAGCTGCAAATAAGTATTTGAACACCTGTCTATCAGCTAGAATTCTGACCCTCAATGACCTGTTAGTCTGCCTTTAAAATGTCCACCTCCACTACATTTATTATCCTAAATTAGATGCACCTGTTTGAGGTCGTTAGCTGCATAAAGACACCTGTCCACCCCATACAATCAGTAAGAATCCAACTACTAACCTGGCCAAGACCAAAGAGCTGTCCAAAGACACTAGAGACAAAATTGTACACCTTCACATGGCTGGAAAGGGCTACAGGGAAATTGCCAAGCAGCTTGGTAAAAAAAGGTCCACTGTTGGAGCAATCATTAGAAAATGGAAGAAGCTAAACATGACTGTCAATCTCCCTCGGACTGGGGCGCCATGCAAGATCTCACCTCGTGGGGTCTCAATGATCCTAAGGAAGGTAAGAAATCAGCCCAGAACTACACGGGAGGAGCTGCTCAATGACCTGAAAAGAGCTGGGACCACTGTTTTCAAGGTTACTGTTGTTAATACACTAAGACGTCATGGTTTGAAATCATGCATGGCACGGAAGGTTCCCCTGCTTAAACCAGCATATGTCCAGGCACGTCTTAAATTGGCCAATTACCATTTGGATGATCCAGAGGAGTCATGGGAGAAAGTCATGTGGTCAGATGAGACCAAAATAGAACTTTTGGGTCATAATTTCACTAAACGTGTTTGGAGGAAGAAGAATGATGAGTACCATCCCAAGAACACCATCCCTACTGTGAAGCATGGAGGTGGTAGCATCCTGCTTTGGGGGTGTTTTTCTGCACATGAGACAGGGCGACTGCACTGTATTAAGGAGAGGATGACCGGGGCCATGTATTGCGAGATTTTGGGGAACAACCTCCTTCCCTCAGTTAGAGCATTGAAGATGTGTCGAGGCTGGGCCTTCCAACATGACAATGACCCAAAGCACACAGCCAGGATAACCAAGGAGTGGCTCTGTAAGAAGCATATCAAGGTTCTGCTGTGGCCTAGCCAGTCTCCAGACCTAAACCCAATAGAGAATCTTTGGAGGGAGCTCAAACTCCGTGTTTCTCAGTGACAGGCCAGAAACCTGACTGATCTAGAGAAGATCTGTGTGGAGGAGTGGGCCAAAATCCCTCCTGCAATGTGTGCAAACCTGGTGAAAAACTACAGGAAATGTTTGACCTCTGTAATTGCAAACAAAGGCTACTGTACCAAATATTAACATTGACTTTCTTAGGTGTTCAAATACTTATATGCAGCTGTATCATACAAATAAATAGTTTAAAAAATCATACATTGTAATATCTGGATTTTTTTTTAGATAATGTCTCTCACAGTGGACATGCACCTACGATGACAATTTCAGACCCCTCCATGATTTCTAAGTGGGAGAACTTGCAAAATAGCAGGGTGTTCAAATACTTATTTTCCTCACTGTGTATATATATATATATATATATATATATATATATATATATATATATATATATATATATATATATATATATATAGTATTACAATTGGCTGGAGAATCTTTAATGGCCTGCTATAGAGCTGATGCTGAAGTATGGAATATTAGTCATGCTGGTTCAGTATTCCTTTCACCCAGAATGAGTCTCCAAATGTTCCTGCTTTAAAACAACCCCAAACCATTAAGCTTCCACTTCACTGTTTGACTGTGGGGTTGAGGCAGTCTGCTAACATTTCCTCCCCTGTTCGACGATTCAGAGAAGTTCTTGCCTTTTACACGGTTTGTTGCATATTTACAAGCTCAAGTGTATACAGTATTAGTATAGTATCTCACAAAAGTGAGTACACCCCTCACATTTTAGCAACCATTTTTCTTATGTTCACAATACTATAGAGATAAAACTTGGATATACTTAACAGTAGTGAATGTGCAGCTTGTATAACAGTACAGATTTACTGTCCTCTAAAAATAACTCAACATACAGTCATTATTGTTTAAATAACTTTAAAAAAGTAAGTGTACCCTAAGTGAACATGTCAAAACTGTTTTCAAAGTGTCAATACCACTGTTAATAACCACTTGCAGGAGAACAATATCTTTGAAGAGTTTCAGTCAGGTTTTAGGCCCCATCATAGCACAGAAACTGCTCTAGTTAAAATCACTAACGACCTGTTTTTAGCTTCAGACCAAGGCTACATCTCCCTATTAGTTTTACTAGATTTTAGTGCTGCGTTCGACACTATAGATCATGATCTTCTCCTCGATCGCTTACAGAATTACATCGGTATTCAGGGACAGGCATTAAGCTGGTTTAAATCCTACCTGTCCAATCGTTACCATTTTGTAGATTTAAATGGAGAGCTATCCAGGATAATGCTAGTAAATTATGGCGTGCCACAAGGGTCAGTTCTGGGACCCCTGCTTTTTACAATATACATGCTTCCATTAGGAAATATTATTAGAAGGCATGGAATTAGCTTCCATTGTTATGCTGATGATACCCAGCTATATATTTCATCCAAACCAGGCGATACAGCTCAATTAGCTCGCATAACTGAGTGTGTTGAAGAAATAAGAGATTGGATGACCCATAACTTTCTGCTATTAAATTCTGATAAAACGGAGATTTTGCTCATCGGCGCAAAAAATAGTACACAGAAGCTCCAGCATCTCAGCCTGCATTTAGACGGTTGTTCTGTAACTACTAGTTCAACGGTAAAAGACCTGGGAGTTATTTTAGACAGCAACTTATCTTTTAAAAATCACATCAATCAAGTTACAAAAACAGCCTTCTTTCACCTTAGAAATATTTCTAAGCTAAGAAATATGTTATCTATATCTGATGCAGAGAAGCTCGTCCATGCGTTTATGACCTCTAGAATAGACTACTGTAATGCATTACTAGGTGGATGTCCTGCATCATTAATAAACAAGCTTCAGTTAGTTCAGAATGCCGCAGCAAGAGTTCTTACTAGGTCAAGAAAATACGATCATATAACCCCAATCTTATCGTCCCTACATTGGCTTCCTATTAAGTTTCGAATAGACTACAAACTACTGCTACTCACTTATAAAGCACTAAATGGTTTGGCTCCCATGTATCTATCCGGTCTCTTAACACGCTACAATCCGTCACGCTCCCTGAGATCTCAAAACTCTGGGCTTCTAGTAGTTCCTAGAATAGCAAAGTCCACTAAAGGCGGTAGAGCATTTTCACATTTAGCTCCTAAACTCTGGAATAGTCTTCCTGACAGTGTTCGGGGTTCAGGTACACTCTCCCAGTTTAAGTGCAGATTAAAAACATATCTTTTTAGCAAAGCCTACACATAACACACATCACACACATCACATCATAACCTTGTGCTCCAGAACATCTGATCACATGCACATTATCAACTTGTGCTGTTAATATCATGAACAGCAGCTACACTAATTCCTCTCCACTGCTTCTCTTTCTCTCCCCATCCCGAGGCATCCTGAGGTTTGGCCAGCTCCAGTCACGTCCCACCTCGTGAAGATTATGGACCTATGGATGATCATGGAGAAGTAGATGCCGAGTGTTTAAAGGCCCTGGCATGGAGAAGCTGATGCTGGATCTATGATGATCACAAATTGTTCTGTATTGTTGAAAGATTTATGACCAAACTTTTGATGTCACCCATATGAGGATGGGTTCCCCTTTGAGTCTGGTTCCTCTCAAGGTTTCTTCCTCATATCATCTAAGGGAGTTTTTCCTTGCCACTGTCGCCACGGCTTGCTCATCAGGGACAAACGCACACCATTCACCTTTACTGTTGTTTTCTGTAAAGCTGCTTTGAGACAATGTCTGTTGTGAAAAGCGCTATACAAATAAACATGACTTGACTTGACTTGACTGTTATCCAGCACTGCCTTAATCCACCTGGGTGTGAAATTCACCAGAGCTGCACATGATGTTGCTGGAATCCTCTTCCACTCCACCATAATGAGATCACAGAGCTGCTGGATGTTAGACATATGACGCTTCTCCACCTTTCACTTGAGGATTCCCCACAGGTGCTCAATAGGGTTCAGGTCTGGAGACATACTTGGCCACTCCATTAACTTCAGCTTCCTCAGCAAGGCAGTTGTGTGTTTGGGGTCGTTATTATGTTGGAAAACTGCTGTTCGACCCAGTTTCTGAAGGGAGGGCATCATGTTTTGCTTTAGAATGTCACAGTACATGTTGGAATCCATGTTTCCCTCAATAAACTGCCGCTCCCCAGTACCAGCAGCACTCATGCAGCCCTTAGACCATGATGCCACCACCACCCTGCTTGACTGTAGGCAAGACACAATTTTCTTGGTACTTCTCACCAGGTCATATTGGACACCATCAAGCTTCTGCACCTGACGTACAGCAAGAGGACTCAACTTCTTCAATCGACCCTTGCGAGGCCTGTTCCGTGTGGAACCTTGGTACTTCTTGGTACTTGGTCCTTGGTACCACTTCTTGGTTCTTGGTACTTGGTACCACTTCTTGGTACTTGGTACCAAGTACTTCTTGGTACTTCTCACCAGGTCATATTGGACACCATCAAGCTTCTGCACCTGATGTACAGCAAGAGGACTCAACTTTTTTAATCGACCCTTGTGAGGCCTGTTCCGAGTGGAACCTGTCTTGGAAAACCTCTGTATGACATCTCTGTATGAGTTCTTTGCCATGAGGTGCCAACATGCAGTGGTCAGTATGAGAAAATTGTACTCAAAACACAAAATTTTAACTGCTCTAATACAATATACACACTATACTCAATATATACACACTACAAATGTATGGTCGTGTCAAGCAGACAAAAACATGAACATGATGAATAGGACGTCTGGCTTTGCACGGTTACACGATGTACAGCTGTTATCACTTAGGGTGTACTCACTTTCGTTGCCAGTTATTTTTAATAAAATAGCTGTATGTTGAGTTATTTTTAGAGGACAGCAAATCTGTACTGTTATACAAGCTGCACATACACTACTCTAAAATATATCACGGTTCATTTTCGATAGTATTGTCCCTTGACAAGATTATACTAAAATGGTTGCTGAAATGTGAGGGGTGTACTTACTTTTGTGGAAAACAGTATATATAGATTTCAGCAACCATTTCAGGGTTATTTAAAAATAATTGCTTCAGTTCTTTAGCATCGTCATGGAATGGGTCAGTGATCATTTGAAAAAGTTACTATCTAATTTACTATCTAAGGAACTGCAGTATACTTCATTAGTATTCCACATGTAATTTGTAGTAATTCATCAGCTGTGCTATAATGCAGCTTCATAGATCCAAGTGTCAGGGAGCACCCTGCACTCCCGCCCGCACATGCACCCTGCACTCCCACCCAACACGGAGCTTCTCGCCTGATTACTAACTCGGCGCACCTGACTTCTATCAGACTCCCTCCCATATAAGCAGCTTCGCTTCCCACCAACACCGTCCGTTATTGCCCTTATGGACTCAAGCTGTCAGCTCTACGATTTCCCGTTCTGCTGCCAGTTTGCTTGCTCTATCGACACGCTACTATCGTTTCAGCCCTTTTGCTTTTGCCGCTTCGCTCCGGGTTTCTGTTCTGTTTGTGTTAGTGCTCATTTGACTGTACTCCATTCTGTCATTAAAACCCTGGTTTTGCACAGCTCCGCTTTCCGCCTCGTCCGTGCGTAACAGAATAACGGACCGACAACAAAGGAGAGAGAGCCGCCCCTCACCTGGAGATGGACGCACACGCCGGCGCCACATCGGACACGGTACGGGACAGTGCCGCCGCCGCTAACCCCGCACCCGCGGCCGCCTACGTTCCAATGCCGTTTCCCTCTACTTTCTCCGGCGAACCATCTGAATGCCGCGGGTTTTTGATGCAAGTGGATCTCTTCATAGAGATGCAGCCGCAGCGTTTCCCCACCGCTTGAGCCAAGATCGCGTTCATCATCTCCTTGCTTTCCGGGAAGGCGTTAGCCTGGGCCCAATCTCTCTGGGAAGCCGCAGGAATACACGGCATTCACCGCGCACTTCCGGGAAGTGTTCAGTACCTCCCCCGGAGTCCTCTCCACTACGGATCAGCTGCTCGGGTTGCGCCAGGGTGAGGATTCCATCACCGACTACAGCCTCCGTTTTCGCACTCTGGCGGCATCTTGTGGCTGGAACGATTCAGCGCTGCTCGGTATTTATCGGCAGGGTTTGGCTCCTGAAATAAAGCAGGCGATGGCCATTCACGAGGATTCGGTGGGATTGGAAGATTTCATACGGAAATCCGTCGGCCTCGCACAGCGTTTGGCGGCATGCCGGAGCTCGCCACCATTACCCACGTCGTCATTTCCAGTCATGCAACATTCCGCGCCTACGGCTTCAGGGGGCGAACCCATGCAGCTCGGAACCCAGAGGCTGACCCAGAGAGAGCGAAACACCCGCTTGGCCACGGGTAGATGTCTGTACTGCGGGAGGCCGGGTCATTTCATCGCCGGCTGCCCCACTCGCCCATCTCGTGCCTCGGTGAGTTCAGTCCCGTTTCCTACTGAAATCTCTCCGTTATCCAAGCTCTTGGTGACACTGTTAACACCTGCTCTCTCTTTATCGGTTCGGGCGCTGGTTGACTCCGGTTCCGCAGGGAACTTCATCTCACAGGACTGCCTCGACCGGCTACAGCTCCGCCGAGAGAGGGGCTCCCAGGACTTAGCCGTGCAAACCATCCAGGGGCGCCCGCTGGGGAGAGGCTGGGTGAAGTATTGTGCCCCGGCGATCACACTACAGGTCGGACTGTTCCACCAGGAGGAGATCAGGTTCATGGTGCTTGAGGACTCCACTGTCAGCGTGATCCTGGGAAGACCCTGGCTTCAACAACACGCGCCGAGGTGTTCCTGGGACCCGTGCGACATCCTGGAGTGGAGCCCTCACTGCCTCCAGCACTGCCTCTCCGGACTTCCCTCCAGGATCCCGCGGGCCATCGTGGGTGCCACCCAGGTGGAAGCATCGACCATTAACACCCAGGTTGAGCTCCCTGAAGCGTATCGGGCCTACAAGGACGTTTTCAGTGCACAGGCCGTCACCCGTCTTCCTCCTCACCGGCCTTGGGACTGTGCTATTGACTTGCTTCCGGGGCGAAGCTACCCAAGGGCCGGATCTACCCCCTGTCAGCCCCTGAACACAAGGCGATGGAGGAATACATCGCACAGGCCCTCCGTCAAGGGTTCATCGCCCCTTCCACTTCTCCGGCGGCCTCCAGCTTCTTCTTTGTGGGGAAAAAGGACGGTGGTCTCCGGCCCTGCATTGATTTCCGACAGCTGAATTCCCAGATCGTTCCCCTTCCTTATCCCCTGCCGCTCGTTCCGGCGGCCCTGGAGGAGCTACGGGAGGTGCGGGTCTTCTCCAAGCTCGACCTACGGAGCGCCTACAATCTGGTGCGCATCAGGAAGGGGGACGAGTGGAAGACGGCCTTCATCACGCCCTCGGGACACTACGAGTACCGGGTCATGCCGTACGGCCTTTCCATCTCCCCGGCCGTGTTCCAGGGGTTCATGAACGAAGTGCTCCGACCATACCTCCAGAGGTTCGTGATGGTTTACATCAATGACATCCTCATATACTCACGGACTCTGGAGGAACACCTGGACCACATGAAACAAGTCCTAGGAGCACTCCGTTCACAACATCTGTACTTGAATCTCTCCAAATGCGAGTTCCATCGCCCTCAGACCCGGTTCCTTGGTTACATCATCAGCTCCCAGGGGATTCAGATGGACGAAAGGAAGGTCCAAGCAGTGCGGGACTGGCCCGTTCCGACCACCATCAAGGAGCTCCAATGCTTTCTGGGCTTTGCCAACTTTTACCGTAGGTTCATCCAGGGTTACAGCCAGATCACCGCTCCCCTCACCTCTCTCCTCCGGGGTAAGGCACGCGCCCTCGGCTGGACCCATGAGGCTCAGAAGGCTTTCGACGAGCTCCGCGAGCGCTTCTGCCACGCCCCCGTCCTTCGCCACCCGGATCCCACACATCCCTTTGTCGTAGAGGTGGACGCTTCCTCGACAGGGGTAGGGGCGACCCTCTCTCAACGGACGGGCTCCCCTCCAACGCTCCACCCGTGTGCGTATTACTCCCACAAACTCACTCCGGCTGAACAGATTTATGACATCGGGAACCGGGAGCTCCTGGCCATCAAACTCGCCCTGGAGGAATGGAGGCATTGGTTGGAGGGCGCTGAGCACCCTTTCACTGTCATCACCGATCATAAGAACCTCCAGTACCTGCGGGAGGCCCGAAGATTGAACCCCAGGCAGGCTCAGTGGGCCCTGTTCTTCACCCGCTTCCGCTTTCAGGTCACCTATCGATCGGGGGCCCAAAACGGCAAGGCGGATGCCCTCTCCCGCCTGTTCGGGCCCGACGAGCCCCGGGACCCGGTCCCCATCCTTCCGCCCGATCTCATCGTGGGGCCGATCATCTGGGACTTAGATGAGGACATCCGCACGGCCACGCTCCAAGAACCGAGCCCCGGAGGGGTGCCCCGAGGGTAAGGTGTATAGGGGCAGGCCACCCCGGCGAGAAACGCACCCTCCAGCTAGTTCAAGGCTGGTATTGGTGGCCCGGTATGACGAGGGAGATCGCTCGCTTCGTCCAAGGGTGCCCCACATGCGCCATGACCAAGGTACCGCGTCGCCTACCCGTGGGCAGGTTGGTGCCACTCCCGGTCCCGCAACGTCCTTGGTCCCACCTGGGTGTCGACTTTGTCACCGATCTCCCCCGCTCCGAAGGGAACACTTGTATCCTGGTGGTAGTGGACCGGTTCTCAAAAGGCTGTCGCTTCATCCCCCTGAAGGGCCTGCCGACCGCCCTGGAGACCGCCGAGGCCCTGTTCCACCAAGTCTTTCGCACCTTCGGCCTCCCAGAGGAGATCGTCTCGGACCGAGGACCGCAATTTACGTCACGGGTCTGGAGGGCTTTCTTTCATCTCCTAGGGGTCTCAGTTAGCCTTTCCTCCGGTTACCATCCCCAGACCAACGGGCAGGCGGAAAGGAAGATTCAGGAAGCTCAGCCAGTATCTTCGGGCGTATTGCAGCCAGGACCAGGAGAGCTGGTGTCGTTTTCTGCCATGGGCCGAGTACGCCCAAAACTCGCTGCGCCAGGACGCGACGGGGCTTACGCCCTTCCAGTGTACGCTGGGTTTCCAGCCACCTCTCTTCCCTTGGTCCGACGAGCCCAGTGACGTACCCGTTTTCGCAGGGCTCGGGCGTCTGGTGCCGCCCCTGGAGGAGGGGGTGGTGTCAGGGAGCACCCTGCACTCCCGCCCGCACATGCTCCGCCAACACGGAGCTTCTCGCCTGATTACTAACTCGGCGCACCTGACTTCTATCAGACTCCCTCTCATATAAGCAGCTTCGCTTCCCACCAACACCGTCCGTTATTGCCCTTATGGACTCAAGCTGTCAGCTCTACGATTTCCCGTTCTGCTGCCAGTTTGCTTGCTCTATCGACACGCTACTATCGTTTCAGCCCTTTTGCTTTTGCCGCTTCGCTCCGGGTTTTTGTTCTGGTTGTGTTAGTGCTCATTTGACTGTACTCCATTCTGTCATTAAAACCCTGGTTTTGCACAGCTCCGCTTTCCGCCTCGTCCGTGCGTAACACCAAGTGCTGAACACATTTTTAACAATCGGATAAAAGCCGCTATAACGTCAGTTTAACATAATTAGTTTTTACAGGTGAATGGGTCATCCCACACATCCATAACTCACTTACTGTATTGTTCCGAATGGATTAGGAAACTTTTTTTTTTTGTGCATTTCAAATTTCCGAGACTTAGATACAGGTTGGAATACGACCCGGATTCCCTGGTGCCAAATGCTATAAAGCACCTAAAAATGGCAATGATGGAATGTTTTCCTAAAAAAATACTTATAAAAAAACACAGTCTGAGAGAGTGTGAGGGGAGTGAAAGATTTTTTTCCACTTGGTCAAGGAAGGAGTCTAGGACTGGCTCAAGCCTCACTCTTTTGTTGTGCATATCATCTCTGATCAGAAATGAGGTGAGGAGACTGGTGCTATATGTGTCTTTTGGCCTATTTTCTGGTTGTAAATACTTTTATATTCACTAATATAACAAACATCATGCACGCAACTGTTTTAAATGTTTTAAAGTAAAAAAAAAAACCCTAATGAAACCCACATAATGAATATTTGTTGAACCTGCAGTAATCAAAGCTATCCAATTTACTGACAAATTGGCATCAATGCCCAATTAATTATACAGTATATCGTTATATTTGAATTTTCTGAATTTGACTGATTCCTGGGACCTTTAATTGGGCAGATTTTTTATAAGCAATAAGAAGAAATTAGTAAATGTGTGCCTCTGCCCATCCTAATTAAGTGCATATATAACAAACGCAATGCATGCATATAGTAGAAATGTGGCCCATGAAACAAACTTTGGTCTAAAAACTCTTAATCTAGCAAATATTATATAAAAACACAGCCAGATGTAAATGTATAAAGGTATTTCTCTATCAAATTTGTAAAGCATGTAATTCTCATATGATATACTGCAGCGGCACCAAACTATTTTTGCACCATGGACTATTTTCCAGCAAGATGTTTTTTTCCATAGACCACCGGGGGGGTGGGGTGGGGTTGTATAAATGCATTTAATAGGATTTCATTATTAATTTCCTTATTGAATATAATGTGTAATAAAAATTTAACTGAACTCACCACAATGCGGAATCAGTGAGAGCTTTATTTATTGGTGCCTAGAAAAAAAAAGTGACTGAAACAAGTGCAGGAAATTGGCATAAAACTTTTTCATTTTCATTTTATTGACTTATATGTTGGCGAATATGCGATTTTGAAATCAAAATACGCAAATATGCAATTTTTAAATCAAAATAATAAAAGTCAATAACATAGAAATAAAAAAGTTTTGTTTTTTTTCTGGCCCAGTTCCAAATGATCCGTCGCCCTGTACCGGTCCGTGCCTGGTAGTTGGGGACCACTGATGTATGGAATAAATCCTCACATTTGACATACATATGTTTTGAAGAAATCTTATCTTTCCTCAAAAACAGGTGCCTTACAGCTGCCTCTTGAATGCAGAATAATCCTGTGTTTTAAAAGTGACAACAGATTCATATTAACACACATGATCTTATATGCTCATAATAGTATACTAGAGTATACAGTGAGGCAAAAAAAGTATTTAGTCAACCACCAAAGTTCCCCCACTTAAAAAGATGAGAGAGGCCTGTCATTTTCATCATAGGTACACTTTAACTATTAGAGACAAAAACAAAACAAAAATCCAGAAAATCACATTGTCTGATTTTTAAAGATTTTATTTGCAAATTATGGTGGAAAATAAGTATTTGGTCACCTACAAAAAAAGCAAGATTTCTGTCTCTCACAGACCTGTAACTTCTTCTTTAAGAGGCTCCTCTGTCCTCCACTTGGTACCTGTATTAATGGCACCTGTTTGAACTCGTTATCAGTATAAAAAACACCTGTCCACAACCTTAAACAGTCAGACTCCAAACTCCACTATGGCCAAGACCAAAAAGCTGTCAAAGGATACCAGAAACAAAATTGTAGACCTGCACCAGGCTGGAAAGATTGAATCTGCAATAGGTAAGCAGCTTGGTGTGAAGAAATCAACTGTGGAAGCAATTATTAGAAAATGGAAGACATACAAGACCACTGATAATCTCCCTCGATCTGGGGCTCCACACAAGATCTCACCCCGTGGAGTCAAAAAGATCACAAACGCAAGAACGGTGAGCAAAAATCCCAGAAACACACGGGGGGACCTAGTGAATGACCTGCAGAGAGCTGGGACCAAAGTACTAAAGGCTACCATCAGTAACACACTATGCTGCCAGGGACTCAAATCCTGCAGTGCCAGATGTGTCACCCTACTTAAACCAGTACATGTCCAGGCCCATCTGAAGTTTGCTAGAGAGCATTTGGATGATCCAGAAGAGGATTGGGAGAATGTCATATGGTCAGATGAAACCAAAATAGAACTTCTTGGAAAAACTCAACGTGTCGTGTTTGGAGGAGAAAGAATGCCGAGTTGCATCCAAAGAACACCATACCTACTGTAAAGCATGGGGGTGGAAACATCATGCTTTGGGGCTGTTTTTCTGCAAAGGGACCAGGATGACTGATCTGTGTAAAGAAAAGAATGAATGGGGCCATGTATCGTGAGATTTTGAGTGAAAAACTTCTTCCATCAGCAAGGGCACTGAAGATGAAACGTGGCTGGGTCTTTCAGCATGACAATGATCCCAAACACACAACGCCCAGGCAACGTAGAAGTGGTTTTGTAAGAAGCATTTCAAGCTCCTGGAGTGGCCTAGCCAGTCTCTAGATCTCAACCCCATAGAAAATCTTTGGAGGGAGTTGAAAATCCGTGTTGCCTAGCGACAGGTCCAAAACATCACTGCTCTAGACAAGATCTGCATGGAGAAATGGTCAACATTGTGTAAAAACCTTATGAAGACTTACAGAAAACGTTTGATCTCTGTCATTGCCAACAAAAAGTATATAACGTAAAGTATTGAGATGAACTTTTGTTATTGACTTATTTTCCACCATGATTTGCAAATAAATTCTTAAAAAATCAGACAATGTGATTTTCTGGATTTCTTTTCCTTATTTTGACTCTCATAGTTGAAGTGTACCTATGATAAAAATTACAGGCCTCTCGCATCTTTTAAAGTGGGAGAACTTGCACAATAGGTGGCTGACTAAATACTTTTTTGCCCCACTGTATCTATAGTAACAGCTTGTATAAAGGGTATTTGTGTGACAATCTGAAGCTAAAACTAAATAGATCTTTATTTTTTTTTCGGTAATTGTAGTAAAGGAAGTTTATCTAACATTTATGGAACTGGTCTCAGGTGTTATCGCATTGGAACAGACAGGAAACTTCCGAACCCTATGTTAAATTATGTAGGACAGAGAAGTCAGTGTTTTCCAATTTCTGAATCGAATGGAAAGCTGTGTTTTTTTTTTTTATATCATTAACTTTAAAATAGATAGAGAGAGAGAGTGAGAGTGAGAGAGAGAGAGCGAGAGAGAGAGAGAGAGAGAGAGAGAGAGAGAGAGAGAGAGAGAGAGAGAGAGAGAAACACAAGAAAAGCTGTTGAGGAATTTACCCTTTATATAGAACATAATTTCATTTGCCTCGTGGATACTCCATAATATTAAATGAAACTATAAACCGATACAAACGGGTAACACAACATTCATTGTTAGCGTCTGGGTGGTGCAACAGAAACGCCTTCATTTGCCAGAAACTTGTCGGTATGAAACCTGCCAATGCCACGGCCTCTGTGGCTGGGAGCCAAAAGAGCAAAATATTCTTTTAGTTAAAAAGGATGGCTCTCTTCCCTGTCAATCACAGACACAATCCAGTCAGGGTTGTCTGTCAGCCTCATGAATGCAAAAGATGGCAGGCATGTTGTCATGTTCCAGGAGAGAAAATCCACTTAGGATTTATTTAAACTTCTTGCTACAATGACGGCCAGGTTCCAGTGGGACCTGAGTCTTTCAGAGGAAACACTGGACATGATGCAGGAATACGCTCTGAATGGTATGCGAGACCGTTGCAGGGCACCATGCACACACACACACACACACACACACACACACACACACACACACACACACACACACACACACACACACACACACACACACACACACACACACACTTAGCTGCAATTTTAGAGTAACCAATTAGCTGTTTTTAGGAGGAAAATTGAAAGGATGAAGAAAACAAATTTTTTAGCAAGAACATGGGAATGCCAAACAGTAGTATAGTAACCCTCTGGATATACCTGAAGCTAAAACACTATTTTATTGTATAAAAACAGTACATTCTAGAAAAAAACCTCAAACAGTTCACAGTCTTGTAGTAACACAGTAACACATTCTTAACACTAATAGTCTTAATGTTCGTTTTTGACATAAGACAAATGATTGATCTTTGATTATTTCCTAGACAAATAACTATTTGCTTCCAAAAATAGAATTTTGAATCATTTCAGCATTCATTTTATACAAAAAACAGCTGGGAAATACTGTATTTACCATGACGCCTGCGAAGAGGCAGACCACTTTGCCGCAGGTGGTTGTGGGAGACACGTCTCCATAACCTACTGTAAGGAAGGTGATCGCAATGAGCCAGAGAGCTGTACCCATACTGCCTGTCTCCACCTGGGCCTGTCTACAAATGAAGACATCAGACAGAATATGCAAAATTAATGAATCCTGGCATTTTTTTTGCAGTAAAGCATGGTGGTGGCAGCATCATCTTGTTGCTTTTCAATTGGTACTGTTTCTCTAGTCAAGAGAAAGGAAATCATACATACATACATCAAACAGGCTCCGATTTGCTTATCATTTCAATTTTGATAGAGATAGATAGATAGATAGATAGATAGATAGATAGATAGATAGATAGATAGATAGATAGATAGATAGATAGATAGATCATAGTCTATAGTCCATAAACATTTGCACACTGAAAAAAATATTACACAACATAATTGGAGTCGAAATTGAATAAAGAATATACCCTAAACATTTCATCCATATCAGATAAACAGTGTAGAAATTACAGCACTTTAATATGCATTTCCCCACTTATTAAAGGAACCATAAGTAATTGGACAACTGGGTGATAACCTGTCCCACAGACAGGCGTTTGTTATTCCAACACTATTTTATGTATAGCACGCAGATTAAAGATCTAGTGTGAATTTAAGGTGTGATAATTTGCATTTGGAATCTTTTCCGGTTAACTCTCAATATAAACTCTGAGGCATTGCCAGTGAAGCAAACCATCATTACACTGATAAATCAAAACAAACTTTTTAGCAATATAGCAAAAACCATTATTTACAGACAAAGCAACTATATGGTACATTCTCAATAAGACATAACACATTGGTGAGCTTAGGAAAACCAAAAGGTCGGAATGACTTTTTTCATTTTGTACCTTAAAAATGTGTTTGTTGGGATTAGGAAGAACCACAGATAACTTTAACATTGAATAATACACTTATACACACACATACACACATGCTGACACAGACCCATAGACACAGACTAGCTTTCTGTAACTGCATGTAGTTGCGTATTAATCAGTCAAATTAATCTACTTAAATATTAAATTATAGTTTTTTTCAGTGTTAAAAATGTAAAAAATAAAAATAGTAAATAAACCATGCACTGCACATAGTTATTGAAAATTACTTCCTCTTACTGCCTCAACGTGGGCCTCACTACAAAACAAGATTTATTCTCCTAAAAAATAACCAAAAAACAAAAAAAAACCCATGATGCTCCATTTCACAATCTATGCAGAGTTGGCAGGAAAGAAAATAAATATTTGTGGTCCTGAAAGAGACCTATTTATAACAGAACTATTACTAAAAACTTGTTTCCAAATCAGGATTTTAAATTGACCATCAACAGAAATGGGAGGATGAATTTGTGCCTGGAAGTTTGACGTGCTTTCGAGCATGTACATATACGTTATGTACGTTTCAGTGTGTGTGTGTGTGTGTGTGTGTGTGTGTGTGTGTGTGTGTGTGTGTGTTTGTATAAGTGTTGTGTGTGCGCGAGTTTGTTCTACCTTTCACACAGCCGAAGCATCCAGGCAGAGGTAAACCAGAAGAGCATGATAAAAACCAGGAGCGTGCGTGCCGGGTACTTGTTCATGAGTACCTTGAGAACGAAGCGGAACGTGAAGTTGATGTTGTTGAGTGAGCCGATACTCCTGTAAGAGGCACTCAGCAGCACCTTGCTGTGAAGCAGAATGGCCCGGTGCACCAGGTACAGGCGCAAAAACATCAGTGCTGATAGCAGTAGCTCTAACTCCAGCCATGCCTCCATGGGACTGCTACAGAGGCACAACGGCGTTGAAACCGTGGGCAGAGTGGAGGAGGAGGAAGAGTTTGTTGCTAAAGTCAAGGGGCCCAAGTAGATGCCTACTGGGTGGAGGGCACAGACCAGGAGCTCCAGCGAAATGCAAAGCACACGGTTGGTGGTCATGGCAATGCGCCAGTCCACCTGGTTGTGGTCTATGATGAAGAGCTTGTGAGAAGAAGAACAAGAAGATCATACATTAATTAGTATGGATTCTTCTATTCATATGTGTATTCAGACAATTGGAGATACATTATAAGAACAAATAAAACAATAAGAACAAACAAAAACAAATATGATAATTTGCCTTATTAAAAAAAAAATATATATATTATGTTTAAATACCAGGTCCCTTAATAAGGCAATTGTTTCTAAACAGTGTTTATAGCTTAAATATATGTTTTTGTGCCATTATGCCTCTGCTTTTTTGTAATTTCTGTTTGTCGCACTCAACTTTTTTAGCTTCATATATAATAGCATTTCAACACATCCAAATGATAACATTTGCCTTAGTATTTTCCCCTTTGATACGCAAATATATGAAGTTTTATGTTTGTCCAGTTGCCGCCAATTTATTGAGCGGTAGATGTTTCTAAGATTCTGAGGGTGAGTTATTAGTGTGGCGTTTTGGATGTTCTCCCTTTGTCCCTGTGGATTTTTTTTTCACGTTCTCCAATTTCTTTCGACCCTCCAGGAAGGTTTTCTGGGCATTCAAAATTTGTGATTGTGAACGAGTGTGTGAACACGTATAAATATGTGTATAAATATAGTACAGTATTATAAATATACCACCTCTACAGGATAAACAGGACACTGAGGATGACTAATAATAAAATAAGAAAATCTAATTTAATGTTTTAGGACACAAAATAGACTCAGCGCTGTCTCAAGTGCTGGACAGTCACCAACATCTGAGGAAAAAGTTGATTGATATTTTTTTTCAAGTAAGACACAGGCTCCCAAGCAGATATCATTCTGAAGCACATACCAATACAAGGATACATTTCGACATATAGGTTATAAGATATAAACATTTGTGGAAATGAAAGGTTGAAGAAAACAGTGCATATAGCAGACTAATTACATACAGTACATGACGTTACAGGCATCATATATTAATATATACTTATCTCTGTCAGTAAGTAAACCTATGCATAAACGACCGCCAAAGGTATTGTTAGCTAACAGAGTACCGGTGGAAATTGGGCTACTGTTAATGTCTACAGAGACAGCAGGGAAAGGAGAAGTGTAGAAGAATGGATTTTAGGGTGGGTACTTTGAATGTTAGTACTACGACTGGTAAAGAGAGAGGGGTAGCTGATAAGATGCAGCGGAGAGTGATGTCTAAGAGTGAAGGAAGGTGCACACAGGTGGACTAAGTTCTATGCAGGAGATTCAAGCAGAAAGCGATAGGAGACTGTAAGGTGTTTGCAATGGACAGTGTAGCTAGACAGCTTCGGATGGTGGTCTGTAGGACGTCTTTGGAGGTAAAGAAGAAGAGGAGGAGGGTGAAGACTAAAAAAAAGAATAAGATGGTGGAACCTATAGGAGGATGACTGTGGTGTGACATTCAGGGAAGAGGTCAGACAGAGGCTCGGTGGTGGTGAAGAGGTGCTGGATTACTGGGCAACTACTGCAAAAGTGATCAGAGGGTTTGGTGGTGTGGAGTTGGTGATGCAGGAAGTGGAAATGATTAGTAAGGAGGAAGTGAGAGCAGCGATTAAGAGGATAAAGAGTGGAAAGTCGATTGGACCAGATGACATACCAGTAGAAACATGGAGATGTTTAGGAGAGATGGCAGTGGAGTTTTTAACCAGATTGTTTAACAGGATTTTGGAAGGTGAGAGGATGCCTGAGGAATGGAGAAGGAGTGTGCTGGTACCGGTTTTTAAGGAATAAGGGAAATGTGCAGACCAGCAGTAACTACAGGGGAATAAAGATGATCAGTCACATAATGAAGTTATGGGAAAGAGTAGTGGAAGCCAGGCTGAGGGAAGAGGTGACCATCTGTGAGTAACAGTATGGTTTCATGCCGAGGAAGAGCACAACAGATGCATTGTTTGCTTTGCAAATGTTGATGGAGAAGTATAGAGAAGGTCAGAAGGAGTTGCATTGTGGGTTAGTGGAACTAGAGAAAGTGTAGGACAGGGTGGAGAGAGAGGAGTTGTGGTATTGTATGCGTCAGGTGTGGCAGAGAAGTATGTGAGGGTGGGGCAGGACATGTATGAGGACAGTGTGACAGCAGTAAAGTGTGCAGTAGGAACGACAGACTGGTTTAAGGTGGAGGTTGGATTGCATAAAGGATCGGCTCTGAGCCCTTTCCTGTTTGCAGTGGTGATGGGCAAGTTGACGGACGAGGTCAGCTCCATGGACTATGATGTTTGTGGATGATATTGTGATTTGCAGAGTGGAGGCAGAGTGAAGTGGGTGAAGAAGAGTGGCAGAAGCAATTTGTGATAGAAGGATATCTGCAAGAGTAAAAGAGAAAGTTTATAGGACTGTGGTGAGACCTGCTATGTTGAATCATTATAAAGGTGTGTTGACATAATTGAGCTTGTCTGGAGGCGTGTCTGTGCGATTACAACCACAGACAAAATGAAAGCATTGTTAGCAGCTTACCTTAAATAATTCTAATGATGAATCAGTTTTAAGAAGTCTAAGTCAGTCTTGACTGTCTTGACAGTCTGGCTTTCCTGATCTCCTGAGCTTGCGCATTAAGGCTGGGTATGCCAGCAGACTGCTTTAAATTGATGGAATGGGACACAAGTAACATTTTTAATATCGCATTGCAGGCTTGGAACCTGACTCTCCTTTATGAAAAGGTGTTATTTTTTCACTATTCAATAAAATTTCTGCCTTTTTCCAATTATCATTTTCCTAAAGCAGCTTTCCAGCAAAAAAAAAAAGGTAAATCAAAATTTTTAATTCATAAATGGGTCTCTATAAGTTTATCCTTAATGCCAAAAGTGGCAAGGAAACACTCCATTAGATGATATAAGGAATAAACCCGTGAGTGGAACCAAAAGATAACCCATTCTCAACTGGGTGACACCAAAAGTCCATTTATTACAGATTTTTAAGTGGTTTGCTTACTGATTGGATTTTTTTTTTACAGGCCAAAGATGTAACCTGGGGATACAGTTAGTGAACACGTTATGATAATTTGCCTTTTAAATATTTGTAAAGTCTGACTTTACAACAACTACTACACATTATAACCATATAACCAGCTTTACAGAATTTAAGTTAAAATTGTGAGAGTTAAAATCTTTGTGGTGGTCGGCTCTGCACTGTGCCAATTAGTTTTGTGCAGGAAACAATTTGTGCAGATGAATCTTGAATGTCACTAATGAATGATAGTGTATGGCATCAGATCAACCAATAATCAACTAGTTCTATAAAACAGGTCAAAGGTGAATCTTGTGAACCTTAAATTTGCAAGCGAATACAGACAGAGCAAAACAAAGAATTACAATCAACCAAATGAACCAACACTAGTACAGTAAAGTAAAGTGTGAATCCTGTTCGGTCTCTTGCAATCTATAGAAATCAAATAAGCAATCAAATAAATGAATTTGTGCTGCTGATATTCATAGATGCTATACAGAAGAAAGTCAAATTTTGAGCATTTTCAGTCACCGTAACCCAAACCATAGTTTATATCAAGAAATACTTGTGCGCTGTCATACTGACAACATTACTTAACGTGACGATCTTGTTTGTGAACAATGACATAGGAATTGAAGTGACAACAGTAATTGTGTCAATGAACATTTAAGAGATGAACGTCTCTAGGTTAGGTATGTAACCCTAGTTCCCTGAGGGAACGAGACGCTGTGTCGAAACGTTTCGGGAACACGCCCGAGTGTTCACGCTCTGAAATAATGTGTGTAATCAGTCAAAAATTGGACGTTGGCCATCACTGGTGGGTTGACGTCACGACCAGGAAGTATAAAACGCACATGAAGTGTTCCTGTTCAGGAACTCGAGCTGCGTCGAAAACGAAACCAGTCCCTGCATAGTGTGTATGTTCAACCACAACTAGAGGAGGACAGGAGTGGCACTGCGGTCCAGGTTATAGAACCATACAAAGGTCAGCGGGGTGGACCAACCCGCAGCGTTACAAATGTCTTGTAGGGATACTCCAGAGGACCAAGCGTTTGAGGCAGCCACACTCCGGGTGGAGTGAGCTCTGACCCCGAAAAGAACAGTGAAACCAGAGGACTCGTAGGATGGTGTGATGGCATCAATAATCCACCTGCTTAGAGTCTGCTTATGAGCAGGAAGGCCTCTCCTGGGAGGGCCGTAGCAGACAAGCAGCTGATCAGTCTTCCTCCAAGGACCTGTCCTGTGGACGTAAGTGTCCAGTGAGCGTACGGGTACATTTTTTTGAGGTCTAGGGCCTGGAATGGAGGAGAATAGAATGCCTGTAACCTTACCTTGGCACCTTGGTGATGTAACCTGTTCGGGGGTACAGAAAGGCACTGGCCATACCTGAGGTAAACATCAGGAAAGAGGGGGCCACCGAAAGGGCCTGCAAGTCCCCTACTCTTTTGATAGAGCAGATGGCCAAAAAGAACGAGGTCTTGATGGAAAGGTGCCTCCAAGATGCCTTGGCTAGAGGCTCGAAGGGGGGCTCAAACAGAGTGGCCAAAACGACAGCCAGGTCCCACCTAGGCACTCTAGGTTGTACCAGAGGCTGGTGCTGCGAAGAAAACGCGCTACCAGAGGGTCTCTGCCCAGAGATTGCCCTGCTAAGGGAGTCTGATAAGACAAAATGCTGGACGCGTAGACTTTCAGGCTGGATGGAGCCAACCCCTTGGTGAACTGCCCCTAAAAGGAAATCCAGCACTGAGCCAATCAAGCAGTGGACTGGATCAAGCTGGTGGTGGTCACCACCTAGTGGCATACGACCTCCTTGTAGAGGGAACTCTAGAGTGGAGAATGGTCTCTACCACCTTGGTGAAAAGACCAGAACCTCTGAGCTGTGCCCTCTCAGAGGCCACAGCCACAGCCTCCACAACTCCGGGCGGGGGTGAAATATGGCGCTCCCGACCTGGGAAAGGAGATCCCTCCTTAGAGAAATCTCCAATGGAGGGTGCTTGAGGAGAGCTAACAGGTCTGCAAACCATGGTTTGCACGGCCACCTTGGAGCTACCAGTAGGAGGTGGACTCTGTCTTGGTGAACTCTCTCCAGAACTCCCGGAAGCTGCGTGATGGGAGAAAGGCAAATAGATCTAGTCTCGGCCACGCCTAAGCCATGGTGTCCAGCCCCAGCAGGGTTGGAGGAGTAGGTGAAAACCAAAGGGGACAGTGCTAGGTCATACCTGAGGTACATAAGCTTTACCCACACGCAGCGACGTATTATGTAGGGGCTTCGTGGGTAGTGTCGGGGTTTTAAGGGAGAATACAACGTCGAGCTGGGGAAAAAGGGGCGGGCTAAAAAAGGCTTACCCCATGACCTGGACATCTAGGTGTGCAAATCAAGAAAGAACGGAAGACCCCGATGCGGAGGTTGCGACACGGGTGTCAGAAAGCGCTCATCCAGGTTATTTCTGCTCATGAGCCGGCCAAGTTATATCGAGCTTGGTAAAGACACGTGTCACAACCTCCATAAGCTCAACATTGGTTTTGCAGAGAGTGAAACCCTCCTCGGAGGAAGAGAGGCGGAGCTGCATGCGCTCATTGTAGGAGGAAGAATCTACCGAAAGGTGTGCTTTCGAAGCCTGTCAGCGAGCGCTGGACCGAGCAGGTGAGGTTGGAAATAGGGCCAAGCCCATCTCAAAACCCTCTCCAAGGTCCATTTGCGAACCCCAAGAGCTGGCACGACAATCTGCCTCGGCAAAAGCAGGGCCAGAGCTGCAAAGAGTTAGGGCACCCTCCTCAAAGATTGCCCAGCAGGAGCGCAAATACATGCGAGCACAATGAGCGCAGTCGGCTCCCTCGAGAACCGACTTAGTGTGCTCCGCTCCCAATCAAGCCACACACAAGTGTGCTTGAATTTTTTTGTTTACTTTCTTTTTTCTTTAAAATTTTTTTGAGACAAACGATTGACAGACAACACAACACACAGAGTGCTTCATGAACAAACCGAAGCTGGCGCTGCTTCACTTAATGTGTGTTTCATACTTTCTGGTCGTGACGTCACCCCGCCGGTGATGGCCAGCGTCCAATTTTTGACTGATTACACAAGTTACTTCAGAGCGTGAACACTAGGGTCCCCGAAGCGTTTCGACGCAGCTCGAATTCCTGAAAGGGAACCTTTTTGAGAAAATTTAATGCTTTTGCAAGAAATCTAATGTTTTGTGCTGTTTGTATAAATTGTTTTAAGAATGCACTTAACGGTTTGCAAATATTAAGGATGATTCGAGAAATGCTCCAAAGTACCGTTGCGTGTGTTAAATGTGGCTCAATTTCTAAGTTGGAAAATATATATATATATATATATATATATATATATATATATATATATATATATATATATATATATATATATATATATATATATATATATATATATATATTATTTTTTACACAGTTTTCAAGCAGTAACACCAGTGCACTGTCTGTACTGCATAAGGATTCATCTAGCCAAGCCAAAATTTATAGAACTCATTCCTGAAATCTTGGACTTTCTTCAAATATTAAATGAGTACTGTGGGAACCAAATATCAGGTGGGGAGTAAATGTCATCTGGAAAAAGCTTATGTCTTGGTCTGCTTCATCAGACACAACATGTAATTAAATATTTAAAATGAAGCAGAAATTTATGAATATTATTATTATTATTATTATTATTATTATACATTTTTATGTTTTTATTATTATTTCTTTCTTTCTTTTACAATGTGGCCTCTTGTATATCAACAATAACATCTCTACTGGACAATGCTTAATAAATATAGAGAAGATAATACAAATGTTAATTCTGTACAGCAGTTGGTTGTTCTGTCGCTTACACGTATGCACAGTAACAATATACCAGATAAAGAGAAACACTACTTACTTGCTTATCTCGGGGCTGCACACACAGATCACTTTCTCATGATAATGACATTCTAAATTACACAGTCATGGTAAAAGATTTAACCCCTAAGTGACTGCTTTGTTATTTTTAATTTAACTACAGAAGGTCTAATGTGATTTACCTTCATGCATCTGAAGGCCATAGCACCTGAATTACATCATGGATTGGGACTCATTAGTGCCATTTCCTATACTTTTTGATCATACATTGACAAGAATGCTTTCAAGTTAAAGGCTTAAGGCCTTAACCATTGACCCCTTTCTCTAGTACTCAGTTTTTTTTTTTAACTGATGAATTTTTTTTGTACTTGAATGAATACAAATTTGTATTGTTTTGGTTAATGCATTGAAATATAGCAATCAGTCCATATTCATTAACAAAAGCTGGCTGCTTTTTTACGTAAAATTAATGAACTTCGAAACCACGAAAGCATTTGAATGTAATAAAAACTGCCAGGAAAGTCTTATGCACATACATAACGTACATGTACATGCATCATTGATGCTGAGCGCAATCACCATAATTATTTTTTTAAATTTGTAACAGGTATTTGTGCAAATTCCAATGCAATATTAGTTTTTTCTGCTTCTATTAACATAAGTAAAAAACATTTTATATTTTATATTTCAACTTAAAAAAAACATACAATTTATTGGACTCTTGTTAAAACTCTTAGTGAAAAAAAATACTATGCAACAAAGTGAAGGTTTCTTCCAGTAACCCCTGTGCCTCAAATAGTAATAGAAGTGTGAGTCAATAACAGACTTTGTGAGACGGTCTGAAGTATTATGTTATAATATCATTTACCTCTTAACTGCTGTGTCCACTGACTATGATTTCACCACTGACAAAAATAAAACACCAGCTCATCAAGGCACCCATGTGCCTCAGTGACTTGCATTAATATCTCTACACTGATATTCATAAGCAACAACCTTTGAATGCCTGCACAGATATAAAAATGCAATATACAAGCCCTTTAAAAATTCTTGATGCTGTCACCCAACAAGATTCTTCTTTCAACAGGAAATGCCACATGAACTTTTGTGTTGGTAGAAAGGTACATTTGATTTTCGTTTTCAAATGAATGGAAATCCTACTGTGAAAATCCTAATGAAAATCTTCACAGCATTATTTCTCTTTTGCAGGCTTGGAGTACATTAGGCTAAAAGTACTATAGCAAAAAAGAAGTATCTTAGTGTCACAATAAAGATTTTTTTCAAGGATTCACTGCATGTTTCTCACAAAAGAGTTAAGAGACATGGAAGAACTCACCCGAATGTCTTTATAATGGAAGGCAATGATTAGGATTAGCAGACAGCCAGTTGAGAAACTGATGAGGCAGTTTATGCAGAGGGCATAGATGGAGCCCTGGGGGAAAAAAGCACACAAGAGAAAGATAAAAACATATAATTAGAACAAACACATAATGAGCATGGTTGAGGCATTAGCCCTGTATTATTTAAATTTGTTTATATATATTTATAATATGGTAAGGTGTTTGCATCTATTTTTCAATACTCAAATCATATGTCCTTAAAACAGATTTAAAACAATGATTTATTTAATAGAAGCATAATTATCTAGACTTTAATTAATAGAATACATTCTATTTAATATATTTTCTTACCATAAGATGATATTTCAACAGTATATTGTCCTAATGTACACATATGTGGGACATGACCACATATGTGGACTGTGGACTGTGTGGCTAAAGCCACTGCTAGACAATGCCCGCTCTGCGTTAATAAAAGCCACCACTGTCAACAAAGTAAAACACGCTAATACTTCCTCCAAACACCACCGCAACCCAACAGACTTGCCTAAGCCCTTCCCAGATCACCTCAATCTTTCAAAAGGGACAGCTACAACTATTATATCTCACTTATATTCCTACTACAGTGGTACAGATTTTCAGAACATACATGTAGGCCTAATTCAAACACATTTACTGGAAATCCAAACTACATTTACCATCATCTACAGCCTAAAGTATCAGAATGAAGAATGCGATAAATTAAAGTTAATTTAAAAATGTCTGGAGGATTTTTTTTATGGTGAGGTTGTTAATAATGACATGTATGTACAGGTACAATGCACCAGTCCTAGCACTAAAAATGCCAGACAGCACAGTCCATAAAAGCATAGGTTTGTTATTAAGACCATCGTTATGAACTACTACAGGTTTTGGAAATTACATTTGAAATAAAACTTGTAGGACGGTAAGAAATTGTGAAGGAAACTGGCGTATTTGTTGAATTGTGAAGATAACATTTGTTAGACCTAGTAAAAGTAATGCTGAAGCCAAATTTACCTGAAATTCTAAAATTGGAATTGGACTGATAAAAAAGGTTTTATGTTTTTTTTATTATGCAGTACTTGTCTGCTCGAACAACTACGTTTATTGATGTCATGCTGTCATGGTATCACCCAGGTGACTTTTTTGCATGTTCTTTCCTTGGTTGGCTTGTCATTAACTTATATGTTGGATGATTAGTTTCGAACACATTTGCAACCATTACTGCAGCCATAAGCTGACCAGTGGAAGGAACATTCCTGGAAAAGTTGCCTGGGTTGTACATTCAAAAATAGCATCATTAACTCTCATGAAATGGAAGAACTTAATGAGTGAGTGACACACTGTACATTGTTATAATGAGCTAAATCCATGGTACTGGACTTCATTTACCCTTTAAAGCTTTGCCAATATATTACGAAAAGAACAAACCGAAGATGTTATTCATCAGCTGGCAAAATCCGTCTCCATTCAATTTTCAGATCGCGATTGTTCTCTTTTTACGATCGTGCTGTACGTTTTAAACGCTTTGATAATTCTGCTTTATAATGTTGTTCCTTATCAGTATCACTCAAACTTAAAAGATGAGGAAATAATAAAACCACCCAAATATTGTTTTTTTTTTTTATGTGAAGAATAGAATTGTACCTAAAAGTTTAATGCTCATGAAAGAGTAAGAATTTTCAATTGTACATTAAAAAAAGATTAAAAAAAATCTTAAAGGGATAGGTTTAGAAGCAAAGTTGTAAAAGCAGAGGATTTTACAACTTAAGTTATATAAGATTTTAAGATTCACCGATTCGCATCTAATGCATTGATTCAAAAAAGTGTGCATCGGATACAAGTTGGCATTTGGATGGCGATGCATTGTTTTTACCATTTGTGACCAATATTTTATATGTAGATTCTGTCTCTTTTTTTTCTCTCCGCTAAACTGATTCTCAAACGTGTTCTCTCAGCACCACTGCTGCAACGTAAATATGACGTATCACAACACTACAGAGACCGAGGCTTGTTCTGAAAGTCACATAAAATACAGATTAACATGGCAGAGGTAGAGCTGCATCTTCCTTGCGCTGCAAAGGCCTGTTTGTGGAAGGGGCCATGTCTTAGAAATCTGTACCATATTTAATTGCATAGCACCATATTTTGTCCATTGCATCGTAATGCATTGAATCGAATTGTATTGAATCAAATGGAAATCGGATCGCACTGCATCGTAATAGGGGTGAATTGTATCATATGTATTTTTACTGTATTGTATTGTTGGCTATGCATTGGCCTCAGATGAATCGCATCAGCCTTATTATCAAAAATTATGTAATGGTTATAACAGCATCATATACGGTTGCATCTCAATAAATTAGAATATTATTAAAAAGTTGATTTATTTTAGTAATTCAATAGAAAAAAAGTGAAACTCATTATATAGATGCCTCACACAGAAATTAAATTATTTCAAGCGTTTATTTCTTTTAATTTTGATGATTATGACTTACAGCTAATAAAACCCCAAAATTCAGTATCTCAGAAAATTTGCATATTATTTAAAACCAATAATAAAAAATAAAAAAAATTTAATACGAGTTTCATTTTTTGTATTGAATTATTAAAATAAATCACCTTTTTAATGATATATTAATTTATTGAGATGCTAGCCAAATGTATTAAGAGTTTAGTTCCTCATTCTGAATGTATCCAAAAATATTACTATAATTATACACAATATGGTTTGTGGACACTTGACCATCACACCCCTGACCCAAACTAAACACCTAAACACCATTGGAATGGAACACTGACCCTGATCACCAGCAGTACCTGATCTCACTAACATTCTTATAGCTGAATAAGTCAAACCTAATGGAAAGATTTCCCAGAAAGGTGATTATAACAGCAAAATGGAATCTGAAATCAGATGATCAAAAAACACATAATACTTTGATGAGAAGGTGTCCACAAACTTTTAGCTATATATTGTGTACATGCATAGATTTGCAGTCAGTACCAATACTGTCAATATGTCAATATTCATCTGATACATTCATATGATTTTTAGCCCCTGTATTTATAGAATGATCCTAGTGGCATGTTATTCATCACACTTCAAGTGCATGTTTGGAATTTAGGGTTCAAGATAGTGCAAGACGAGATCATGCTATCATGTATATGTGAGTGCTGCCGAATAAGCAGCTTTAACTTCCAATATGCTGTTTATTTTCTGCAAAGCAAAGACCTTATGAGTTGCCATATTTATAACACACAAAGTGAAACAGAGTTTTACCTGTCAAAAGTTTGGAAAAACTTTAATCTTTTATCATTGTTGAGAGATACATCCATGTTCTTTTTGTTTATGTGCAACAAACTAGGTAATTTAACAGTCAAGGGTCACCTTAGGCAAGAACAGTAGATTTTGTAGAACAGTAGAAATGCATAAAGCTATTTGTTGTTCCACATGACAAATTTCTGTTTATATTTGGAGAACATGATAATTCATTATATACATGTGGGTTAAATAGTGAACCAACATGGCTCATTCTTTAACACCATGCAGTTCTGCTGGACGGCAGCTAATTAGCACCAACTTCACTATACAGCAAGACAATGACCTGAAGCATATGTCTAAGCTCTGTAAACGTATTTAGAGAGCAAGCAGTCGCCTGGAGTCTTATCTATTAAGAAATTACCTGCCCAGTCACCACACCTAAATCCTTCAAACTGCTCTGGGATTAACTGAATCACAAGGTCGAGTTCACAACTTTGGCAAGTTTGACAAGAAGATTGGCAAAGTATTTCACCTGAATGTTTGGAGAAATCAACTGTCCAGATGCTGGGAGTATGTAAGGCTGTTATGGATGCTAAGGGGGGATTTTTCAATGAAAATAAGGTTCAACATCTGTACATTTATAGATTTGTTTGTATTTGTATTAAAATCATCAAAATCACATTATAATGTAAAAATATTCATTATAGAAAAGTGTAATATAACATTTACGTAGAAAAAAATTCTGTAGAACTCACCCCTGAGCTTGACATACAGCCACCAATGACAAGCACTGGACTGAGGTCAACCTAATGATCTCAGCCACCATGCTCAACCCAGTCTTTCACGTAGAGCTCTACCCTGAGGTTAACCTGGCAACCTTAGCTCCCTTTTGTTTCAACAAGAAGTTTCAACTTGTCAACATGTAGACCTCTGCTGCTGAGCTCACCCATGCGGCCTACAAGGTGACCTCCCAAGACCTGCTCATGCCTGAAGACCTACAACGCAGTCTTTAAGACCTGTCCATGCCCGAGGCCAAAGAAGTGGCCACAAAAGTTTTGTCAATGCCGAAGCACCCTTCCAAGACTTGTCCTTTTTTTGTCTTTCTTACAGTCTAGTTCAAGTAATCGCCTGACCTAGGCGGGTTTCCCATTTTTCAGTTTGTTTCGTTTTTGATTGCTTGCCTTGGTGTTTATATGAATAAACTTTCTTTATTTGCACTTGCAACCATCTAACCTTGCATGACAATCTTTGCATGACATAAATTTTCATTAGCAGATACAATTTTAGCTTTATAGTCAATGAGTTGAAAATGACTAATGCCTAAATCCAAGATGTGCCATGCTGGAGTAAAGAAAACTCCACTAACTCATTATCAGCTAAACAGTTTTCCATTCTTTTACAATTACTGTGTGTTTGTTTGTGTGTATGTTACTGTGAGATAATGTGCAACTATGTAATCATCAATTATGAGTAACTAGTGGAGATGTAAATGGAAGTTTTAATGGATTCATTTAACAATTTAAGAACCTGGACAACAAATCTCAGAGAGAGTACAGAACACTTCCTCACTTTACATCAGTACCTGACTTAACTAACACCCATGTGGGTAAACAAGCTAAATTCTCTACATGCACACTCCAAGTTATTGTGAAGATGTGGAATGTGGAGAATTATATAACAAACGGCAACCGAATGTGAAATTGGATGTTAAAAAAAACACACACGAATCTCATGATCAGATGACCATTTTATATATATATATATATATATATATATATATATATATATATATATATATATATATATATATATATATATATATGCATACATAAAACATACGTGTGTATATAAAGTTGGGTGCACAGTGATATCAGTAGTAAACAAACACACAGTAATTGTAAATGAATGGAAAATGAGTGAGGAGATGATGATGAGTTAGTGGAGTTTTCTTTACTCCGGCATGGCACATCTTGGATTTAGGCATTAGTCATTTTCAGCTTATCGACTATAAAGCTAAAATTGTATCTGCAAATGAAAGTTTGTTATGAGAGTCTAGATGGCTGCAAGTGCTTATAAAAAAAACAGTTTATTCATATGAAACACCGAGGCAAGCAATCAAAAGCAGAACACAGACTGAAAAACGAGAAACTGGCCTAAGTCAGGCGATTAGCATACTCTTGAACTTGACTGTAAGAAAGACAAAAACCAAATGAGACATGAAAACTAGGGAATCGAAACAATAAAAAACAGCTGAGTATGGCTGATAACTGAATGCAATAATTTGTGGACACTAAATGCAAACACAGGGGTATATACACAGCACAGAAATGACCAGGTCAAGGAAAGAGGTGACACCATCATCTCCAGCAATGAGCAGTTTCCAGGAGGCCGCCTCATCTGCATGCAGGTACAAGTCTTGGAAGGCTGCTTAAAAATTTCCATGGCCACTTCTTTGGCCTTTGGACAGGTCTTAAAGACTGTGTTGTAGGCCTTGGGCATGAGCAGGTATTGTGAGATATAAATACTGATATATATATATATATATATATATATATATATATATATATATATATATATATATATATATATATATATATATATATATATATACAGTATATTACACAGTGGAACCGCAACACTCACGACCTCGATAGTTTGTGACTTTTCATTTGGAACCGGAATAAAAAAACTCTCGAAAAAATCTGTTAGTATGCAAGAAACATTTCAAAACAGAGTTTGTACTAATACAATTTTGAAAAACTATTTTATTTTTGTATTATTCATTTAAAGTAGTAAATAAAACAAATATGACAAGTAATTCACAATTTCTGTTAAGTTTACTGTACAGTAAAATTTGAAAAAGTACCCATCAAAAGTAGAGTAAAAAGCGATTGGGAGGGGTCATAGAACGTAACCCCAACAAGTATTGAGGTTGCACTGTATATATATATATATATATATATATATATATATATATATATATATATATATATATATATATATATATATATATAAAAATTTTTTTTTACAGCAGACAGACACAGATAACTTTTCAGCTTGCTATAAGCACACTCGGTGTGCTCCAAATGCTGGTGTTTCATAGACAAAGACATTCAAATAAAACAGCTAGTAGATGCTAAACATGACATTTCTAACTCTATAACCATTCGCTTTATTTTATTACATTTTACACACATATTCTGTGTTACATTGTTTATAATAACGCCAGTGGTGCACTGCATCAAAATACACTGCACTGTAAAGGCACCTGATAAGCAAAGAGAAACACATTATGGGGCACAGTGCTTATGCTTCTATAACAGGGTTTTGTTTTTCTTATATTTAACAGCATCTTGCCACCTATTTTTGTTTATTAAAGAGCATACTTACTGATCCAACAACTTATATCGAACCAGCTCAGAAGTCATTCACTGTTTACTCTCTTTTTCCTCCTATAAAAACCTAAAAGAACAGTGTTGACATTGAGGAGTCCCTTTAAACATGCTAAGTAAACATCTGCTTACAGAATTTCATCACATCCACAATTACACACATTGTTTAAGGCGTTCACCATGAAAGTCTTGGTGGGGACAGTGGTGGTTCAGGATTTAAGACATTGGACTACTGGCACCACCGGCCTGTCACTGCTAGACTCCTGAGCACGCCCCTTACCCCTCAACTGCTCAGTTGTATAAATAGAAAAAGACGTGTCTCCCAAAATGCCAAAGATGTAAATGTAGAACAGATCCTAACCACTCTGTTTTCAAAGCTGATGTCCTAGTTAGAATAGTAAACATACATGAATTTTACGCCATACAGGCTCGAAGATTAAGATGTTTTGCTGCCACTTTGATCGTCACAGTGAAAACTCAGACCTGAAGTTTTGTGCTGTACCTGCTGACTCACTGAAGGTCTTTCCACAAATTCTCATTATTCAACCAGGTGCCAATTATACAGTAAGTGATGTGGAAAGATGCAATATGACCACAGGCGGTTGAAGGAGTGCAAAAGGGGAAGGCGAAATGTGGAAAAACAACCATAAATAGTCAGTTTTCCTGCATAAATGGGTTTCCAGGAGAACAAGCGCCGCTTCAGCCGCTCCAATTAGCATGGTATGTGGTGGAGAGGACAACACCTGAAAATCATCATCTGAAGGTCAACCCTTGAATTCATTATTCAAACAAGCCCTAATTCTGCATTAAATGATGCGGAAAAGACGTGATATGATCGTCCGTCATAAAGACAGAGGCTTAATGTAGACTATGTGAACTTTGATAACTCTGTGTATGCTTCCTGCATAAATCATTTTCCAGGAGAAAGTTCAACTTGGTCGCAGCCCAAGGATGAGTTTAGAATCTGGGGGGTGTACTTGATCTATGCCGCCTAAGATGTTTTGAAATCATTTGGTCATTCTTCCACAAAAATATAATTACTGGAAAATATAGGCAATCTCATGCAAACCCTGATTAGCTGTTGATCTTAGGAGAAATATGTCTGTTCGGCGTATGAGAATGCTGAAGAATTTGAAACGCGAGAGCACAATTAAAAGCCGCTCATCAAGCTTGCATGGACCGAAATAAACGCTAAGATCCAGTTTTAAAGCCTAGAAAGCAGCAGCAATTGAGAAATAATCACAGGCTTGCAGATTATCTCACGCTCTTCAAGAACAGTTTTTCTAAAAGGACATACATGCCTATATGGAAGCCCAGTGTCCTTTAAAAGTGTGTGGAAATGTAAATTCAGTCAGTCAAGAAGTCAAGAAGCTTTTATTGTCATTGTAACCATATATAGCTGACGCAGTACACAGTGAAATGAGACAAAGTTCCTCCAGAACCCTGGTGCTACATTAAACAACATAAAGCTACATAACAAAAAACACTGAGCTCAGGACTAGTAAGTGTCCTCGCCACATAAAGTGCATCATGTGCAACCTGGTGCAAACAGTGCAAGACATGACAGTGCAAAGACAACACAAGACAGTGTAGAACAAATACACAAAACACAAAATAGCCCCACCAGTAAACCTGCTGTATATTACACAGTGCGGTGTGTAAAAGAGAGCTGAGTACAGGAGTAAACCTTGTAATTGAACAAAATGTTTTGTACAAAAAAGCAATAGTTGCTGTCTAAAAGATGTGCAAACACATAAGTGTAGTTCTTATAATTGCATGGGGAAAGCTTGCAACATTCTGTTTGCACCTCTGAGCCTGAGTTTTGTTCGGTGTATCTTCAGGTTCAATCGATTTAATAAATTAAGGACACATGCATAAGTGTAGATAAATTATATCATGCATATATATAGGTATATATAATTATATATATATGCATATTGTATATTTGATCTACACATACATAAGAGTATACATAATACATTATATATGCAAAAAAGGCTAAGACAGCATAATTGAACACGCTGTTTATTTCGAAATACACATATGCAACAGTGACTTCTTTGCATGCCATTTCCCCTAATACTTTGCAAAAAACCCTCTTGCTGGAGATAAACAATTTAGTGCAAGGACTTGCAATATAGGATTTTTGCAATGATTTTTTTTTTGGTTTTGTAATCATAACATCTAACTATTTTTTACACAATTTTCTAGTTGTTTGTCTGTTTTTTATTTTGTTGTCCCAGTTAATACCAGTTTATACTAAAAATGCAGAATGATA
Organism: Silurus aristotelis; assembly: GCF_946808225.1. Taxonomy (NCBI): domain Eukaryota; kingdom Metazoa; phylum Chordata; class Actinopteri; order Siluriformes; family Siluridae; genus Silurus; species Silurus aristotelis. The sequence continues at coordinate 35,768,694 of NC_139574.1, forward strand.
TATCAGACCTCATGTACACGATAGAATCATTTAAAAAAATAGTCATTATTGCTATTACATTCATTTTTCATTCATATTTACAATTTGTAATGTATTGCAATTATTAATGTGTAACTCTTTATTGATTCCTCATCAGGTGAACTCAATGATGAAGTTTACACACATTCGGTAGCACACAGATATCTGGTTTCCTGAGTCAGTCCCTGCTCGTTGTTTGCCACTATAGACAGCAGAGTACTTTACGTGTTCAAGACTGTCGAATCGCTTTGGATTCTGCTATCGTCTTATGGGACCTAAGCCTGTCTGAGAAAGTAATTGCTCATCATAGCAAAGTAGGGTTTTGCCTTACTTTTGATTTCATTTTTTTTTACATTTGAATCCTGAACTCTTATATGCAATCCTTACACTGGCATTGGTCATCTTTGTGGTTTCTAGGAAATTCTGTATACTGTAGGTAGGACTGAATATTTTCATCCCCATCCTGAATCAGATGCAAAGAAAATCCATGGCTTTAGATTTTATTGGAAATCTTTTACATTTATCATGACAGCTTCAATCTTAATTATATGAATTTTGCAGCAAACTATTTTCTAGTAAATTATAAGATTATCCAAGCAACTGAAACTGAAAAATTTACAACGTAGTTATCTAGCATGCACCTTGTTTTCAGCAGTTTTACACATACATACGTTAAAGCAAAAGTATTTCACTTGTAATTTGTAATGTATGGATTTAATCCACTTCATAATCCTCCCTTTACCTCTAATCCCCTAACCCAGTTTTACTTCTTTTAACTGTAACAGTCTTTATACTCGTAATCTTAATGTAGAAATTGTTCGGCACATCATCAACACAGTGCCAGCACTTACGCTTCGCTGTAGATTGATGATTTTCTAGAGCAAGTTGCTGCATGGTTGCAGTTTTTTGACCGCCATAAATCAAAGGAACAGTGACCTATTTACACCTGTCAAACAACAAAACTTTAAAAGAATCGCTGGTATTTCAGCATTAATTTAAAAGTATGAAATAGTAAATGATAACTTTATAAATACGAATGTTTGTTGAACAGCCTTTTGTCCCTGCAGTAGTAGACTCTTTCTATTAAATACCACAATCCAGGTCCGTCCTCATAGACTGTCCCCACAAGTGGTTTTGGTGTTTTTGCTAATTAACCATGCAGATCCGTGACGATTATTGAGCAACCGAAGGATGGATAAGGATGGATTTGGACTGTAATTAATCTAAACAGTCTCTACAATGGCTTAGGAGTTAATTTCGCATGAGCAGTTCTGCATTTATGCGCCCATCACTGAACAGTACACCTCGACAATGATGGAAGTATAACAAATTGATATTCAGTGGCACCCAAATGAGGACGGGTTCTGTTTTTAGTCTGGTTCCTGTTTAGGTTCCCCCCTTGGCAACTGGCTCACTCATTAGGGATACATAATATAATTGATCATCTTAAAGACACTAAACTTGGGACAATATCCATTGTTAAAAGCTCTATATAAATAACCCTGAACTGGATTAAATATGTCTAAACATATGATTAAAAATGTTAAATGTTAAATATGTCAGTGCAGGTATCCCTTAAAGTCAATGCACTGTTACATTGGCACATTCTCAGTTTGGTGCCAACCTGCTACTTCAATGGTCTTCCACTTGAGATTATACAAACCATCATTTCCCTACTTGTAAAGTTTTATTTATCCTTTTATAGTTATCTCTGATCCTAATCAGTTCCATATTGCTGAGAAAATATATCTGGTGACATGCTGAGACTGTAAATAGAGAAGACACCCCCCACTCCCAAAACCCCAACCCCTCTATGAGCCCCCCCACACTCCTGCATCTCATGGTGGACCCCCACTTCACGCTCACTCACCGGCATGTAAACGGCGGGACAGAGCTCGGCGTGCAGTATCATGAGCAGAATGCCCAGGAGAGCGGCACCGAGGGCGCACGCGCAAAGCCGCCGCTTGTCCTCCAGCAGGAACTTTCGGTCTCTGAGGCGGTACAGACTGCCGCCCTCGATCGGGCTCATTCGCTTGCCAGGGTGCGAGAGCGACACCGTGATGTCCATCGTGTCGCCGTTGCGGTCCCCGAGCTTGTCCGCTTTGCCGTCCAGATGCGAGTTGCGCACGCTCATTTCCATAACCGGCTGCTCGAACGAACTAACAAACACAAAAGGCAATAACGCACGCACACTCCCTCCAGTCTTCTCAGTCACCACCGACACGTCCTTCTTTCACCCATCTGAGCGCACACGCGTGCCCAACTCGAGGAGTCATGCCATGCATCGGACGCACGCGACTCCACCGCGGGGTGGCACGCAACCGCGTTCCCCGGGACGCACGACAACTCTAGTGCAAACCTCGCGCCCACCTGAGTTCCCCTTGCGCACTCCACTCTACTATTGGCTGGACTTCTAGCACCTTTCTATTGGACATAGAGGAGCCCTACGTAAGGGTTCGTGTTTTGTCCCATCTAGGGCTCCTTAAATGCCATTTGGTATTTGCTGTACGTCTGCTTCTGAAATCAAAACAAGATGAAACTGGAAAACGCCGTCGATCGACATGATGTTAACAAATCTTATCACATGAAACACTATTTAAGGTACAAAAACATACTCTTGGGTGCTCATCAAGCCTTTAAAGGCGTATTAGCCCGCGGATTAAGTGTATTATCTTGGTGAGGACCAAGTTAGGAGCCATAAACAATATATTGTGTAAATATAGTAAACCTGCTGTATATTACACAGTGCGGTGTGTAAAAGAGAGCTGAGTACAGGAGTAATAACTTTCTTTTCGGCTTCTCCCGTTAGGGGTCGCCACAGCGGATCCTCCGCACGTTTGATTTGGCACATGTTTTACGCTGGATGCCCTTCCTAACGCAACCCTCCCCAATTTATCCGGGCTTGGGACCGGCACTAAGAGTGGCTGGGGATGGTTCCCTGACCGGGAATCGAACCCGGGTCGCAGCGGTGGGAGCGCTGCGTCTTAACCACTAGACCACCAGGGGACCAGCTGAGTACAGGAGTAAACCTTGTAATTGAACAAAATGTTTTGTGCAAAAAAGCAATAGTTGCTGTCTAAAAGATGTGCAAACACATAAGTGTAGTTCTTATAATTGCATGGGGAAAGCTTGCAACATTCTGTTTGCACCTCTGAGCCTGAGTTTTGTTCGGTGTATCTTCAGGTTCAATCGATTTAATAAATTAAGGACACATGCATAAGTGTAGATAAATTATATCATGCATATATATAGGTATATATAATTATATATATATGCATATTGTATATTTGATCTACACATACATAAGAGTATACATAATACATTATATATGTAAAAAAGGCTAAGACAGCATAATTGAACACGCTGTTTATTTCGAAATACACATATGCAACAGTGACTTCTTTGCATGCCATTTCCCCTAATACTTTGCAAAAAACCCTCTTGCTGGAGATAAACAATTTAGTGCAAGGACTTGCAATATAGGATTTTTGCAATGATTTTTTTTTTGGTTTTGTAATCATAACATCTAACTGGTAGGTCCCCTGGTGGTCTAGTGGTTAAGATGCAGCGCTCCCACCGCTGCGACCCGGGTTCGATTCCCGGTCAGGGAACCATCCCCAGCCACTCTTAGTGCCGGTCCCAAGCCCGGATAAATTGGGGAGGGTTGCGTTAGGAAGGGCATCCAGCGTAAAACATGTGCCAAATCAAACGTGCGGAGGATCCGCTGTGGCGACCCCTAACGGGAGAAGCCGAAAAGAAACTTTACTTTAATCATAACATCTAACTATTTTTTACACAATTTTCTAGTTGTTTGTCTGTTTTTTATTTTGTTGTCCCAGTTAATACCAGTTTATACTAAAAATGCAGAATGATATATCAGACCTCATGTACACGATAGAATCATTTAAAAAAATAGTCATTATTGCTATTACATTCATTTTTCATTCATATTTACAATTTGTAATGTATTGCAATTATTAATGTGTAACTCTTTATTGATTCCTCATCAGGTGAACTCAATGATGAAGTTTACACACATTCGGTAGCACACAGATATCTGGTTTCCTGAGTCAGTCCCTGCTCGTTGTTTGCCACTATAGACAGCAGAGTACTTTACGTGTTCAAGACTGTCGAATCGCTTTGGATTCTGCTATCGTCTTATGGGACCTAAGCCTGTCTGAGAAAGTAATTGCTCATCATAGCAAAGTAGGGTTTTGCCTTACTTTTGATTTCATTTTTTTTTACATTTGAATCCTGAACTCTTATATGCAATCCTTACACTGGCATTGGTCATCTTTGTGGTTTCTAGAAAATTCTGTATACTGTAGTTAGGACTGAATCTTTTCATCCCCATCCTGAATCAGATGCAAAGAAAATCCATGGCTTTAGATTTCATTGGAAATCTTTTACATTTATCATGACAGCTTCAATCTTAATTATATGAATTTTGCAGCAAACTATTTTCTAGTAAATTATAAGATTATCCAAGCAACTGAAACTGAAAAATTTACAACGTAGTTATCTAGCATGCACCTTGTTTTCAGCAGTTTTACACATACATACGTTCAAGCAAAAGTATTTCACTTGTAATTTGTAATGTATGGATTTAATCCACTTCATAATCCTCCCTTTACCTCTAATCCCCTAACCCAGTTTTACTTCTTTTAACTGTAACAGTCTTTATACTCGTAATCTTAATGTAGAAATTGTTCGGCACATCATCGACACAGTGCCAGCACTTACGCTTCGCTGTAGATTGATGATTTTCTAGAGCAAGTTGCTGCATGGTTGCAGTTTTTTGACCGCCATAAATCAAAGGAACAGTGACCTATTTACACCTGTCAAACAACAAAACTTTAAAAGAATCGCTGGTATTTCAGCATTAATTTAAAAGTATGAAATAGTAAATGATAACTTTATAAATACGAATGTTTGTTGAACAGCCTTTTGTCCCTGCAGTAGTAGACTCTTTCTATTAAATACCACAATCCAGGTCCGTCCTCATAGACTGTCCCCACAAGTGGTTTTGGTGTTTTTGCTAATTAACCATGCAGATCCGTGACGATTATTGAGCAACCGAAGGATGGATAAGGATGGATTTGGACTGTAATTAATCTAAACAGTCTCTACAATGGCTTAGGAGTTAATTTCGCATGAGCAGTTCTGCATTTATGCGCCCATCACTGAACAGTACACCTCGACAATGATGGAAATATAACAAATTGATATTCAGTGGCACCCAAATGAGGACGGGTTCTGTTTTTAGTCTGGTTCCTGTTTAGGTTCCCCCCTTGGCAACTGGCTCACTCATTAGGGATACATAATATAATTGATCATCTTAAAGACACTAAACTTGGGACAATATCCATTGTTAAAAGCTCTATATAAATAACCCTGAACTGGATTAAATATGTCTAAACATATGATTAAAAATGTTAAATGTTAAATATGTCAGTGCAGGTATCCCTTAAAGTCAATGCACTGTTACATTGGCACATTCTCAGTTTGGTGCCAACCTGCTACTTCAATGGTCTTCCACTTGAGATTATACAAACCATCATTTCCCTACTTGTAAAGTTTTATTTATCCTTTTATAGTTATCTCTGATCCTAATCAGTTCCATATTGCTGAGAAAATATATCTGGTGACATGCTGAGACTGTAAATAGAGAAGACACCCCCCACTCCCAAAACCCCAACCCCTCTATGAGCCCCCCCACACTCCTGCATCTCATGGTGGACCCCCACTTCACGCTCACTCACCGGCATGTAAACGGCGGGACAGAGCTCGGCGTGCAGTATCATGAGCAGAATGCCCAGGAGAGCGGCACCGAGGGCGCACGCGCAAAGCCGCCGCTTGTCCTCCAGCAGGAACTTTCGGTCTCTGAGGCGGTACAGACTGCCGCCCTCGATCGGGCTCATTCGCTTGCCAGGGTGCGAGAGCGACACCGTGTTGTCCATCGTGTCGCCGTTGCGGTCCCCGAGCTTGTCCGCTTTGCCGTCCAGATGCGAGTTGCGCACGCTCATTTCCATAACCGGCTGCTCGAACGAACTAACAAACACAAAAGGCAATAACGCACGCACACTCCCTCCAGTCTTCTCAGTCACCACCGACACGTCCTTCTTTCACCCATCTGAGCGCACACGCGTGCCCAACTCGAGGAGTCATGCCATGCATCGGACGCACGCGACTCCACCGCGGGGTGGCACGCAACCGCGTTCCCCGGGACGCACGACAACTCTAGTGCAAACCTCGCGCCCACCTGAGTTCCCCTTGCGCACTCCACTCTACTATTGGCTGGACTTCTAGCACCTTTCTATTGGACATAGAGGAGCCCTACGTAAGGGTTCGTGTTTTGTCCCATCTAGGGCTCCTTAAATGCCATTTGGTATTTGCTGTACGTCTGCTTCTGAAATCAAAACAAGATGAAACTGGAAAACGCCGTCGATCGACATGATGTTAACAAATCTTATCACATGAAACACTATTTAAGGTACAAAAACATACTCTTGGGTGCTCATCAAGCCTTTAAAGGCGTATTAGCCCGCGGATTAAGTGTATTATCTTGGTGAGGACCAAGTTAGGAGCCATAAACAATATATTGTGTAAATATAGTAAACCTGCTGTATATTACACAGTGCGGTGTGTAAAAGAGAGCTGAGTACAGGAGTAATAACTTTCTTTTCGGCTTCTCCCGTTAGGGGTCGCCACAGCGGATCCTCCGCACGTTTGATTTGGCACATGTTTTACGCTGGATGCCCTTCCTAACGCAACCCTCCCCAATTTATCCGGGCTTGGGACCGGCACTAAGAGTGGCTGGGGATGGTTCCCTGACCGGGAATCGAACCCGGGTCGCAGCGGTGGGAGCGCTGCGTCTTAACCACTAGACCACCAGGGGACCAGCTGAGTACAGGAGTAAACCTTGTAATTGAACAAAATGTTTTGTGCAAAAAAGCAATAGTTGCTGTCTAAAAGATGTGCAAACACATAAGTGTAGTTCTTATAATTGCATGGGGAAAGCTTGCAACATTCTGTTTGCACCTCTGAGCCTGAGTTTTGTTCGGTGTATCTTCAGGTTCAATCGATTTAATAAATTAAGGACACATGCATAAGTGTAGATAAATTATATCATGCATATATATAGGTATATATAATTATATATATATGCATATTGTATATTTGATCTACACATACATAAGAGTATACATAATACATTATATATGTAAAAAAGGCTAAGACAGCATAATTGAACACGCTGTTTATTTCGAAATACACATATGCAACAGTGACTTCTTTGCATGCCATTTCCCCTAATACTTTGCAAAAAACCCTCTTGCTGGAGATAAACAATTTAGTGCAAGGACTTGCAATATAGGATTTTTGCAATGATTTTTTTTTTGGTTTTGTAATCATAACATCTAACTATTTTTTACACAATTTTCTAGTTGTTTGTCTGTTTTTTATTTTGTTGTCCCAGTTAATACCAGTTTATACTAAAAATGCAGAATGATATATCAGACCTCATGTACACGATAGAATCATTTAAAAAAATAGTCATTATTGCTATTACATTCATTTTTCATTCATATTTACAATTTGTAATGTATTGCAATTATTAATGTGTAACTCTTTATTGATTCCTCATCAGGTGAACTCAATGATGAAGTTTACACACATTCGGTAGCACACAGATATCTGGTTTCCTGAGTCAGTCCCTGCTCGTTGTTTGCCACTATAGACAGCAGAGTACTTTACGTGTTCAAGACTGTCGAATCGCTTTGGATTCTGCTATCGTCTTATGGGACCTAAGCCTGTCTGAGAAAGTAATTGCTCATCATAGCAAAGTAGGGTTTTGCCTTACTTTTGATTTCATTTTTTTTTACATTTGAATCCTGAACTCTTATATGCAATCCTTACACTGGCATTGGTCATCTTTGTGGTTTCTAGAAAATTCTGTATACTGTAGTTAGGACTGAATCTTTTCATCCCCATCCTGAATCAGATGCAGAGAAAATCCATGGCTTTAGATTTCATTGGAAATCTTTTACATTTATCATGACAGCTTCAATCTTAATTATATGAATTTTGCAGCAAACTATTTTCTAGTAAATTATAAGATTATCCAAGCAACTGAAACTGAAAAATTTACAACGTAGTTATCTAGCATGCACCTTGTTTTCAGCAGTTTTACACATACATACGTTCAAGCAAAAGTATTTCACTTGTAATTTGTAATGTATGGATTTAATCCACTTCATAATCCTCCCTTTACCTCTAATCCCCTAACCCAGTTTTACTTCTTTTAACTGTAACAGTCTTTATACTCGTAATCTTAATGTAGAAATTGTTCGGCACATCATCGACACAGTGCCAGCACTTACGCTTCGCTGTAGATTGATGATTTTCTAGAGCAAGTTGCTGCATGGTTGCAGTTTTTTGACCGCCATAAATCAAAGGAACAGTGACCTATTTACACCTGTCAAACAACAAAACTTTAAAAGAATCGCTGGTATTTCAGCATTAATTTAAAAGTATGAAATAGTAAATGATAACTTTATAAATACGAATGTTTGTTGAACAGCCTTTTGTCCCTGCAGTAGTAGACTCTTTCTATTAAATACCACAATCCAGGTCCGTCCTCATAAACTGTCCCCACAAGTGGTTTTGGTGTTTTTGCTAATTAACCATGCAGATCCGTGACGATTATTGAGCAACCGAAGGATGGATAAGGATGGATTTGGACTGTAATTAATCTAAACAGTCTCTACAATGGCTTAGGAGTTAATTTCGCATGAGCAGTTCTGCATTTATGCGCCCATCACTGAACAGTACACCTCGACAATGATGGAAATATAACAAATTGATATTCAGTGGCACCCAAATGAGGACGGGTTCTGTTTTTAGTCTGGTTCCTGTTTAGGTTCCCCCCTTGGCAACTGGCTCACTCATTAGGGATACATAATATAATTGATCATCTTAAAGACACTAAACTTGGGACAATATCCATTGTTAAAAGCTCTATATAAATAACCCTGAACTGGATTAAATATGTCTAAACATATGATTAAAAATGTTAAATGTTAAATATGTCAGTGCAGGTATCCCTTAAAGTCAATGCACTGTTACATTGGCACATTCTCAGTTTGGTGCCAACCTGCTACTTCAATGGTCTTCCACTTGAGATTATACAAACCATCATTTCCCTACTTGTAAAGTTTTATTTATCCTTTTATAGTTATCTCTGATCCTAATCAGTTCCATATTGCTGAGAAAATATATCTGGTGACATGCTGAGACTGTAAATAGAGAAGACACCCCCCACTCCCAAAACCCCAACCCCTCTATGAGCCCCCCCACACTCCTGCATCTCATGGTGGACCCCCACTTCACGCTCACTCACCGGCATGTAAACGGCGGGACAGAGCTCGGCGTGCAGTATCATGAGCAGAATGCCCAGGAGAGCGGCACCGAGGGCGCACGCGCAAAGCCGCCGCTTGTCCTCCAGCAGGAACTTTCGGTCTCTGAGGCGGTACAGACTGCCGCCCTCGATCGGGCTCATTCGCTTGCCAGGGTGCGAGAGCGACACCGTGATGTCCATCGTGTCGCCGTTGCGGTCCCCGAGCTTGTCCGCTTTGCCGTCCAGATGCGAGTTGCGCACGCTCATTTCCATAACCGGCTGCTCGAACGAACTAACAAACACAAAAGGCAATAACGCACGCACACTCCCTCCAGTCTTCTCAGTCACCACCGACACGTCCTTCTTTCACCCATCTGAGCGCACACGCGTGCCCAACTCGAGGAGTCATGCCATGCATCGGACGCACGCGACTCCACCGCGGGGTGGCACGCAACCGCGTTCCCCGGGACGCACGACAACTCTAGTGCAAACCTCGCGCCCACCTGAGTTCCCCTTGCGCACTCCACTCTACTATTGGCTGGACTTCTAGCACCTTTCTATTGGACATAGAGGAGCCCTACGTAAGGGTTCGTGTTTTGTCCCATCTAGGGCTCCTTAAATGCCATTTGGTATTTGCTGTACGTCTGCTTCTGAAATCAAAACAAGATGTAACTGGAAAACGCCGTCGATCGACATGATGTTAACAAATCTTATCACATGAAACACTATTTAAGGTACAAAAACATACTCTTGGGTGCTCATCAAGCCTTTAAAGGCGTATTTGCCCGCAGATTAAGTGTATTATCTTGGTGAGGACCAAGTTAGGAGCCATAAACAATATATTGTGTTAACAATATATTGTCCCAAAGTGACTTTACAGAGAAAAGAGCTCAAATTGGGATGTACCTAATGAACGTCGCAAAAAAAAATTTCCTGAGATGGAATGAGGAAGAGAGCTTGACAGGAACCAGACTCAAGAGGAAAACCATCTACATCTGGGTGGCACCAAATGTCTGTTTATTATAGTTCCGTCATTGTTGAAGGTGTACTGTTCAGTGATGGATGCATTCATTCTTCATGGACTTTGCAGTGTCAGCACTTTTCATCACAATATATTAATAAAATATCTAGTCCTCATAGGTGTAAAGCAGATCCATCAGGTGTTTTGGTGGATGATTAAAAAAATAACTTGATAAACTGGTAAATGATGGTTTGTATAAAGAGCAGCCTCTAGTGGAAGAGCAGTTAAGTAGCAGGTTGGCACCAAATTCAGTAGCCTTCAGCCAGTGGAACATGTACAAATGTGAGAGTACAGTGTCTACAAGTGATACCTGCTCTGACAACTTATTCAATTCACTTCAATTCAGGTTTATTTGTATAGCAAATACATTTAAACAATGGACATTGTCCCCAATCAGCTTTACAAATATAAATAGGTTATAGGATATGTTTATATGTTTATGTGCATATAGGTTTATCCCTAATGATTGAATCAGTGCTGACAGTGGAAAGGATTGGTTGAAATCTTGACAGAAATCAGACTAAAAATGGAACTCATCCTCATCTGGGTGGCATTGGATGTCAAATTATTACAGTTCCATCATTGTTAGTTGATTGTTAGCATTTAAATGCAGAATATCAGGCAAAATGGAGTCCTGAGGCATTGTGGCAAACTGTTTCTATTATTACAATACAGGTCTATTCTCATAGTTCTTGAGTTTTTCAGTAATTTCACAGATCTTTAGGTTGTTTATTTGGAACCCTCCTTAGCTGTACAAAGTGGTCTTCAATTAAAAAGAACGATTCCTGTATGATTCTTATGATTCCTGTAGTACATCAAAAAGGAAGTCAGTCACTTAGTAAAGATATAAAGTTTATTGACTGCACCCTCACAGCATTCTTTCTATAATGGCTTAGGACTGCAATCATCATGAACAGGTTTACAGTTTAGTCCCAATTTTAGAATCAGTTGAAGTTTCAAGGATGGAACTATAATGAATAGACATTCCATGTCACCCAGATGAGGATGGGTTCCCTTTTGAGGCTGGTTCCTCTGAAAGTTTCTTCCTTATACCATCTCAGGGAGTTTTTCCTTGCAACTGTTGACTCATTCATTAGGAATACCTTATAGCGACAAATGAACTTTTTGTATATTTGTAATCTATTTATTTCTGTAAAGTAGCTTTGGGAGAATGTTCAATTCAATGTTATTTGTATAGCGCTTTTGTTTACAATGGACATCATTTCAAAGCAGCTTTACACAGATAAATGTCCTTTGTTTACAAATGGTATACAAATAAAGGTGCATTTTGTTTTTGGATATATGGTTTCCTGAATTAATCTCAGTTTCGTGGATTGCAGTCCAGAATTAACAATCAAGGGGGTTGAGAGAAATAAATGCAGCCTGTCCTACTCACTTTTTGGAATGCCACCAAGTGGCTGGCAAATTCAAATTTTTTTCTGAAATGATGCTTGGTCTATAAGCCATAAATACATTTATTGATAAATTATGAACCTATAAGTACTGCAGTGCTAATGGCCATCATATGCCTCATTGACAATCAACTAAGTAATATGAAACAGAAAGCAATAGAGATGCACTGAAGAACGAAAGCCAGATTAAGCAAAGAGAGAAATTGCAATGGAAAAAGGAGTGTATTTTTTTTTTTTTTTTTTAGAAATGTTTCTAATATATTCAACACAGCCAGACTGTCATCAACAACCATGTGGCAGTCAAAGTCACTGAGATCAATCAAACATTAACTGAACCCCTTGCCCTGTACCTGTGTGATTTTCTGCTGCAAAAACACCTACAAAATAGCTTGTGGGTACAAGGCTGTGGAAAGAGTTGAAGTGAAAGAGCCTTAATCATTGCCTGATATAAATATCTAGAGTCTCTTTCAAAACAAAAACATAAATTATAAAGGCTGAAATGATGACAGTTTTACTGCGAGCTTTGACTTTAATGTTTGTAGGGCAGCTTTAATTGCTCTAACAATTTAATTGCTTGAACATTTGCTTTAACATCACCCCCCCCCCCCTCCCCACACACACACACAGCAACAAATGTAACAAAGCTTAATAAACAAACAAACGAGCCCTTAATATTATGGGTTTGCAGTATATACAAATATTAGAAGTGTGAGATGTTTCGTCATTATAAATCCAGAAAGTAGATGATGGTACCAAGTGTTTTAGGTGCGGGGGGAAAAATATCTGGTCTGAAGCTGATCATTTGTGTAAAGGGCAACCTCTAGTGTTGGATTAGTGTAACAACATGGCACGTAAAATAAATAATAATAAAAAGCTTTAATCAACAGCCCACTGCAGAGCGAGACAATACACTGGTTCCGGATGATGCGTGCTCTAACATCTTAATGATTCTGGTACTACAGCAGAAACAGGTTTAAACACATGGCATACCGTTCTCCAAATGCTAATGCCAAACATTGTTCAGAGCAATCATTCATAAAGTGGATCTGTGAAACATAGTAAAAAGGTCCATGATTGTTTCTCTTTGTTATTGTGCTGGAAATTATATTCAGTTATTAACATAATTATTATAATATATAATTATTGATTGAATGTATGAAGTTATTATCTCGTTTGGTGATGAAGTAACTTAATATAATAATTAAAAATCATTTTATTGTATGAAATAAGTATTTTAGCTATTTTAGCTACTTTATCTTTAAGAAGTCCTCCCATCCTCCACTCATTACCTGTATTAATTGCACCTGTTTGAACTCATTACCTGTAGACTAGGGCAAGACTAAAGAGCTGTCTAAGGACACTGGGGACAAAATTGTAGACCTGCACAAGGTTGGGATGGGCTACAGGACAATTGGCAAACAACTGTTGGTGCAATTATTAGAAAATGGAAGAAATTCAAGATGACAGTCAATCTTCCTCAGACTGGGGCTACATGCAAGATCTCGCTTCGTGGAGTATCAATGATCCTAAGAAAGGTAAGGGATTAGCCTAGAACTACACGGGAGGACCTGGTCGATGACCTGAAGAGAGCTGGGACCACAGTCTCAACGGTTACCATTAGTAACACGCTACACTGTCATAGATTAAAATCCTGCAGTGTGTGCAAGATCCCCCTGCTCAAGCCAGCACATGTCCAGGCCTGTCTGAAGGTTGCTGAAGACCATCTGGATGATTCAGAGAAGGCATGGGAGAAGGTCAGGTTTTTGGTATAAACTCTACTCGCCCTGTTTTTTTTAGGAAGAAGAAGGATAAGTACAATCCCAATCACACCATCCCAACTGTGAAGCATGAAGTGAAAACATCATGCTTTGTGGTTGCTTTTCTGCAAAGAGGACAGGATGACTGCACCATTTTGAGGGAAGGATGGATGGGATCATGTATCATGAGATTTTGGGCAACTACCTCCTTCCCTCAGTAAAAGCATTGAAGATGGGGCAAGGCTGGGTCTTCCAGCATGACAATGACCCCAAACACACAGCCAGGGCAAATAAGGAGTGGCTCCGTAAGAAGCATTTCAAGGTCCTGGAGTGGCCTAGCCAGTCTCCAGACCTGAACCCAATAGAAAATCTATAGAGGGAGCTGAAACTCTGTGTTGTCCAGCAAAAGCCCCAAAATCTGTAAGATCTGGAGAAGACCTGTATGGAGGAGCTGGCCAAAATCCCTGCTTCAGTGTGTGCAAACCTGGTCAAGAATAACAGGAAACATCTCACCTCTGTAATTGTAAACAAAGGTTTCTGTACCAGATATTAAGTTATATTTTTCTATTGTATCAAATACTTTTTTCAAATACTTGGCTTCTTAAAGACAAACTAACAGGTCTGTGAGAGACAAAATTCTTGGTGGTTGGTAGGTGATCAAATACTTATTTCATGCAATAAAATGTAAATTAATTATTAAAATCATAGAATAGATTTTTTACAGTTGAGGTGTACCCATGATAAAAAAATCAGATCTCTCCATTCTTTGTAATTGGGCAAACTTAAAAAATCGTCAGTGTATCAAATATTTATTTGCTCCACTGTATATATGGAGAGAGGGAGAGAGAGAGGGGGGGGGGGCGAGAGAGCACTCAAGCTCCATTAAATACCTATTCCACTTTATATATAAATTAATTTGTATTTCATTGTTTTTTTCTTTGTTAAAATGAACATACCATAAAAAATCTAGACTGTTAATTTCTTTGTAAGGAGGTAAGCTTTTACAAAATCAGCATGGAAACAAAAAATTATTTTCCCCACTGTATGTATGGATTAGCCAAAAAAAAAACACACAGTATCTCATTTAGGTAAAAAAACTGCATATAAAAAGTGTTATTTAATTAAAAATATACATGATAACACAAAAATTTACATGCTTGGCATCATTTAACATGGCTTGTAGGTAAAAGAATAATAAAAAGAAATAAATAGGATTACAGTAAAGGGCACAAGAATAAAAGGAAAGAAAATGTAAAAGCAAACAGAATGTAACAACAATACAGGAAGCTTTATGGACCAATTCCAGTGTCCTGAGCTATTTTACAACGGCGAACTGCAGCAGTCAGATATTCACTTAATCTTTATTGTAAAAAAATAAAGCCCATATCTTTCATACTACACTGATTTAATGATTTAAAGCATGGCATTATTACAAAGCTATGCTCTACCCTGTGCTTGACAGAATGCTTTAGAAATACTCTACACTATACTGTACAATGGCATATTATTAAAAAAAAAATGGCTGTGGAAAGCAAAAAAAATACAGCAATAAAAAAAGCTTTAAGCATGGCACTATAATACTATACACTGCTTTTGGCAACACACAAACATCTGCCAGCTCTGAAGTAAAATGAAACCACAAGAACCACAACACACCACAATGACCACTTTACAGGACTTTCCGTGATTCTTTTACACAATGGCCTTTTTTAATGCGGTCCTGAGAGAGTTTGTCACAGACTACTGTGAGCTACAGCATGACATGTTTTGCACAAAAGGTCACAGTATTTTTAGTGCAGCCTAGCTTGCACTCTTTGGATTTAAACTATGCACGTGCATAAAAAGGCAAAGAATAAAGGTGACGCACTGACATACCTGAGAGAACAGATCATATTTTTTCTAAAATATCATGTTTTAGTCATTAATAGCCTACCAAATTAGAAAAAAATAATCACATTTGTTAAAGAAATTAAATGTCATACCAACCATGATTTCGACATAAGCAAAAGAAAATAACGGTGTACTTCAGCACAGTTGCATTACAATTGTGGTTGATGCACCATATGTGGTCCCTGATATTAAAATAGTTTGAATCAAAAAATTAAAAATCCATTGCTTTGCTTTAGTCATTAAATCAGTTTGGATCATTTGAAATGACAAGGAAGCTATTATACACATCATGTCATCAAAGTGATAATTTGATGATTTTACATTTTTTCTGTTCCAAATCATATAAAAACAATATATTTTAGTATTTCATTATGCACCTTCATGCTCTAATTCTATAAATGGTCCCAAAAGCATATTTATACTACTGGAGAAAGCTAGTAAATCTGAAAAAGTAACACATACATACATTTTTATATTATTTGAGAAAGAGAGAGAGATGATTTCAGTTTCCGCCGCAACCCCTAATTGTGCTTATGTCAAGGGTTTTTGTTGCTATTGATAACATAAGGAAATAAGTTATGAATTAGTATGTCAAATGATATTTCTAATATACTGATTATAATAAACAGAACATGAGGGTGAATACCAGGTCAGTTAATGTGAAGCCAGAGACCATCAGATCTTGTACTCATCTTTCCTAGTGCCTTCTACCCTTTAGCAACCCCCCAGGGCTGCAGACTGGCATGAGGCATGATGAACTGTGGTGATGGTTTCTGAAAAACGTAGTAGCCTAGAACAGGAGCAGGTGGGGGAGTGCACACGGTCGTGAGCAGTATACCATTCTTCTTCTTATACTGAGGCCACACTGCTGTTGGGTGGTAGAAGTATTGAAGTCCAGCAAGCTTAAAAAACAAACGATACAATTAAATAAATGATATAAATTATGTAAAATCACATTGTAAAGAAATCCAGCCTTTTAGAAATCGCTCAGTTGACAAATTAACTGAAATATGCACATTTCATATATGTCCATACTCATTAAAATATGTCAAAATAAACCATATAACAGTCATTGGCCAATATGTCATTTATATTTTGTAAACGAACTGATATACTTTTTCTAATTACAGATTCCTTTCATTCCACAAAATTCCGAGTGCTATTTTGCCCAACATTCTCAATCAAAATGAGAATTAGTTTTAGTGATTGACACCGATAGTTGATTGCTGGAACTATTGGCAAAAATCCATACCGGGTTTTCTGGACCTGTTGCAGGAACAGCTTGAGGTCCGCTGTCATTATACAGTACAAGGGCGGCCTCTAGAGGTGAATAACCGATGGTGCTGTTTGTTGAAGTATCTTTTCATTTAATTTGGATGCAACTTTTCTTTATATTTATTTGGAGTTTAATTGTTTGCAGGTCTATTATTTTCCTTAATATATATTAATATAATTAATATATTCATATTTGTATGATTTAGCACATTTTCATGATACATGATGTTTGCTTTCAATCCAGTATCCATTAAAAATCCATTTGATTAATGGTTTACCTAGATATCTGTATCAGTAAAATCCACTATCAGTCGACCTTTACTTTTGTCTAAGGTGACAGATATATGTTTGGTCTGATGGCTTACTTGAGATGTGGGAATTTTCCGTGGTTTTGGCTCCCTCACCCTGGGCCTCATAGCAATTACAAAAGGCTTGTAATCGGCACGTTTCTCATTATTCACTTTCTCTTTCGCGCTCTCCACCTCTCCTTCCTTTATCTCCTCCTCTGCATCACTGGAATCATCCGAGCCGCAGTCAGAGGAGGTCGCCGAATGATAGTCCGATGTCTCCAGGTTCAATGAATTGGTGTTGGTGGAGCTATCGTTATGCAATTTGGACATCTTATCTTCAAGCTCCTCATCCTTCTTCTTTTCCGCACTAAAACGAGCCACTGTGAAATGCCTGCAATTTTCTCCTGACCTGTTGTAGATCATAAAATGTGCTCAGGTTCAGGAAAAATGATGCAATGTTTAAAATAGGTTATAACCATCATCTTTATTACCCATCATTCCCCATGTTGTCAGTAATGTAGTACATCTTTAAATATGGCATGGGATAATAGAAAACCCTTGGCACCCCTGCATCAATTGCCCAACGTACACAGAGATCTCTCCTGATCCTCGAGGTTCAGGGACAGCTTTATGAGGGGGTTTAGGAATAGGGAGAGCAATTCGAAGAACTTGACTCTGTGGTCAGTGAACTATTATTTGCAGGAAATGTTACTGGATTACTGGCCTGCTGGATGAAGAATCAAACTGTTCGTATCCGCTTGGCAGTGGCAGCCAGATTGATCATTTAAACCATAATGGCGTGTATCTTAACATTATTTCTAGTGCCTCTGAAGGAAAAACACAGCAGAATTTGGTTCTTTTCTGTAAAATCCATTCATAAACTCTATTTCCACCCCCCATCCCCCCACCTGAACATGTAACCTATTACCAGTCACAGTTTTCATAGCATCTAGTGATCATTCATTCACAACCTTTTTTCCCCCCAAAAATCTTTTCTTGCCCATCTGCAAAACATGTATGTTATTCAAACATGTACCTAAATATGTGTGTGTGTGTATAGATAGATAGATAGATAGATATTTTTTTTTATTTTATTTTATGCTTTGACCAATGCACTTGCCTACAAAGTGTTTCCCAAATATTAACTTAATGACTTAGCAGTCTTCGTACTAAGTAATCTTACCGTGCAGACACCTCAAGCGGGTCAATCCATAATGTAATCTCACGAGGGAGACCCAGCTCCGATGGCCTTAGCTTGCTTTCCTCACAGGCTTGTAGCACAGACTCGTCACATGGGGTGCTCTTGTTCATCCTGATGCATCTGAAAAGTGGCGAATGGTTAATGTTTAATAAAATCAGAAAACAAGCCTCATGTCATTTACTCCTGCTAGTTAGGTTGGATCCTATTCTGATCCATAAAGAAGAAAAGCTGGGTATTGAAGTGATCTAAGAAGTTGTTTACCTGTATGCCTGGCCCTTGTTAGGATTTTCCGGGTACCAGTGGCCTGTGAATTTCTCACATAACAGCTCTTGCAGTTTAGCAGCGAACACTTTAGCCTTGTCTTCCTCGACATGTCCTCGCTCCAAGGCTAAGCGCTTCAGGAAGTTCACAGCAGCACTCACTTCACTTTTCATCTTCTTGCTGCCTTGAGAAATATTAAGATTTAAATGAGACAATCAATTATTACTCATAGTAATTTGTCTTTTGTGCAACTGTATATTTTAAATCCAGTGCATCCGGAAAGTATTCAGAGAACAAAATTTGCAGGCTTGGTTTGCGCTTTGATGTGCACCTGTAACTGTCAGGCTTTATATAGACAGGAGTGTGTGCTTTTCCAAAGCATGTCCAATCAACCGAATTTACCACAAGACTCCAATCAAGTTGTAAAAACATCTCAAGGACGATCAGTGGAAACAGGATGCGCCTGAGCTCAATTTTGGTGTCATGGCAAAGACTGTACGTGAACTTATATACATATGATTTTATAATTTTTTTAAATACACTTCAAAGATTTCAAACAAACCTCTTTTCTGTTGTCATTTTGGGGTATTGTTTGTAGAATTCTGAGGAAAATAATGGATGTAATCCATTTTGGAATAAGGCTGTAATGTAAAAAACGTGAGGCGCTGTGAATACTTTCAGAATGCACCGTATAATAGTTAGATTTTCATCCTTTTTCTGTTTTTAATTGTAAAATACTTTCTCATATCATGTTTGACCAGAGTGCCTTCAAGACAAAGAACAGTGTAAAAAAAGTAAAAAATAAAAATGAAGAAAACTATGATTATATCTTCATACTTACACTAGTGTGAATATAAACAATGTATAATATATGTGCATGCCAATTTATTGTTACACTATATGACCAAAGATCAAACATGCGGATTGTCCGTTGTGGCGACCCCTAATGGAAGAAGCCGAAAGAAAGTTTTTACTATATGAGCAAAGAGTTGCAGACTCCTGATCATCCTGCTTATATGTGTTTTTTTGAAGACCCTCCTCATGATCCTTGTTTTTCCGGAGTTCACAAAAATAAGTGGTGGGTCGCAAGTTTGTAAACGTGGCAACTCGGTCCGTACCGGAAACACGATTTGTTCTGCACATGTGCAAAATTGCTGCTTCGTCCCGTCATCGCCAACGTTTTTATGACGATATGGATTCTTTTGCATTTTTATGTACAGCTTCAAGAAAATGATCGCATATCGATGTAGTGAAAGCATGAAGGATGGAATGAATGAATTCATTTATGAATAAATAACTATCTTGTGTGTTTCTAAAATGCAGTCTTTTGTTAAAGCATGCTGAAATAAGTAAAACATTTAAGTAGAACACATCCCTTAATCCATATATAATTTGTTACAATTATTATTATTATTATTATATATTATTATAATTTGTCTTTTGTTCAACAACAAATAAATCAAGTAAATCCAAAAATATCTGTTTATAATGTTTTACTGTTCTGCAATCCAAACACACTTAAAAAAAAAAACGCTGTAGATTGCTTGTGTTTACTCAATGAAACTTATTTAAAAAGGAACTTGTCTTCTGCTGATAACGAACTCCCGTGTGTATTTGAATGCTGGAGTTTCCATTACCATTTCTTTTACTGAACAGGAATTTTCTTGTACTTTTCTTTAACCTAACAGACGAGTTGCCATAAAAGTAAGCTCATACTACAAAATTTGCATAAAATGCAAAATGAGATGCAAATATATTTGGTTCAGGATCCATGTGACCACATATGGAAAGTCAGAGAAAGGGCATGCAGTTTAGCTTACGCCTGGTGTGGGCATCAACATCCACACAGAGCACTTTACATCAGAGGATTGAATATATGTGATAAAACTTTGAATTAAGCCAAGCCTTATTTCAATGATATTCAGCATGTGTGATATGTTATTGTGGCTGCGGACGAGGAGGAGGGACTTATATATATATATATATACACAGTACAGACCAAAAGTTTGGACACACCTTCTCATTCAAAGAGTTTTCTTTATTTGCATGACTATGAAAATTGTAGAGTCACACTGAAGGCATCAAGGGCTATTTGACCAAGAAGGAGAGTGATGGGGTGCTGCGCCAGATGACCTGGCCTCCACAGTCACCGGACCTGAACCCAATCGAGATGGTTTAGGGGTGAGCTGGACCGCAGAGTGAAGGCAAAAGGGCCAACAAGTGCCAAGCATCTCCCGGGGAACTCCTTCAAGACTGTTGAAAGACCATTTCAGGTGACTACCTCTTGAAGCTCATCAAGAGAATGCCAAGAGTGTGCAAAGCAGTAATCAAAGCAAAAGGTGGCTACTTTGAAGAACCTAGAATATGATATTTTTCAGTTGTTTCACACTTTTTTGTTATGTATATAATTCCATATATAATTCCACATGTGTTAATTCATAGTTTTGATGCCTTCAGTGTGAATCTACAATTTTTATAGTCATGAAAATAAAGAAAACTCTTTGAATGAGAAGGTGTGTCCAAACTTTTGGTCTGTACTGTATATATATATATATATATATATATATATATATATATATATATATATATATATATATATATATATATATAAATAAAATACTTTATAGTTTTGTTATGAACTTGGTACACAGAGAACAGTACTAATACTATTAATAATAATAATTAAATAATAATTAAATAAATAAATAAATAAATAAATAAATAAATAAATAAATAAAAAAGAGGACAGGATATCTCATAATGCAAAGCAACCATACAGAGATGCTAAAATATAAAAATATCTGGGAAACTAATTGGTTAATTAGCAGGCAGTGTGCAAAATACCAAGTTAAACCATGTATATAAAGTATATAAATCAACATGTTCAGGAGATATACAGAGATGCTCAGAGAGAAAACTTGTTAATAAATATTTTAAGTGGATTTTACTTTCCATTTTTCTCGATTTCTTAAAAGATAAAACAATCATAAGCTATAAAGTGTAAAGACGTTGTGATGTGAATTCTGAAACTCAATTCAAATGAAATAAATAATGCAATTATACCATTTTTGAAGACCACTTTACTAGCTTCGAATTCATGTGAAACCATGCCATGCCTCAGTAGCACAGCTTATCCACATTCATTTTCCTGTCGGTTTAAAAGCAAGCGGTTTTCTGCTGACTACTACAGTATTATGCAACAGCCTGTAACACGGCAACAGGTCAGAGGGTTCACATTTTTCGAAAGTCAATTAAAGGTCTTTTTCTACGCACGGACATGACAGCAGAAAATACATTTCATGTAACTTCTGAAACATTCGTCTAGTTCGGTCAAATAATTTTGGTGTTTTCCACTGTGACTGAACACAAACCTATTCTGAGAGACTATGTGTAGGTTTACAGTGCTGATTCACACGTGTACGATGAAACCAATAAGTCGATCACTTCTTCAATTCTCGTGTCAATATAGTGAAAAGTCGATTAATTTAACTTTTAGGGAACTACTGATTTAAGATGTTGTACGTGACAAAAAAAAAAACTCCCCACATTTATTATTAATAGTAAGTCGCATTATGTACACCAACAAACAGCATGAAACATCACAATCTTTGTTTGTCTCAATGCTGCATCATGACAAGACGTCATGATCCTTTGTGTTTGGTGTGACGCTTATACATCAATCTGAGGTGATAAACAGAAAAATCACCATTTTAGAATGATGAAATAAAAGGTTCTGGCTTGATGGATTGTGTTTAAAATCCTAAACTCTCACACGTTAGACTTTTTGATGGACAATCACCAACCTTCATAAAAGGAAAGAAAAACACATGAACCTCACTGGGTGTTTTTTTACACCAATTCCTGGCAATAATTTCCAACTGTACATGAATAAATACAGGTTTACATCACCGCCACCTATCCTGTCACAGATTAAACTAAATGTTCTGCAGATACACAGATGGTGGTGAGGCCACATGGTGTGGCATTGTGTCCAGCCTCATCACGTGGCCAAAACTCTGTGCCATGTGTAACAAAATATATTTTAGATCATACTAGATTAAAATAATAACCTTCTGAAGAAAGGAAATAGAAATGTAATTTACACCAAAGAGAAATATATAAGTAACTTTGTATAATTTCCTCCTTTCCTATTTATTTCCATACCCCTTGTTATTTATTTTTATATAAACTCTAAATATTAGAGCTCTTTCTAAACAAGGGGATAAAGTTATTTATATAGATGATAAACATGACTGGTTTGTGTAGCCTACTTATTTTTATTTATTTATCAGACTCTTTGTTATAAATCATATAACATATAATCATAGTTATATATAGTTCATACCTGACTTCTTAGACTTTACATTACTTGAACTCACCTTGCCTCTTTAAAAGATCTTTAATGAACAAACGTATGTTTTTATCCAAAATCTGCTGCTGATGATCCAGATCTCTAAACTCTATATTGTTTGCTGTTATTTTACGTTACTTCCTCTTTACACCAGTCCACGTTTCGCACTTGCTTTGTGTTGAAGAAAGCAGACTTTCCCATTAAAACACACGGCTGCGTCCCAAAC
Organism: Silurus aristotelis; assembly: GCF_946808225.1. Taxonomy (NCBI): domain Eukaryota; kingdom Metazoa; phylum Chordata; class Actinopteri; order Siluriformes; family Siluridae; genus Silurus; species Silurus aristotelis. The sequence continues at coordinate 35,791,793 of NC_139574.1, forward strand.
AGCACACTTCACTACTATAAACTGTGCACTACCACGTGCTTACCACGTGCTCTTTTGTACCCTACTTAGTACAAGTCTCTGCGATTTGGGATGTGTTCTATGACTCACTTCCTCGTTTGGGTTTCTGAGTAATGACGGTTATCTCCAAACCCACTTCACAACACGCTACCACGATGACGAATTAATGAGACACCGGAAACGAGCCATATATGGGCAGTCTAGGGATTAAGAAAAAACACCTTTATTCTCTTTGCAAAAATTGAAGGTTATGAGAGAGAAAAAGTTTCAAAGTGTCATCTTTAAAGTTGGTTTGAAGATGACTTGATAAAGAAAATAGAAAACTTTTTTCATGTCATTATTAAATAATGTCCTTTCAAATTAGGGATAGGAGGGGGTAAATGTTCTGCATTACACTACAATTGGTAGATCCATTTTTCCAGAGCGACGTACAATTATCTCATTTATACAACTAATCAGGAAAAGGTTGTTGCTCAAGGGCCCATCATTGGCAGATTGGTGGTGCTGGGATTTGATCTTACAGCCTTTCAGTCAAAAGTCCAACATCTTAACCATCTACATCACCAAAACAACTCTTAGTGGTTGAGGTATTGACCTTTGGATCTGAAGGACATGGGTTCAAATCCTAGCCATACCAAACTCTCACTCCAGGGCCTCTAAGCAAGACACTAAACCTCATAGCTGCTTGGTTGTATTGATGAGATCAATGTAAGCCACCCTGGATAAGTATGGGGTGCAGCTTTTTAGGGGGAGGTGGTACAGTAGCTCAGTGGATAAGACATTGGAATCTGTATTAGAACGCAATAAATTCAAAACCCAACCTGCACCTCTGGGCCCTTTACCCCCTACTGCTCAGTTGTAAGTCATTCTGGATAAAGGCACATGCCAAAAGCAGATCCACCTACTGACTGCAGTTTTTAAAAGGTGGGAGGAAATCATAGATCCTACAGGAAAAATATTTAGACAGGTAGTACAGGTGAAACTGTACTTAGACAATAAACCAAGCTCAGGTTAAAAGTTTGGAACTGTAAACTGGTAAAGCTACCCATAGTACCACCACACTGCAGTATATAAACAATCTCACTGTATTTTACCTCCTCACTGTTTTCAATTGGGATGTCCATCCTGTCAAAAAAATATTTACACCTCATTCCTCCGGTATGAAAAAAATGATTGTTCTAGGTTTTGTAAAATGTCAAATTTTATGTTGGTTTAAAACTGCTCCATATCCCCTATATAATGCACTCTATCAAGTATCAGCCATTTTGTATTCGTTAACTCATCAGTGCACAGTGTATCTTTACTGTACACTCACTAGCAGACTATTTCCCATACTGCAATGCTACACAGCATCAAAGAAGTTTTGCCAAAAACAAAAAGAGCAAATTAGCAAAAACCGTGTACATTTCATAGCATGTGGCTCTTGAGACAGCTTGTAAACACTCATAGGAAACCCTGTTATGTAAATATTATATGATCATTTACTTGTTTACTTTTGTAGATCTATTTCTACTAGGTCAACATGAAGCTAGAAGTAAACTTTCGGTTTATGTAGCATCCCTGGATGTTTTTTCTGTCTCAGTGTGTACAGCAGTAAAAGACTCTGGGGGTTCTGTACTTGGCCAAAAGAACCTTTTAGCAATAAAATGGTTCTATGTAGAACTTCCATAATTCATGTTTCATGACTGAAGTGTACACTTACAGTAATTATAGGCCTACACAACACATTCACAAAGCTTTTTATGTCAAGACCCACAGAAATGACTGCAGTAGTCGAAAACAAGAAAGTCACAAGTCAACAAGTATTATATTTCCCAATACATTATAGTTTGCCTTTCTGACAAATAATTTTGTGAAATAAATAAACAAACCAGGTGTTTATTTAATTCTGTAGCATACTATATTGTTATGGTTTAATCGAACCCAGAGGGAATGTAATAAAGTGAGAAAATGTGTAGATGAATTCACTAAGGTACTATAGGGGCTGCAGGGATGCGTCCAAAATTTGTGGATTTTCGGAACTCACGCAGGTTATGTTATGTAATCGTAAAAAATGTCCCCAGGTAAGTTAAGTTTTTACATGTTTAAAATCATAGTACTGAAATATTTTGTGATATCAGTTAATATATCCATTTTTTTAGAGAAGCTCTTATGTTACATGGTGACAATGGATAATATTTAACTCAGTTAAAAATACTGCTGGGAAACGTTAGCACTGAGAGGTTTCGTTAAATGGTTTTCCCCCTGCTTATGTTGACAGGTGTAGAAGTTATTAACTTTGACCCTTTAGTAGCTTTGTATTTGTTATATTAATGTAACATAATATAGCCTTCATTTGGTTTTCCATTATTTGTGTTAATTATCATTAATAAATCATACATCATTAAAAACGCACAGCAATCTGACATACTAATACATACATAATATCTTTAACGCTCCAGTTCAAGCAGTTTTTAAGACAAAATAATCACATGCTTCAGCCATCAGCCATGTATTAAAATGTGATCAATTTCATTAAAGTATACTTTCTTTCTGGTTTATTTAATTCTGCATGATTATTTGACCACAGCTGCTGCTCAGGTCATGGCTTTTCACTGCTGTAAAATTATGGCATTGGCAACAGACGGGTAATGACAGTTATGTAGTAGATATAGGCATATATCAGAGGAAAATGATTGCATGATTAAATGTGTAATAATAATAATAATGTGGTGGGTCGTCTCTTATCCCAGAGATCCCTCATGTCTGTGTTACCTTCTGGTTCTCCCTTTTAGTTATGCTGCCATAGCGAGTCTTGCCGGAGTCCAAACTGCACAGTGACATTAACTTTCATACAACAATAAGGACACTTAATAATCCATATCCTTCTCTTCCCGTCACCCCTCTTCTCTCTCTCTCTCTCTCTCTCTCTCTCTCTCTCTCTCTCTCTCTCTCTCTCTCTCTCTCTCTCTCTCTCTCGGTCGAGTTAAACTTGCTCCTGAGGCTCCAGTGACCACTGTTCCTGCCCCTCTCCCCTCCGTGGATCTTCCCACTTTGTCCAGGCCTGCCTCTGGATAGTGTTCTCTTCGACTGGAGGCTACTCTGTGCAGCTTGGGACGGTTTCTCATCAACACCTTGGGTGGTTCTATGTAATTCCGGAGTAAGAACGGGTGCTTTGAGGATGGATTGGACTGTAGTTAATGTCAACAGTTTGCTACACTGACTCAGGACTACTTTTCGCTTCTGATCATCATCACTGTACCCCGCAACATTGTATATCTGCTTCAAATGGACATTTGGTGCAACCCAGATGAGGATGGGTTCCCTCTTGAGTCTGGTTCCTCTCAAGGTTTCTTCCTTATGCCATCTCGGGGAGTTTTCCCTTGCCACAGTTGCTCATCAGGGACAAACTTACTTACAAAGAACATATTTACTTTTAATCACCACATTATCTGTGTAAAGCTGCTTTGAGACAATGTTCATTGTTAAAAGCGCTATACAAATAAAAATGAATTGAATTGAATTGAATTAATAATAACTATGCTTAAAATTCTTATCTTAACTTATATTTACTGGAATTAACTGTCCTCAAATATCTTCTATTCTCAATCTATAATTGTTTTGAAGTCCATACAGATTGCAAGTATCCGCCTACTTCGTCCAGGCCTGCCTCTTGATAGTGTTCTTTGCAAGTGGAGGCGATTGTGCGCAGCTTAGGATGTTTCTCATCAACGCCGTGGGGTTCCATGAAATTACAGAGTAAGAACAGCAGCTTTGAGGATGGATTTGAACTGTAGTTAATGTCAACAGTCTGCTACACTGACTCAGGACTACAGCTTGCTTCTGATCACCATCACTGAACACCTCAAAATTCTTTATTTGTAATAAATGGACATCCCGTGCATCCAGATGAGGATGGGGTCCCCATTGTTATAAGCGCAATACAAATAAAAATGAATATCCTGTATAAAATACTTTAACTTTTTATTTATGTTTACAGACAAGAACCCTGTGACTACCTTTGCCAGCAGTATACAACTTGCCTATCTTTCCCCCTGAATTGCAAGCAGCTTTTCAGAGGAAGGATCCCGGCTTTAAGTGGAAGGATAATTTTTACATCTGTGCATTACTAATTCAAGTGTTGTTTGACAGCATCACCAAACACACCTGGTACAGTGCTGTATATCAATGTATTGTATAACAGGTAAATGTCAAAGTTGTTGGTTGTTTCATACTGAAATATTTTATTTTATTACATTTCTTAGGTACGCAAATCTTTAAATAGATGGCGATGTTCTGAAAAGATTGATCACCTGCTTTTCATTTTTGAAGGACGATAGCTCCTCTGGTTACGTATGCACACATTTAATACTGTGAAAATCGATTTTGAAAGAAAGTATAAATGTGTCTACAGGATACCTTCTTGAAATGCCTTAGAAACACATTTAATAAAAAGAAAGGATTCCATTGAAATCCTGCAAATGAAGGAGAAGTACAAACAGGACAAACAGACTCTGAGAGACTTAGTCAACAACAAAAGGCAAGTTCAGTTCAATACATTTTAGTTTAGAAGGCAGATTGAATTGGTCTTAACATGGAACATGTTGACATTATTTTTTCAGAGTGCAAAATGTAGAAGAGAACCACTGGAAATAATAGCATATAATGATTCTGCCTGTTCACAGGATGTATCTTGTTTAGTTTTTCTTAAGTGATACATCAGTTTTTAAGCTTGATGTTTCAATTCAAAATGACGTACTGCACAATACTGTTCACCTACCCCAGATTGTGTTGGACCTGGAAGTAATGGGACAAGGATGAGACAAGTTTCTTAAAACACCTTGATGCCATCACCCTGGAGTTGCGTAAAAGCAACCCCAGTTACTCTGAGGTTGAGGAACCTGGTGAAGCACACTCTTTTCTGAAGAGAACGGATTATGGAGAGGCCTGCAGGTGAAGTGATGGAGCAGTTTGTGAGTAAACACTTTACATTTTGTACATTTTGTGCAAGGCAGATAAGAAAAATCAGTTTATATTATATTTTTGTGAAATTCTATAGCTTATTTGGTAAAGCAATGCATCAACAATTCAAAAAGAGTATCCCAGGGAACACATACAATCAAATGTGTAAATTGAATGCAACACTAAATTCAAAGTATTTTATTCGATTTTATATTTGTATTTTATACTTTTGGTATATTTTTATTCTAATTGTGTAATTTAAATTTTATTTAAAAAGAAAATATATATATAATTTTTTTTTAAATATGATCCAGATGTATTTCTGATCAGGTTTATGTTATTTTAATCACATGGGATTCAATGCCTGGAGTCATTTTAATTACTTTAGAATAATGAAGACAACAGCAGGGGGCAGATTTTTCTCTTACAAAGCATCAAAGTTATGGAGCAACCTTTTAATTAGTGTTCAGGACTCAGACACAGTCTGAGACTGAAAACGTTTATTTAGTCAACCCTTTTGTAAGTAGGTCTTCCTTAGATCTTAGATCTTTATCACAACCTGATCACACTGAAAAGTGTCCTTAAACAGTTAAACATTAAGAATGCTGTAAAATCTTTATTCTTGTCACGCCTCTTCTCTCTCTCTCTCTCTCTCTCTCTCTCTCTCTCTCTCTCTCTCTCTCTCTCTCTCTCTCTCTCTCTCTCTCTGTTGAGTAAACATGCCCCTGAGGTTCAAGTGTCTAGTGTTCCTGTCCTTTCTTCTCTTTGCATCTGCCTGGTTCATCCCAATGTGCTTCCTCTGGATGAAGTCTTTCTCAATTAAGACTACTCTGTGCAGACTGAGGATGGTTCCACAGCCTGCAGATCCAACTTTAAAGATTGTTTCGGACTGTAATTACTATATATCAATAATTTATTACAATGGCTCAGGACCATAGGTTGCATTAATAGTTCAACATTTACACACCTACTATGGCTCACCTCAACAATGGGACTGCATTGAATGGACATTTGGTGCCACCCAGATGGAGATATGAAAATGAGTCTGGTTCCTCTCAAGGTTTCTTCCTCATACCATTTCAGTGAGTTTTTCCTTGCCACATTCGCCACTGCCTTGCCCATTAGGTATACAAACTTCTTTCTCTTCTTCTTTTGGCTTCTCCCATTACGGGTCACCACAGCAGATCATCTGTCTCCATACCCCCCTGTCCTCTACATCTGCTTCTTTCAAACTGACTACCTGCATTTCTTACCTCACCACATCCATGAACCTCCACCTTGGTCTTCCTTTTTTCCTCCTTCCTGGCAGCTCCATTCTCAGCACTCTTCTACTGATATATCACATGTCCCTCTTCTGCACATGACCAAACCATCTCACTCTCACCTCCCTTTTTGATGTAGGATATTTACGTCACTGTCCGAATTCGCTTACTCATTTTCATTCTCTTCTTTCTGTAGAGTGAACTCACCTTCTGTACAATATATAGAGATTAGTGAATGAGTGATCGATTGTAGACACAGCTTCACATAGACTTTATTTTCTCAGAGTTCAAGTGAAGGGGTGGGTGGGAAGGAAATGGGTATGATGGGAAGGTGAGGTGTCCAAATACCTTTGTCCATATAGTGTATTTAGATTCAGGAATTGCAATAAAATTACATATTTAACGTAAGTAATGATCTTTTCTTTATATCCTCTTATCTAAGAATGCATGTATCTGTAATTGAGTATGGACAATCATTGAAGAAAAATACTTCTCTTTAAATGTAATTATTTAAATGTTATTGTTTAAGCATGCTGCCACTCGTGATTTCCGAAGATAATATTACCTGCAAATTCCTCTTCCTTGCGGAAGTCAAGCTAAACCTACATGCAAATGGTCACCATAGAAACAAGTATCTGAACAGATAATAGTGAAAAAGTCAACCTTTCAAATAGTGTCTTCATAGCAACACTATTCAACTAGAGGACATAAAAGACATAATTTGTCAACCAAAATCTCCAGATCCTAATCTGATCAAGTATCTGTGAGTTTTCTTGGAAAACACAGAGTTGTGCTGGCAGGATATCGACACATGCAAGTGGTTTAATATGTCTTTGCTGAGAGCAATGGTGTTTTGTTTACTCAGACAAACTGCATTTGTGATGATACCAGTAAGTCTGTGATTGAGCCTTAGGCAGGAAACATGATCATACCGTGTTGTTTACCCACCATTTGTTGCAGTTCAATATTCTACACTATGCTTTTAGAATTTACCCACTGTCATTCCCCCCCACGCCCACTAGAGGGTGGAAGAGACTACTGTAGAAGAACAGAATTACTGTATGAACAAACCTAATAATCACATCCATTTACTGTAAGTTTTTTTCACCAGATTTAAGATTATGTTTCTGGTTATCTGCCCATTCATACACAAGAGCATTTGTTAGGACAGAGAGTGATGCAGCATGAGGAGATCTGGCAACCTCATGCGATTAAGGCAGTGGTGGACCGTCATGACCAGCAAGGCTTTCTCTGCTGGCCTACACTCTATCAGAATCACTGACTTATGATTTTGCAGCACATTTTTTCCCATGAATATGTATTAAATTAATCCCAATAGGTCTCTCATGTGAAGCAGAGCAACCCGGTGTACGTTTAGGCCAAAGATTCTATCCAATGAGATTTTAGCTGACACGTCAAGTCAAGTCAAGTTTATTTCTATAGCACTTTTTACAATGGACATTGTCTCAAAGCAGCTTTACGGAATTTAACAGTGAAGGTGAACGATGTGTATTTATCCCTGATGAGCAGCCTGTGGCTAGAATGAGCCATAAGCAGACTGCGGCTAGAAAAAAATATTTTCTAAGGAAAATCTTAGATGTTATGATGTGCTAAATGGTAAATGGTTATTGCCGCAAATATAAATGTACATGTTATGAGGAAGACACCTTTAGAGGAACCAGACTCAAAGGGGGAACCCATCGTCATTTGGGTGATATCAAGAGCAAGAGACATCAAGTGCCAGCATCATAGAAAACTGCTATAAGGCCTTCAGAAATAAGCACTGTGCACTTTCTGTAGCTTACAATCCATGTTGTATGAACCAGATCAGATTGTGAGTTGACCCGATTAGGGCCATCTAAAAGGCATCCAGAAACATCTGCATTTTCAAATCCTTTAATTGTTCTGAAGGCACACTAGTCATAACTCGCAATCCGCATCTATAGCAAACTGCACAAGCTTAAATATATTTGTGTGGATTTAATAGATGTGTATTTCATTCCACTAACAGGGGAAAAGAATTTGATTTGGTCGAAGATTGACTTACCAGGATATTTACAACACAGACTTTTTAAACGAAAAGTCAGCCAAAATAGTTCAAAACAGTTGTTTAGCTTTCTCATGAACCATTTATAAGTTTGCATTTTCTTTCCTGTAGAATTTGCACAAAAATGCATAATTTGTTTTTATTTCCCCAGGAAAAGTACTACAAAGATGCACGAGATGTTATTTTATGAGTTTAATATTGATGCTTGTGCTAAAGATGATGTATGTGGTCGGGGCAGTTTTGGCTGCAGTGAAAGGAGACTTGTTAAATTGTGTTTATTGTGTTTCTTGCTTTAATAATAACACCCATTCTCACTGTATGAGATGCCTGTCTGTGATGCAGCGCTCTGTTAGACTATGTTTCTGTATAGTATTGATGGTTTCTGTAACCATGGCGTCCTAATGATTCGGGAAGGCATAGATTTGAAATTCAGCACCTCGCCTTCACTGGGTTAAGGTTCAGAACTTTATGAAGGCCAAACAAGTTATTCCATTCAAATTTATGGACTGTTTTCCACAGGGTCATTGTCATGCTGGAACATGTTTGAGCAAGGTCAATTCTGTAATCGAAAATTGGACATCCTATGGTTGGGGGACATACAACACTTTTAGACAAACAGTGTATTTGCACTGCTGTAAAAGATTAAATTAGAGGGCAAAACACCAAAGTAGCATGTAGACAAAGGTGACAAGTGCTGCCAGTGCTCTAGTAAAACCATTGGGTTAAATTTGTGCCTATTTTGTAAGCAAGTTCATTTTCCTTCATTTTGAAAATGTAACCAAAATCTGAAAGCTAGTTCCTGAATTTCATTACTTTAAACAAGTCCTATGATAATGTTTTCTCCTTAAATAGATTTTCTGCCATCTTGGATTTTGTTAAAAAATAAAAATAAAAAAATTATCTCACCATTATACCATGCTAAGTTTAACATTCACCAATGTATTACAATAATTCCGTACACACGAAATAGTTTGAATATTGAGCCAACTTTGTAACCATCTTTAGGACCATAACCTAAGATGATCTAACAAATCATGTGACAGTGCCCCTATTGGCCAACAGTTACAATAACATGCTAAAAATGCTTACTTTTAACCTCAAGTTTGCTCCTTGTTCCAACCATTATCAAATTTGATCATGATCATGGCTCCAGGACATTTTCCCCATAAAATGTAAACAATCTGGAACATGAACCCTGGAGCATGCACATCATGAGTAAAGCTACAACCCCTAAATCTCTTTGCCTATAAGTAAGTCTTTGCTTTTCAGTGTTTGCTTAGAAACAATTTTGTCTGTCTATGAATGTAACACTTACAAAGTGCTTGGCACCTTCAAAAGAAAGCTTCTTAAATCTTTAATTTATAGCTTTGAGTTATTATATAGCTAAAACTATTAGAATTGCTAGACCAATATACTGTATATCTCCACCCTGATACAAGTCAATACAATTTTAAATCCTTTAAAGTATACCAGGAACAAGACCTCCACGGTAGCATTTACACATTAATAGTTAGTAGCAATGGTTTCATGAATTTTTTCAAAGGCAAAATATCAGGTTAAGAAATTCTGACTATTGATTTTAGATAATGTTAGGTAATTTGACCTTCAAATTGCCTCCATCGCCTCAGTGCTAGAATGAACATAGACGAATTGCAGTGGCTACATCTTAAAACATTGATTAATAGCTAAGCAACACAGGTGAGAGTTGTTGTATAATGTCCAGGAAGAAAATATATGTGCCTATTCGACCTCAAAGATAATCTGATCAGGTAGGCTTCTACTGTATCTCTCCTGTAACTGGACACCCCAGCAGTCACAAAACACACCACCTACTTCAGGGTATACTATATACTTGTGTCCCTGTATGCTCCAAGTCATCCAATAGTTAATGCCTCATGCTTCTTATGAGCCCAAGCCAAAGTACCCCAAACTCTGGCCACAGGTAAGGTACCCTTACCACAGCAACCATGGTCACACATAGCCACCGACCTTGTCACTGACCTCCCTATTTTTCATGAGTGCACTAATCCAGATTAATTTAAACCTAAAAATCTCCATAACCACTCTTTTGTTTTCAATTGTTTCGCAAAGCTGCTCATCCACACTGAAATGTCTGAAAAAGTTTATGTCCCTGTGTTGCGCATGAGCAAAACGTAAGACGCTTCCACCTTCAGTTCCGCCTGCCGTTTATTTATTTTGGGCTCTTTGAAATGTCGTGGCAATGACTAATGTGAAATGTGTCATAGATTTTAAAAGCCTCCATTTTCATAGTCCACAATCAGATGTGAAAAAGCTGTTTTCAAAGTTATCGACTTTGGGGATCAATTTAAAAATGCTACGGCATCTCAGTGTAGATGGAAGGCCAAAACCGAGAGAAAACTATGCGTTTTTAAACAAAAATGTACTGTGTTAGTGTGGAAATGGCATCAGAACAACATCGCATTATAATAATAGTAGACCTAATTGTTTAATCCTCTTTCTACATTACCCATGTGTTAACCTAGCGGAAGGACATCATGAATTACCAGGACGCCCAATTTATAATTCCTGCCATATGCCCAAAACTCTCTCTTGCACTTAGTTTCCATTACTCCACCCTTTCCTATGTGTCTTCAGCTATCAGCCTCTTCTATGCCACCCAAATTGATTCATCCTCAATAAACCGACTGTTTAAGGAATAAAAAAAAGGATTTGTTTATCAACAATTGGGCAGACCCTCCACTGTGAACCATGTGTCCAGATGTGGCTGTCTACTAAACATATCCAAAGATATTATTCTCTGAACACAACACAACACGAACTTTGCCACCACAAACTGCAAAAGCCCCAAACAGGATCACAGTCACTATCATACTTATTATCTGCACCTTTGTTCAATTACACCTACAACATTCAAAGAATTTCTCACATCTACACAGATGAGTACAGGTTGCTCCAGCAAAGATGATGTTTTCAAAAGTAGGGCCCATTAAATATTTTTTTTAAGACATACAATCTTTCTTTAATATAATGACTCAGCTGTTTGGATAGCTAGATGATGTTCAATCCACCACCTGAATCTTGATGCACATCTTTTATATCACGAGGGATGGTGGATCGATTTAAGCTCATTGAGAATGTGATTTCAGTAGGGTTTAGCATCAGTCTGCTTTTAAAAAAATATTCTGATAATGTATAGGAGAAGCCTGCATTACAGAGACACTTTAGCATCGCCTGATGTTGGTCAACAAAACACCTTTACCATGATATTGTTTTAATAAATTAATCAGTGAAGGAGATTTATTCAAACCACTGAAATGAACTTAATCATTAGCACAGTAGAGTATGAGCAAAATTAAGCCGGGGAAACAACACAAAAACAATCAGAGAACTAATTCATCTTCTTCTTCTTCTTCTGTCTTCTTCCATTAGGGGTCGCCACAGTGGATCATCTGTCTCCATCCCCCTTGTCCTCTACATCTGCCTCTTTTAAAACAACTACATGCATGTCTTCCCTCACCACATCTTTAATCCTCCTTCTTGGTCTTTCTCTTTTCCTCCTTCCTGGCAGCTCCATTCCTCAGCATTCTCCTACCGATATACCCCATGTTCCTCCTCTGCACATGTCCAAACCATAATTAGAGAACCAATGATGATAAAAAAAAGTCAAACACAAAGTCAGAAAATGTTTAATATAAAGTATTTTGACCATGGTGTGCCACTACCATGCCTCACATTGGTGTTCTTTGGGGTTGGGTAGTTGGGCATCAGACCATAACACATTGTCACATAATGTGGGATGATTGGGGCTTGAATTTTCTGGGTTTTTCAGATCTGTTTACAAATATGTAAAATTGTTTTCACATGCAAAGAGTGAACAATACTTGCCAGATACTTGGCAGATTCACATTAGCCTCAGTCATAAGGGTTTTTGTTGTACTGCTTTCCCCTTTTTAAAATCTACTTTTATCTATTTTGGTGAAACATCCAGTTCTTGGTAGTGTCAGCATGATGCCCCAACAACCTCCTCCACCCCATATTGTAGCCATGTTGTTTTACATTTTTTCCTTCCCCTTCAGTTTGCCTAATTTACGCAGTACAATAGAATATTATCTGGCATTTTCGTGGTTGCGTTTTTTTACATCCCAAACACACCTACTATTTTAACGAGGGTCTGCCGACTTCCAGTAATCCAGGTACGGTAAGAGTTTGGTAATCTAAATTATGCTATATTTCTGGTCTGTAAAAAAGTTATTAAATATTTTACTGGTTCAGTTTCATATTTCTCAGGTTGTGTCGTTATTGACTAAAATGGGCCACTTTAGGGTTCTTGTATCAATAAAGATTGTGTGGGCTAATGCCACACACACAGCACACTCTATCTTGAAAAACATATTGATTTCACAGTGAGATTAACGTGATCAATAACCATGCCCTTTCAAAACCAGCAGCAGGATAAGCACACTGTACACTTGCATACTTACCTCTCACACTTCATTATAACCTCAAACATTCACTCTTACTTCCTTCATTCTCACACAAACATACAGGACACTCTGGAACACACCCTTTATTCTCTCTCTCTCTCTCTCTCTCTCTCTCTCTCTCTCTCTCTCTCTCTCTCTCTCTCTCTCTCTCTCTCTCTCTCTCTCTCTTTCTGTGTTTCTTTTGTTTTATCTGCTTGTTTATATGTACAGCACCATTTCAGGCATCTGCATCATTCAAGGCACGTAGAATAAAGTGTGGTGTGTTTTATCCTTTCCAGTTGTTTAAGTGCTTTCAAGGAGAAACTGAAATTGATTTTGAGGTTGAATATGGCTTTTTGGCTTCATGCTCATGGTCTGGCCTTCTTAAATATGTAATTGTTCTTAGTTTGTAAATAAATGCCTTAAATGAACACAGATACAGTACAAAAATGTACTGTAAATGTCAATCAATTTGTCCTTAGCGTCCGATTTATTTATTTATTTATTTTTATTTTTTTACTGAGATTTTTTTTGCGCATAGAATTCATTGTTCAGCACTGGCTATTTTGGATTGATAAAATATTTCATGATAAACAAGTTAGCTTTATATGTTGAACTTAATTCTCATGAATATTATACACCTCTTCTTTAATTCTAGTTGCCTTTTATTTAATATATAATTAAGGAACTTTACTTTAGCTGAATATTTCAATATTTAGATTATGCACACATATTTATCTTCATTATTGCATTTAATCCCTCAAGACCGCTTCTCGTCCAAATCTGTGCTTCTCACTGTCTCTGTTGCTACAGTTCAGTGCCCCAGTAATGTATATAATAATTGCTGAATTAATATGAAATAGAATAAAAATAAAATATAATTCCCTACATCACTGCTACAAAAGAGTGGAAATTTTGGGGTAGAAAAAAAATATGAAGTCAAAAGTGGGAGGGCGAGTCCCCCTCTCTGATACACTCCTCCTCTTTTCCTCCCTCTAAGATATTTCTTCCTAAGCCACCCCCTTTTCCCTGTCCTTTCCTGCTTTCACATTAACACCCCCCTCTCTGCTCTATCACTTATTGGGCAGGCATGCTTTTCATTCAGATTTGGTCTCCACTTGAATCCTTCTCGCTTGTCCTTTCTTTTACAGTATAAATTTTCTCTCCCTCCTCCCTTTAATCCATAAAGGAATGGAAGAAAGAAGGAGAGAGAGAGAGAGAGAGAGAGAGAGAGAGAGAGAGAGAGAGAAAAAGAGAGAGAGAGAGAAAGAGAGAGAGAGATAGAGAGAGAGAGAGAGATGTCTGCGAAGAGGCTGATGAAGAGCGAAAGAGAGACAGAACAAGCACAAGCAGAGAAGGAGCCCGAGAAGAGAGCAGGATCCAGCAAAGAGGACTGTGATTAATAGGAGAGAGCAAAAAAAAAAAAAAAAGTCAGGGAGGAACATGGGATGATGGACAGCCATGCTGGAATTGAAACCACAGCTTTTCTCTTCTTCTCCTTCTTCTCCTTCTTCTCCTTCTTCACGGTATTTAGTATTTCTCAATTTATTATACATTATTTGCAACCCCTCGCCCTATTTTTCCTTGGCAAATATTCTCCAGATATTCCATTCGAGCATATCAGTGCATATTTTCCTCGTAATGGTAAGAAAGGCCATCCATGTGGGCACCCTGAGCCATTTTTCTTCCTTCTCCTATCACCACACTTCTTTCATGCTCAATTATTGGTCTGAATAAACAGGTAACATAGGCATTCTAGTTAGAGAAGTACATTGCATTTGCATGGGCTCGGGTCCAGATATAAAGACTCTTATTTACTGTAACTTCAGCATAATACAATTTGAAGATGGCCTCATGATGTAGCCTATATATCCCGAGCATACTTGTAGACCCACATGTGAGTTTAGTTATTTTTTAACTATTTGCAGAGATTGATGATTCCATTTACTAACTGTAGCTGTAATCTCTGGTGCTTGATATTAGTCTTTTTTTTTTAAAGTGCGATCCATTGTTTTGCTCCTCCTCCCCCACTCCTCTCGTGATCCTTCAGTTCCCATGTTACTGTGCTTTCAAAAGGTTATGGCTAACCACACTTGCCTGGTTGTAGTTACGAACTGAAATAAACAGTGTCTAATTATAATGATTTTCTGGTGTTTGGGAAGCAGAGTTTTCCATAAGAATCTTTGATGCCTTCTTCCATATCTTTCCATCCTTTTCTCCACATTCTATTTCCCCATGTCATCTGGTTGTCACTGTTTCTATATTTCTATATAATAAAATCTACTATACTTCTATATACTACTTTGTTGTGCCCATAAAAGTTCCTGTGCTGTGCTGTGTTATGCTATGCATAAAATATTGAACTGTATCTACATGAAATGGTCTGAACTTTACAGTGTGTATGAACAACTCTCTTGCTCATGCCATATTAGTAATATTCATGACATATTTCATGGCATAGAGACTTTTCAGAATGTGACATCATTTATCTGAGATGGCAATGAAACAAGGGATGCTTTCAAAGCCTATGACTTTTTATAGATTATTTAGCAATGGCTATGATTATATATAGAACACTGTATACAGTATACAGGGAGCAGAAGGCTGTTCAAGGCTACAGCATTTTTTAAATGGAAAATTGACATCACATGACTGTGCTTGTTGCACTCATGCTGTCATAGTTCATGATATGCAAATGACACAGGAATAGATGTTCCAATTGTCCCAGCTGTACCTTCCATTGGCTTGCTTAAGATGACAAATTAAATCAGCACCATACTGTAATAAATCACCTTGTGGCATTTCAAAATGTATGCTGTCAGTGGTACATTTTGACATTAATATTTTAGTGTTTAATGCCAAATATTGTACAAAGGAAAATACCAACTCTGTAACCCAGGTATTATAGGATCCAATGCCCAAGAACAATATACTTTTCAGCAGTTTATTCATTAATAACCGTGAAGCTGTAATTGGAAAACATTAGTTATAAAGAAACTAAAATACCACAAATACATAACAGGGTTCTATTCTGTGAGTTTTGCTGATTTCACAAAACCTTTCTATAATTTAACCCAAATTGTAATTCTATCACAGAACTAAAATTATAGAAAAATCCATAGTATACATTTGATAGGTATTCTCCAAAATGTGTCTGCTTCTACAGAAGGCGTTATGCTCTATGGAAATAGGGGAGCTAAATGACCCAATGTTTTTGACATATTTGGGCCCATGGGAGATTTTGAGATCAGTCCTCCTGAATTTTCAATATTTTCATTTGCTCTAATTAGTTTGAGGGGTGATACCTAAGTCTAAACCCACTGTGATGAACTTTTTCATAATGGACCCCAACATGTGTGAGGACAATTGAGCTCTGTTGTTTGACACAATATCCTCTGGTAAAATAAAATATTTGAACACTGGGTTGAAAACAGGCTGTCATTTCGTAGTGTAAAGGTAAAGGTGGCAGGGGTATGAGGCAGGGATTTTGAAAAATGGTCAACTAGAATGACTGTGTGTTATTGTGAGGGCGTACGGTCTGTGATAAAGTCCACTGCAATATGAAACCAGTGGTGCTGTTAACAAGAGTAGAGTCCCATCAGGATGATGCCTAGGGACTTTGGCTTTAATACAGTCTGGGCAAAAAGAAATGGATTTGTAAATATGTGATAATATAAGCCCACTACTATCCCATTTTGACTAAATGAAAGATTTGATTAGGATGGCCTGTGGTTGTTGATGCATGCATAGAAATCATCCACTTCTCTCAAAATCTTGGAAACTGGGCAGAAGGGCTGTGAGGGCATGTTCCAGTTAGTTTGGGTAATTTCCTGGTTGTTGTCTGCTGTAATAGTCCCAATGAATTATGATTTGATTAATTGATTTGGGGAGGTTTGTTTATGCTGCTTCTGCATGATCTGTAATAGGGTTGAGGAATAAACTCAAGCAAGGGCATATACCTTTTGGAGCCTGGAAGATAAGTGATGGTGAAGTGAAAGAACAGTTCACCTGGCTTGTTCAAAGGTAAGTCTCTTGGTATTTACAAGCCAGTGCTGTCATTCTTCCAAGAGTACTCTGTTACCTGTATCATAGTCACATCATGAAAATAAAGTCAATAGGTAAAAAGTTCAGCATGTTTTTATGACAAAATATTTCCACACTTTGGGTTCAGATTTACCTGCATTTACTATTAATGATTTTAAATGGATTATGAATGGATTTTATGCATCGATAAGCCTTGTCTGCTTTGGTATTCATAATAGGATGTTGCAACCTTCATATGGAAAAGTTGTAAATGGTGCTGGCATTATACTCACCCTTAGAATTAATCACCCACTAAAATTTGTCCAGAAATCCTTAGAGATCTCTGAAGATCTTTTATTGTTAGGAACTGCCCTGGGTGGTTTGATATGTGAACACTCCTTACTATGAAGGAAATTCTGTTCACATTAAATGCACATTTCTTTCACTTTACATGCAGATAATTGGTGTGGGCAACACTTGTTTGGCATAGGATAAACAGTATGCTGCTTTAAGGAAAGGGAGTAAATCAAAAGGTCAGCTGTGTGGACTATGACACATTTTTAAATATAAAAATACTTTTTTCCGATAAAAAGTATTTTTATAAATGCCAAAAAACCTTCTGGTAAAACTTCTCCTTAAAGAATATATGTCACATTCAGTAAAAATAAATGATTTGTTCTAGTGCTGAGGTCGATAGATAATGATTCATGACCTCTGCAATTAATGCAAGGTCAATTGCTTCTTGTTTTTTTAGGAACAAATTGTGAACACGATTACGTTTTGAAAAGGAATGGAAGTTGTTTGGACAGCATGATGCTAAACAGTTTAAGTTTGTTGCTTGGTGTTTCAACAAGGCCTTTCACAAAATAAAGGAAACAGAAGCCTTGGTCCATGAAGTTGCCAGTGGCCCTTGATAAATAGTGCTGAAATGACAAAAGCAGGTGTCTAAGCAATAGATTTTTACCAGGCAGTTTCAAAATAATTGGTCATGCAATAAGCAGTGACATGGGCAATGGAGTAGCTTGCAGCAGCATAAGCAAGCCAGTGCATCCAGTAGAACATTTAGTAGAATATTTGCTAACTGCTTTTACTGCTCCTCCACCACTTTGCTTTGGACTGTCGTGATTGCCTGCAAGAAGAATGCAATGAATGCAAGATTTCCGCTACAGTAGTGAGATTTGAATTTAATTGCAAACCCGACTCATATTCACCAAACATACAAAAAGCACAAGGTTATACGCCTTTAAATAACATTAATAAATACCAGTGTGTGAAAATAATACTGTAAGTCAAGATATATTAATTTAGCTTCTTTGCTCATCTCACATGGAAATGCTTAAAACATTTTTGCCTGATCACTACACATCCTCTCATTTGAAAGCAAACATGTCCAGCTGAAGTCTGTGTATTATTTCTGATGACAGATGTAGTAAATATTTAGCAATACACACATGTGGTCTAATTTTGGAGTTCAGACTTCAAAGAAGTTTTTCAGTCGTCAGTGACTGCAGTGCAGTCTAATTATTTTTTCAGGTTAGGGTACACATGGTAAAGTCTCTTTCGCTTTTATTAATTTTTTAGAAACCTGAGATTCTGAGGCCATATGCCAAATATTTTGTAATACTGTACTACCTGTACTGCTGAATATGAAAATAATGCTCATGAGAACGTATATTTATTTAATTTAATACAATGTCTTACTCTTTAAATAAACAAAAAAAAAAAAGAAAAACAAATAAATGTATTCATTCTTATAACAATAATAATAGTTAATTATTATTATAATTATAATTATTATTATTACTGTTTTTGTTGTTGTTGCTGATATTATTAGATATCTTTATTAATGTATATAAGGCATATTGTCTGGGAGAAAATCTATATACAGTCCCAATTCCAAAACTAATGGAATAGCAAAGCCAATTAATTTAATGTTCAATACTTATATGTAAATGTGTTATATGACATAGAAATGAGAGCATTATGTATCAGACCACCCAATTTTTATGCAAACACAAATACTGCATTATGACAGGTGTTCGAGGTGTGTCCTGTTAGATTGATTGTTTTAACATTGAATAAAACAATTTGGAATGTTCTTTGTATGACAATCTAATATTTGAACAGTTAGCCTGAAGACTAACAGTATAGTAGAATCAGGAGTAAGAATCAGGAGAAAATACTGGAATTTGTAAAAAACAAAAAAAAAAAAAACACCTAACAAAAAAAAAACAAAAAAACTAAGAACCATGATTAACCTTTAGCAAAGTAATGAAAAAGCTAAAGTGTGGAGAAATAAAGAATCTGCTCATGATCTAAATACAAACTCATCTGTAAAACATGGTGATGGTAGTGTCAAGTGTTTATATTGGCTGCTGTATCATGCTTACTAATCTTTATTGATTAACTCATAATGGTACCAGCAAGATGAATTCAAATGGAATCTTTTGTCTGCATATTTAGAGAAACATGCGTTCAAATGATTTTGGAGATTCATTGTCATCCAACAAGACACTGACCCAAACCACACTACCAACTCAAAAAAAGGATTGTGTGCATACTTTCTGCATCCTAAAGAAGTAAGAAGTTTAAGTAAAAAGCATCACAAAAAAGATACCAACAGTTTGGTAAATAAATTATAGGCTTGATGCAGTTACTACAAGACAATATACAAACAACAAAGCATTTAGTTTGAGCTTCAAGATTTTCTGTTCCTGTACTTTAGCTTGGGTGGTTTGAAACGAAATATTCTATGTTTTTATTTTGTTTGTATGGATGTAAATACAAAAGAAATTAAAGGTGAAATTCATCTAATATTCATCTATTGATCTCAGACTCAAATGTCTCCAGTCTTCAGTAAAAACATATGAACATATGAAACATATTTTTAACATTGTACATTAATAATAAAGACATCCAAACTTTGAAACACTATGTTCTAGATCAAAGAAATAGCTACAATTAATTTTGATGACAGCTTGGGCCATTCTTTCATCAGATTCACAAGGTAGTCAAATGGAATGATTTTCAATTCACAGCTGTTCCTTTTCAAGAGTTAATTTGTGACAAATTATTGCCTCCTTAATGGGCTTTAGACCATCAGTTGTCTTGCACAAAGGAAATGGTGAGTACAGAGTCAAAAGCCCTATTAGTGCTACTACACTTACTGTACAAATCCATATTATGGCAAGAAACAAAGTTTAGCAAAGAGAAAAGACATTTCATCATAACCATAGGAAATTAACTTTAAATGTATCTACAAGTGTAGTAGATCCATCAAATACTATGATGAAACAGGCTCTTATGTGGACCGTCCCAGGAAAAGAAGACCAAGAGCTACTTCTGCTGCAGATGATACGTTTATTAGAATTACCAGCCTCAGAAACCGCTGATTTACATAAATGCTTCTGGGAAAGAATAATTGGCAGACATATTTCAATATCCACTGTTCAGAGGAGATTGCGTAAGTCAGGTCTTAATAGTCGAACAACATTGAAGAAACCATTACTTCAAAAGAACAACCACCAAAAGAAACTTACTTGGGCAAAGAATAAACATTAGATCAATGGAAAACTGTCTGTTGGTCTGATTTGAAATTTGAGATTTTTGGTTTTAAACACCATGTTTTTGTTAGACATACAGAGGGTGAACAGACAGTTCCTGAATGTGTCGTTCCCACTGTGAAGCATGGAGGAGGTGTGATGATGTGGGGGTGCTTTGCTGGTAACACTGTTGGTGATTTAGTCAAAATTTAGGGCACACTTCACCAGCATAGAGTCATAGAGACATGCCATCCTATCTGGTTTACACTTACTGAGACCGTAATTTGTTTTCCAACAGGACAGTGACCACAAACACACCTCTAGGTTATGTAAGAGCTGTTTGTTGAACAAGGAGAGGGAGGGAGTGCTGCATCAAATGATCTGGCCTTCACAATCTAAATCCATTTGAGAGTTTTGTGACTTTAGAGTGTGCAAAGCTGTCATCGAAGCAAAATGTGGCAACTTTGAAAAATTGAAAATACAAAACATATTCTAGGTAATTAAAAATTTATCGCATACATGTTGTTTCATAGTTTGGATGTCTTCAGTATTAATGTGCAATTGAACATTTTTTTTTTCTGTTGACTGCTACTGTACATTTCTATAATCAAGTAGACTCTGCTGCTTTGTGTGTTTGTGTGTATATGTGACAGCAAATATGGTAGGGGTAAACATTTTAGGTGACCAATAATAATTCCTAAATTTATTATTAATTCCTTTTTTAACTTCTTCGGTTTTTCTTTACCTTCATCATGGCAGCCCACACATTTCTAAATTGTATTCTTGTCCTCCATGCTTAGGTCTGAAACCTTAAGGTGTTGGGGTAGACCATGAGAGTGGTGAAGAGAGAGGTGTGTTTGTCTGTGTGTTACATAAATGCAGCGATGTGGATTGCTCATTTTTGCACCATAGCTGGTATTAATATATGATTCATGCTTCTGTTTAACTTAAAATTTAAGGTTAATGAACATATTGTTGTTGTTTTGATATCCACATCTATTGCGAGGGGCTTTGATTGTGTTGAAACAGAACAAAACAAAAAACCTCACCAGAACTGAATCTGTTTTGACATTACAGATCTGCCAAATGTTGTTTCTTCCGCTATAGGCACTCAAGACAATATTTGTGTTTTATAGTATAAATTTAGCATGCAACAGTATCACTCTGTAACACTGGTATATCCAGTGAATACTATTTCTGTGTGCAGTACATTCCTTTAAATGTGAGTATGATTTATGGTATTGAAAGAAAGCAGTATTTTATAAGGATATTTTATAACATAACAATTATCAAATTATTCAACAATCATCCTGCACTGCCGTGTCAGGTCCTTATTGCAAATGTGCTATATATCAGATACTGTTATGTACAGTCTGTCATCCTGGAATAGGAGAGACAGGAAGAAGAAGGTAACGATGATACACAGTGAGTTATTTGAGACAGGTTCAAAAGCATGCCATGTGCACTCTCTGGAAACTGGAGAGCAGATGTTTACATCTCAGGTTATGTACCTGGGGATCGATGACCAGTCTGGAATGTCTGTGCCTGAGGGTATGTCTGGCACTGACAAATGTATGTCACTTTGTGACTTAGACCTTAATTGACTTGAACTGCATATATATTTAGACACTTTTTGTCTGAATTAAAATAATAATAAAAAGTACAAATTCATAAAGCTAAGATATGATAGAGGCTTTAAATCATTGCTTTCAGTGTAGAAATCGGCTTATTACTTTGTATTATAGTTGTTCAGTCTGAAAATGCTTCACGCATAGAACAAGCTGTGATGCATGCAGCTTGAATATAAAAAAAATACATAATATGATGGTTTGTAAAACATTTAACAATTGTTATACATTAACACACTTGATACTGACCCTTATGCTTGCAGCAAGAGATGCAGTGGTCAGAGATATCTTACAGACAGCACATCAAGCAAATGTCCAGGCCTGTTAATGTGGAAAAGGAGTTTGGTATTTGTAGTTGTTTGACAAATGTTTTCTGACTGTGGGTTAAAAATTGGGAATTGGTAATGTTTCTTTACCACTGCCAAGTTTTTATCATAATGGAACCAAGTAAAAAGCACATTGCACCAACCGCTGTTTGACAGTGACATTGGCAGGTCTTTGACCCAAGAAGCATTAAAAGATTGCGTCATTCCGTCTGAGACAAGAACTAATGACATGATGCAATAGGTTGCCCTTAGGCACTCATATGTGTCGGCAGAACATTCCTGCAGATTTTTATTTCAAAGACAGATGCATCAGGGCCGTGTCGGTGGCATCATAGCAGCACAGAACACAAAGGCTGTTTCATGTCAGAAACAACCAGCATATCGTAATGTCCTCATTGAATTCAAACGGCTAACTGTGTGATGGTTCATACCTCTTTAGGTAAAACTTTGGAGCTTTTTACCAAAAAATTTTAGCACAATGTACACAAGATCACCACTGGCGACCTCTAAATACAGGGGCGCATTCCACAAATGTTCAATACTCAAACCAAATGATTATCCTGACCGCAGTAGTAAAAAACAGACAATTGAAAGAGTCCAGGAAACGTATGGCTGCTTTTTTTTTCTAATTCACAACATTTTTGCATTTAAGAGATTTGAAATTACATGCTATTCTGTGTGCTAAAAGGCTGATGTGATTTTTGAACGAACACAAAGATTTGTAATCATGACTCTGAAGGGTGCATATTTACACATTCCAACTGCTGTGCAAATTGTTTTGGCACACAACCAGTCAAATTGATGACTGTATGCCTTTCACTCTGCAGGTTTGCTGATAGCACAATTATAGTCAAACAGACTATAACGGACTACAATGGTTTTCCCTTACTATTTACGATATGTGCATGCAGTTTATTTTAAATGCCAACAATCCAATATCTACAATCAAAACAATCAATGCGCAAGCACACAGTTACTCTTAGTCCGGTTCCAAATGTAGTGTCAAGGCTGAGAGTGTCAAGGTTCCATATATATATATATATATATATATATATATATATATATATATATATATATATATATATATATATATATATATATATATATATATATATATATATATATATATAGTTTCATCACACACAGACTGATATATTTCAAGTGTTTATTTTTTTTAATTTTGATCATTTGGGCTCACATTTGATAAAAAAAAAAAAAAACACCAATTCTCAAAAGATTTGAATACTTCACAAGACCATTTTAAAAACATTTTTACTGAATTGTTGGCCTTCTGGAAAGTATGTTTATTTAGTGTATATGTACTCAATACTTGGTCAGGGCTCCTTTTGCTTGAATTACTGCCTAAATTCGGCATGGCAGGGAGGTGATCAGTCTGTGGCACTGCTGAGGTGGTATGGAAGCCCTCAGCTCATTTGCATTTTTGCGAATCTTGTATCTTGTTTTCGTATTTTCCTCCTGACAAAATAGGTTCAGGTCTGGTGAGTTTGCTGGCCAGTCAAGCACACCAACACCATGGTCATTTAACCAACTTTAGGTGCTTTTGGCAGTGTGGGCAGGTGCCAAATCCTACTTGAAAATGAAATCAGCAGCTCCATAAAGCTGGGCGCTCTAAACTTCCTGGTAGACGGCTGTGCTGACCTTGGACTTGCCCAAACACAGTGGACTAACATCAGCAGATGACATGACTCCCCAAACCACCACTGACTGTGCAAACTTTACACTGGACCTCAAGCAACTTGGATTCTTCGACTCTGGGACCTTGATTTCCAAATAAAATGCAACATTTTCTATCCTTTTTTTTGAAAAGACGACTTTGGCTCATTGAGCAACAGTCCAGTCCTTTTTGTCCTTTGGCCAGGTAAGACACCTCTGACGTTGTCTTTGGTTCAGGAGTGGCTTGACACAAGAAATGCTTTAGTTGTAGCCCATGGATACCTCTGTATGTGGAGGCTCTTGAAGCACTGACTTGAGCTGCAGTCCACTTTTTGTGAATCTCCCTAAATTCTTGAATGGCCTTTGTTTTAACCACATTTTTTCCTTCTATTCAACTTCATTAATGTGCTTGAATACAGCAAGACAAGTTGTTTCTTGTAAGCCAGCTTTAGAAAAGGCTTCCTTCTGGGATGATGACCGACTTGTTGCAGTGTGTGGGGAATTGAGTGAGCACTGAGAAGCAGACCATTCACTTATACAACATCTAAAGCAATGCTGGCAGCACTCGTATCTGTTCCGCACCTGACACACAGCACGAGGACTCATATTCTTTGATCGACCCTTGCAAAGCTTATTTCGAGTGGAACCCATTGTGGAAAACCTCTGTATGACCCTGGCCACCGTAACTCATTTTCAGGGTGTTACTGATCTGCTTATAGCCTCAGCCACCTTTGGGGAGAGCAACAATTCTCAAATCTCCAGAGAGTTCTTTGCAATAAAGGGCCATATTGGACATCCAGTGGTCATTATGAGAGAATTGTACTCAAATCACCAAATTTTAACTGCTCTACAAAATACAACATTTTTATGGTCCTGTCAAGCAGACAATAACATGAACAAGATTAATAGTACGTGGTGTTGCATGGTTACAGCAACAACATACAGCTGTTATTACTTAGACTGTACTCATTTGTGTTGCAGGTTATTTAGATAATAATGGCTGTATATTGAGATATTTTCAGAGGATAGTAAATCTGTACTGTTACACAAGCTTCACATTGACTACTTTAAAATATATCCAAGTCTTATTTCTATAGTATTGTCCCTTGATATACGTACTAAAATAGTTGCTAAACGTAAATAAATATTAATTAATAAAGCAAAACAAATTTAAAGCAAATGATTAATATAGACAATGATACACATGCTTTTTTAACTGAGCAGTCGAAGGAAAAAAAACCTATAAAGTACTATATTAATGTGATGTTTAGCTGACTTGGTTTAAAATTTATACTGTATGTGTGGAAAAAATGAAAGACTCTTGGCCTAGGGCTTATATATCATTTGCATAATCTGCTTGACACATCTTTAAGAGCAAAAACATTTTCGGACCAAAAGCGGGTTTGACTTATCACAGCGTAATGATTTATGACCATGAAAGTAACAACAGCATGCATGGCTTGTACCTATCAAAATAGCAACAGAATGAACTCATTATACTTAGTGCTGTAGCTAACCAAAATATAGGCATAATGATAAATGCACTATATAAACAAAAGTTTTGAGACACTTGACTTTTGATGGAACTACAATACTTCTCTAATTTTTCCCTCATACCATTTCAGAGAGTTTTTCCTTCCCACGGTCGCCAGTGGCTCGCTCTTTAGTGATAAACTTAAAAGGAACAAACTTATAGGCACTAAATTTAAAAGTTCTGCAGCCGCTTTAGGACAATGCCCATTGGTAAAAAAGTACACAAATAAAGCTGATATTTTTCAGGCATATATTCTTCCCCAAACAAATTTGGAGGCACACCATCATATTGAATGTCTTAGCATATGGTTGCACTGAATTTTCCCATCAATTGAACTAGGAGACCCAAACCTGTTCCAGTGTGACATGCAGCTATGTGCAAAAAGAGTTCCATGAAGATATGCTTTATATTAGTTGGGGTGGAAGATCTTGAATGGCCTGCTATAGAGGGATGAAATGGGATGAATTGGAACGCTGACAGCACCCCAGGCCTCCTTGCCCTACATCATTACCTGACTGTACTAATGCCTTTATGGCTGAATGAGCATAAATGGGGACAATATGTGGAATAGGATGTTCAAAAAGCACATACAAATTGTTTTGGTCGTGTCCAAATATTTTCTCCATCTTGTTCATCACCTGTTCCATTCCCAATTCTAGCACCTACATTCTACATTATTATTGTAGTTACTACTTTAGCATTGCATTCAATCTCCTTAGCATGCTCTTAATTATTAAGACATGAAACAAGTTTGCCTTGAAAATAAAGCCAAAGTGTGACACTGTTCTCCTAATCCTTTAATTAGCAGTGACAATAAAATATAATGCAAAAAGAATCCCTAGT
Source organism: Silurus aristotelis (assembly GCF_946808225.1). Lineage (NCBI taxonomy): Eukaryota > Metazoa > Chordata > Actinopteri > Siluriformes > Siluridae > Silurus > Silurus aristotelis. The sequence goes on from NC_139574.1 coordinate 35,818,076, forward strand.
TGCATACAAAATTGACACTGGTGGTGACATTATTTTCACTATTTAAAATAAAATGTGTGGTGTTAGAAAAATGGTGGGGATAAAAAGGTGAATGGGCTAGTCAACATTTAAGTTAATCTGCTTATATAAAAAATGCCACAGTTCTTGCACATTCTGTTTTCAAGCAATTGTGAGGACATTTGTGTTTGATTTATCTGATGGACTGTGGATTATTAATGCTGTCATAGACAAAAAATAAACAAATCTTCAGTAGAAGGAAATAAACTGTATTTCTTAGTTCATTGCTTTTATTTGATCCAGCAACAAACTTGCTTTCTATATGATCCATCCTGGTGCTTATTTTAGTTGTTTTCACTTCACTTGAAAAAAATTGCTGCTGAGTATTTGTTTACATAGAAAACCTAAAGATGAGACAACTGTGTATGGTATCACATAGAAAGCATTGAACATGGCTTTGGACTGCAGTTTTGCTACAATGGGTTAGGGCTACAATTGCCATAACCTGTTTTGCCCTGAAGTCTCCATCAGTGAACAGCTTACTCAAATACAGAATACATTTCATGTTAAAACTATGATGAATTTCTAGGTAATTCTAGGTCATTTATGAATTTCTGCATACACAGTTATATAAGGGAATTATTTATAATCGCAATATCCAGTGTCACCCAAATGAGGATTGGATGCCTTTTGAGTCTGGACCTTTTCCTCATATCATCTCAGGGAGTTTTTCCTCACCACTGTCACCTTTGACTCATTTATAAGGGATAAACTTATCAAAATAAATGTATTAATAAAAACATTTATGTCAGCAATTTAATTTTATCAACCCACTTTGTGACATGTCCTCTGTTAAAAGTGCTGTACAAAAAAAATAAGTAATTAGTCATAAAACTGCTCTGAGAAAGTTGTCAAATCTGAGCAAGAAATCAAGGTCGGCATGAAGCATGCAAAAGCAGAAATATGGTGGGTGGTGCTGGGATTAATCATCACAAGGTCAGAGATGACTTATAAATGACTTCTTTTTGCAATTTCTTGTTTAAATAATTATGTACAAACAGTTACATAAACTTGTTCAAAAGGATTCTACTTAAGTAGTATGAGCACATTTTGAATATCTGCTCAGTATATACTAGATCATGTTGTTTCAAAGCAACCAGTCTGCATTTCATGACAAACTACATATAATATTCAAGTTATCAATAATTAAAACGATGTCCACAGCATTTTTTATATTTATATAGCGTCCCTAATGAGTGAGCCAGTGGTGACTGTGGCAAGGAAAAATGACATGGATCTTTAGGCTGTTGATGTGGAATTATCCCCAGCTGCACAGAGCTTTACAGAATACAGTAAAAAAAAAGAAATAAAAGTTTGTATGGTCTTGTTTATTCAGCAAAGTTTATGATTTTTATGATGAAAGGTTAAAACGAGGAGTTCAGAGATTGTTTTTCCACCCCCTATTGTACTATAACAGATTTCTGCTTTCTGCTTCTTTCTTCCTCACCTGCTGCCCCCTGGATTTATCTACATTTAGTTAACATAACCATAGGGACCAGACTCTAAAAATATGTAAGTATGCTTATAAGGTTAAAATAATTCTCTCTGTCTTTGTCTCTCGCACTCCTCCACTCATTCAGTCTCACGTTCACACATATCTCTTGAGTATGTTATTGATCTAAATCCATTTATCTTTCATTTATCCACTTATCCACCCTTCCCATACTGACTACATACAAAAATAACAGTATTTCTCTCTCTCTCTCGGTTAAAATGTTAATATAAAAAAGGGACTTTACGAATAATAGTGAAAGCGCTGTAATACAAAACCTATAATATTTCAATAATGTTAGCTCCGAATAAAGATACGCAAACCTAAATCTAAAATTAAGTATACTCCCAGTATACTCCTTATTTTAATGGCGTGCTTGCTTCTTGAGTTTATCCAAAACCAACCTGTATGTATTATCTTTTAGTCCCACTTAAAAGCCTGCAAGTGGTTCTGTGCCTTGTTTGATTGACCTATCTTGAGAACCCCCTTTCTAGAAATCTGGTTGGTGGCAGCCAGGTTGCCATAACACCAGACTGTTTTGCCTGACCTTTGGCCCCTTTAAGGGGTACTATGGTCAGCCAGGCATTACCAATGTGGGGCCAATCGAAAGGGGAAAGAAGGGCAGGTGGGGGAAGGGGGCTGAAAGGCCCCTTGCTTTCTTTAACAGGGTCCTCTACGTATCCACCTTGCATCCAGGGCTCACATAGCCACAAAACTCAGGCACAGGCACACATACACAACAAACATACAGAGAATTAATGTTTTAATACTCTTATTTAAATTTGTGTTGTAATGTGTATTTGTAAAACTTTAAATATGGCCAGGCACAAATTCCATACAAAAGTGTACTACTTATCATTTATCAAAACCGTGAACACTGTAATCTATTATTCATGCACTGTTTGTTCTTCTTTTTTATAATTTTGTACTTATCACTGCTATCATAATGAGTAGTATGGTTCGAACTTAATTGTGGTTTATCTCTGGACTTCTTGTCCATGGTGATTGCACAAATACAACCGAATGCAGTAACTAGAAACCCACTGGTCGCAATGCTGGAACTTTCCTTCAAGAAAAAATTAAACCACATCTGACTTACCCTCTTTGTGTATTTATTTTTATCTTATGTCTGTCAGTTAGTTATGTAACAAGATATCCAAGCCTCTCTGAGTCAGGTCAGGTCTCAGTTAATGTCATTATGTGCCATCTTTGCTAATGCTTACAGAACGTTATATGATAAAAACCTGTATCACAACATCGTGTTAGACAAGCTCTTGGTAGTGGACTCAGTGTATACAGTGTTTTACCAACTGTAGATACTCCTGGAATATATGCTCTTTTAATATATGAGATCTGTGTGTGATATGCAGTTGCAGCTCAGATCATAATAATAATAATAATAATAATAATAATAATAATAATAATAATAATAATAATAATTATTATTATTATTATTATTATTATTATTATTATTATTAATTTTATTTTTAATATTGTGTATTTACATACAGAATAAGATGCAAGTCCAGATCAGATAACTCCTAGCTGTATTTTCATACACACTCTGACTGGCAAAACAAGAGCTATAGGGAATTTGTGAAAGATTGCTTATACTTTAGTGTGTTAGCTATACTATTATTAGTCAAGTCTGTGATGTTTCTTGAATTTTTTTTCTGCCCACTGTTCTGATTTCATGTTTGGTCTGGATGTTATGCTTATGTGTGATTGGCAGTGGCCTATTTTGTACTCTTTCATATTGCTTGTGTAAATTTGTGGCTGTGGAAAAAAGATTTACACTCCTGAGAACAACGTAAAAACAATGCAATGTAATATAGCTGCATTTGCACTTAAATCTGTGACAGTAGAAATCACCATTTAATGTGTTGGGTTTGTTCGTGAGCCATGTCATGTTTTGTATGCCCGATGTAAAGGGCATGACATAGCATAGAGTTCTAGATAATTTACAGATTGACCTGCATTAACCAGGAAAGTTCACGGATAACCAATCACAGTTTATAGCCAGGTGACTTTAGTCTTATCTGAAAGGGCCAGTGTGTCTGCAGGCTTTAATTACAGCCAAATTGGAAGCACGCTTGATAGCAGACTGGAGACTATGACAAACTGATTAAACAAATGAAACCAGTCCCTTCTGGATTATAATTTATGGATCCTGCATATAGCCTTTCCAACAACCAGCCCTCATTGAGTCACACAAAGCTTCATATCCTTCCAAAGAGCTTAAGGTTACAGTTGCTTGAATTCTGTTCCTGGCCTAACAAGTGAAAAGGTCATCATTGTTCACTGTATCTTTCTTCTAAACCTTAAAACAAGTGCTCTATATCGCATTTTTGTTTATCCTGTTCTGTACTGTTTCTTCCATATCTTCTTATCTACAGACATTCAGAGACATTTAGGCTTTACAGCTTTTATATGATGTTTACACATGCGTAGATGGTAGCTCAGTGGTTACGACATTGGACTTTAGAGCGGAAGGTCAAAAGTACAAATCCTAGCAACAAAAAGCTACTGCCACTGCTAAGCACTTGAACTCTCAACCGCTCTGTAGTAAGTCACTCTGGAAAATGGCATCTGCCAAAATGCCATAAATAAAAATATATTCCAAATCATGTCTAAGTCTGATTCTCTGGTTTGATTCTAATACTAGGTTACTGTCTGTGTGGAGTCCTGTCTTTTCTTCTTATGTTTGTTTGGGTTTTGTCTGGGTTCTCCCACAGTTTAATGATGTTGAGGTGAGCAGTTATGGTGATCGAATGCAAACTGTAATCCCGAGTCATTTTAGCAGACTGTTGACATTAAATACAATCCAAATTCATCCTCAAAGGTCCTGTGTTATGCCGTAAATTCTTATTTGAAGGAAGAATTTTAAGTGAAATATGGGACATGTGTAATGTTTATATCAAGTTAACATATTAAGCACAGTGTTGCAATCTAATGAATACAAACATTAGAGCTATTTCCCCACACAGATTAATTTTTGTAGTGTCGCTGCTGTCTAAATGCATGTAATATTATTAACTTGTAAATTATTTACAGAGAATGCAATTTTTTTTATAAGAAAAATGTGCCAAGCCTATTCTTCTACACATACTTGACTCATCAACATTTTCTCTTTCTGTTCCAGGTGCTGTTCTTCATATGTCCACATGCCTCTGAGGTGTGTGTTTATAGTGGTCAGGTAACTCAGCTTCCTTTTTTTAATAGGTTAACTGGCCCATTTGACAATCATTACACCAAAACGAGTTGTATGAAAATATGAATCCAAAGCTTTCCCACTACACCCATCCAATCTCTGTGCCACCTACATGTTTAGCACCCAAGCATGACTGACAGCACTACCATGGTGACTGCTTGGCACCATGCCAAACTGCCAGTGGTTACCACGATACCCGATTCCTATGGCAACCCTTTTTAACTTATTTTTTTATCCGCACATATATATATATATATATATATATATATATATATATATATATATATATATATATATATATATATATATATATATATATATATATATACCTATATATATATATATATATATATATATATATATATATATATATATATATATATATATATATATATATATATATATATGTGCGGATAAAATATATATATATATATATATATATATATATATATATATATATATATATATATATATATATATATATATATATATATATATATATATATAAAAGGTTTTTTGAAAAGCAGATTTTGTGTCTTCCCTCATGAATTTGGTTTATAGCAGGTACAAAACTAATAATAAAATACTACCAGAAACGATTAATTTTGAAATTGTGAAATGATATTTTTCAAATCAAATTAAACCATTCCTCATAAATAAGTTTGAGAAGTCTGAGTTTGCTACTATATTCTGCTGTAACAGTTATTGTTATGCACAAGACATAAATTAGGTGAAAAAGTGATATTTGTGATGTTTAAGGATATTTATGATAGGAGCATACTTGTAGAATAATTTCAAAGCATTTAAATTTCAAAGCTCAGCTTTGATTTGGTGCAGCTTTTATAATGCATTAATGTTCTTGAAGACATATATTATTAAATCATTTAAAATGTGGTTAAATGATTAGTTATATTCTATGATTAAGAATAAATATAAACTTAGCAGTGATCTTGTTCCATAAATCAATACCTCACTCTCATATGCATTGCATTGTCATTAATTCAATAATTATTTCTATGATAAATAATTATTTGGTCAGTCTTATGTGCAGATGAGTAAAAAACACATTCATAAGGTCAATATTACACACAACGTTCTCACACTTCCACCATTAATAAGTTTTTGCACACCTTTGCTTCACAAGGTATCAGCTTCTGTGTACAGGGTGGTTCTAGTTTACTGTCAATGCAAAGCACATAGACAGCTCAGACATATGCATGTGGAATTTAAAACACACTCACAATTCTAGTAACTGAATAATTATCTTAGACTGTAATAGTCATAAATAGATGAGCTGGTTTCAAGAGCCCGTAGACACAGAGAGACAAAATGGAGTCAACTTACAAAACCAAGACTTGCAGAGGGCAGAGGTGGTTTGAGGTAAGGCGATAAAAAGCCAGATAAAAGAGAAAAGCAGCCCATACAAGAATAACCACCTGGAATGTGTGTGGGGGCATTTTGGGACAGGGGAAAACTTTAAGAATTAGAGGATCCGGCAGCAGTCGGGGGGCCTCACAAGGGGATTAGCAACTTGAGCTGCATCCAGGAAAAGGGACTGGGGAAAGGGAAGAGGGTAAAGAAATCCACCTGGCTTTGCATTAATGGATGCTTTGGTGTGGCTGTGGCAGTGTGCCACTGGCTCAAGGTTTTGAAATGCTCATGTGTTTAGAGTTTTCTTTTTTCCTAGTACTTTCCTCAACAGTGGGGCCCGCTGCAGTGCAGTATTGCAGTGGTGGATAAAGTACACAAGCCACATAGTTGAGTTAAAGTAGAGATTCACTAGGCAACATATTACTAAAGTAAAAGTGCTCCAGTTAAATTTTAAAGAAAAAGGAACTGACAGTGAACTGTATGTTTATGCTAAGTACAGTATCTCACAAAAGTGAGTACACCTTTCTCATTTCAGCAACCATTTTAGTATATCTTCTCAAGGGACAATACTATAAAAAAATAAAACGGATATATTTTAGAGTAGCCAATGTGCAGATTGTATAACAGTACAGATTTACTGTAATCTAAAAATATCTCAACATACAGCCATTATTGTCAAAACAGCCTGGAACAAAAGACAGTACACCCTAAGTTATAACAGCTGTACATTGTTTAACCAGGCAAAGCCACATGTCCTATTCATGATTTTCATGTTTTTGTCTACTTGACAGGACCATACAAATTTCTGTATCTTGTTAAAGCAGTTAAAATTGGGTACTTTGAATACAATTCTCTCATACTGACCACTGGATGTTCAACATGGCACCCCATGGCAAAGAATTCAATTTCAATTCAATTCATTTTTATTTGTATAGCGCTTTTAACAATGAACATTGTCTCAAAGCAGCTTTACACAGATAATGTGGTGATTAAAATTAAATATGTTTTTTATAAGAACTAAGAACTGTCTGAGAATTTGAGAATTAGAATTGCTGCTCTCCATAAAGATGGCCTAAGCTATAAGAAGATCGGTAACACCCTGAAAGTGAGTTACAGTACAGTGGCCAGATCATACAGAGGTTTTCCACGATGGGTTCCACTCGGAACAGGCCTCACAAGGGTCCATCAAAGAAGTTGATTCCTCATGTTTTGTGTCAGGTGCAGACACTGACTTAAAAAAAGACGCATGAGTGCTGCCAACATTGCTTTAAAGATTACAGAAGTAAAAGGTCTGCTTGTCAGTGCTTAAAACAGGGGTCACCAACGTGGTGCCTGCGGGCCACATGAGTAGCCTGTGGGCCTTTTCTAAAAATAGCTGTTGCCTACTTTGTTAAATCATTGTTGATAATTATTATGAGAAATCATTAACATGATCAGTGTCTTCACATAGATAAATATCATTAATTATTAATAATAACATTATTAAATAAATTGAGCAAATTTGGTATTTCAGATCAAACTGAAAACTGTGTGCATCAAACTGGTAGCTCTTCACATTAATCGGTACCCAAAAAGTAGCTCTCAGTTTTAAAAAGGTTTTTTACCCCTGGCTTAGACCATATGACACACACTGCAACAAGTCGGTTTGCATAGCCACCATCCATCATCCTGTATAAGAGCATGAATTACTGGAACCATGTCCTGTGGTCTGATGGGACTACGATAAACTTATTTGGCTCAGATGGTGTCCAGCATGTGCGAGCCCTGGTGAGAAGAACCAAGAAAATTTGTCTGTGGCTGTGGTTCATTTAACGAAAAATTGATTCTTGTTGTTTTGGATACTTGGCATTGAATTTGTGGCACATTAGGGGATTGAGAACAATACAGTAGGTGCCAGAATCCAACATTGTTCCTCGAGAACATATCCCTTCCATTTAATTAGATACTACGATTTTCCATTGTGGCCTGAGTTTAGGATCTTCTTGATCTAGAGCAGGTTTTTCTAATTTGAACAGTGTAGTGATCCAGATGTAATGGGCTTGAGACGTGATAAGTCAAATGAGGGTGCTTGTTGACTTTGGCAGGGCAGATCCAGCTTGGATGTCATGTCATGGGTGTGGCGGAAGATCTTGAATAGGCAAATGGCACCTTGCAATCAAGCTTATTTCACACTTGAATGTTTCTATTGTCCTTAATAGACAACCGTAGAAGCACACCAGTTTGAAACTGTGAGGTTTCTATCTTCTCTATACAGCTGGGTAAGACACTGTGTGCCTTAATCTCTCTGTACAGGAATTCCAATGTAATAAAACATGTGTAAAGCAGTTTTGGGTGGGTTGGGCAGTGAGGAAAAGGAATAAAGATTTTGGAAATCTGTCTGTGATTACCATGACTACATTGTTGCCTTTAGACTCAGGTTGGTCAGTGATGAAATCTATGGCAATTTTGGTTCAAGGTTGCTGAGGTAGAGGCATGAGTTTACTTGCTGGGTGGTTGTATGGAATATTTGCCTGGGCACAAGCAGTGCATGACAGTCATTAATTTCAGTCACCAGTACTCAACTTTTAACAGGTTATATATCCTCTATGTGTTAAGATGGCCTGTGGCTGGGTTCATGTGTGCCCATGTGACAGCTAATGTCTCAGATGTGGGTGGCACAAACATTTAATTAGGTCAGCATGTGAGGGAACAGTTTATCACTCTTACTAAGAAAATGAAGGCTCTTTGGGTTTTAGTCACTGTTCCTTGTTTATAGTGGGATGGATGCACTACAGAGAGTCAGCCTTGATGTCCTTAGTAGAACAATGTCTGTACAAGAGTGTGTCAAACTAGGCACAGTCCACTAGGCTTCACAAGAGTTGTTTGGTAGTTTTCAGTCACTAAAGGTATATGTGGTCACTAAAGATTGTGAAATTGTGACGGTGACTTCACCCCTCCAGGGCAAACTTCACAGCCAAGCACTTTTTCCTATGTCATAGGTTATTTTGACTGTTTAAATCTTTTTTAAACTACCTAATGAAGCTTTGGTTTTTGAACCTTTTAAACCTCTGTGTGTAGTTAGTTGTACTAAACAAGTTAAGAGCTAATAATTTGCCTCGATGAATTTTAGTATTCGAATACCCCAAGTTACTGAAGGAATTGTTTTAGCCCTAATAGGGATGTGAGGGGAATAGTGGGACTAAAGCCCCTGAAACCATAGAACTTCACAAAACCTAGCAATCTTTAAAACTCCCACTATTTCCTGGTCCTCTCACCTCCTCAGGACCAATAATGAAGAAAGGAGATTGTGGACACATTTTAAGGTTGTAAACATTGCACTTATCACGTTAAAAGAATATTTCAGCTGAACAATGTTGTTCCAGGTCTGAGGGGACCAGTGAGAAAGGGATAAGGGTACTTAAGTATGATCTGTTTGAGCCCTCAATTATTGAGACAGAAAAGACCACCAACTGTAGATTTGCTGAAGACCTCTTAAATAGTCTGTGGGGAATGTCTAAGGGGCATTAGGTGTCAGGATTCTCTACAGTGGTTAAAGCACCATGATATTTGAGGGTCCTTGTTATACCATAATGTATTACTCATGGGTCCTTCATTAATGGCACAAATATAGGAGACGATGCAGTGACTGTGTGAGTATGTTTAATGATTGTATCATGGTCCAATTTCCAGCTAGTTCGTTCAGTGTTAAAAGAGCAAAGATTTGGTCTCAGTCTACCCTACACATTCAGGGTAAAAGATTCTAAGGACAGACACTGAGCTGGAGTTACTATAGGGAGTGCATAGTGGTTTCTGTTAGTTGTACCAGGGTAGATCTCACAAGTTTGACCAAAATGATTGACCAAAGAAGCCCACAGTATATCCCTTTTTTTATTTCTCATGCTCAGTTGAGCATTCTGATCCAGCTGCATAGGCTTTGAGAGTTTGGTCTCAGCCCCAGGCCTCTCCACCCTGTCAGACACTTGAGAGTTGCTGTTGAGATGATACAGAGAAATGGCTAAAGCAATCAAGGAGTCAAGAGACATTTAATCATCACTGCAAGCCAGCATTGTGAGCAAAAACTGCATTTATTTCCCCTTGATTAAGATCAGTTAAGACCTGCTTCAGAAGTACTTTTCTTGCCTTCATAAGTATGGTCAAAAACTGAAGATGACAATATATACCCTTGTTGCTAATGGCTATTTCCATTAACAAGCTGGGGAATTGTGTAAACTTGTGTGTCCAAGACACCCTATTGGCCAGAGAAACACAATAAGCCACTATAGTAGGAAGCCAAGGAAATTGGAGAGCAAAATTTGGAGGCACTGAAAACTTAATGACTAGTCAGACCTACGAAAAACTAATAATGATGATTATCAGTGATGTGTCTGGCATTGATGTGTATTTAATATTAACTTAATAGTGTTTTGATGGCATAAAGCCATAAATGATGCATAAAGGAGATATAAAATCTGTTGTAAAATGTTTGCACTTGCTTATGTGTGTGTGTGTGTGTGTGTGTGTGTGTGTGTGTGTGTGTGTGTGTGTGTGTGTGTGTGTGTGTGTGTGTGTGTGTGTGTGTGTGTCACAAGAAAAAAGAGGGAAGCCATGCTGCATTTCCTTGTTGGTCCACAGGAGGGCAATACAATAGTAATGTCAGCCATTTCACTGCTATTCTTGATGTTTGTTATATTGGCTATAACATGTAATGAATATAAATATAAGGGGAATTTTTGTCTAAACTATGAAAAATAACACTGAAGCAGATGGACAAACATTCAGAAGAACAAGTGATGAGCTCCCTGCCCATATCATCATGGAGAAGAGTTGTGTGTGCCACAGATTGAGGTAGTTGGTTGTATGGTTTCATACTGTAAATAGCCTGGAGATAACTGTACAGCCTTCTAGCTTTCCCTGTGGCAGCACTTAAACACCTATTACAATCCCACAATGCCACTGTTCAATATACCAGAAAATCACAGACAGAGACCAGATATGAAAACAATGAAACACTATTTATGCAGTAATCTAACAGAAAACATACATTGCAAGAAAAAAGTTTAAATACTGTATAAAACTATGATCTTTATAAACGCTGGGGAATGTGTAATAACATGGCAAATAACACAAGACAGGCAGGAGTTCTGTGACAGATGCATTCATTTAAGAAAGCAAACATGAAAATTGAAGAAATGATGCATAGCACACACTAGATAAGGTCTTGCCAGATGAGAAGATGGTGGTGGAGTAAGAGGTGGTGATGTTTTTGTGTCAGGTGGTGTGTTTTGACAAATTTGTTTTGTAGGTACTAGGGTCTAATTCCATGTTATACAATCTAATAACTGCTATTTCCTTAGTGGTGACTATGTAAATAATTTCATAGCACATTTATTTAAAAACAGTTCAATTGTTCAGGTTTATGAAACATAGACCCTCTATCACTTTCACAAATATTGTCTAAATGTTATAAAGTATAATCTAGATTAGAGATTCTCAACCACCTGGTCATGACCCAGTACCAGGCCATAGAAAAGTTGATAAAGGGTTAAAAGAACATTCTGGTGGAAATGTCTGTATATATGACACGGTATTCTTTATTGTGTGTTTTACACAGTTGCAATAGAGACGGTGGTTTGAATGTGATGGTTTCATGTGCAACACCAATTACAAAAAAAATTGGGATGCTGTGTAAACTGTAAATACAATCCGAATGCAATGATTTGCAAATATCATAAACCCTTATTTTATTCAATAAAACAAAGAAAATGTTGAACTACAAAAATGAGAAAAGAATTTGATGACTGCAATAATGTTCAGATAGGGCCATGTACACTGTTGTGTAGCACACCCTATACATCTGGGAACAATCTATACACATCTGGGAACTGAGGATAGCAGTTGCTGGAGTTTTGTGTGAGGAATGTTATCCCAATTGAGTCTGATACAGGATTCTAGCTGATCAACAATCCTGGCTCTTCTTTGTTTCATGATGTTTTAAATGTTTCCAGTTGGTGAAAGGACTAGACTGCAGACAGGCCAGTTCAGCACCTGGACTTTTCTACTATGAAGCAATGCTGATTAATAGATGCAGTATGTGATTAAGCATTGTCTTGGTGAAATATTCAAGGCCTTCCCTAAAGGGTATCGAAACATATGTTGCTTTAAAACCTCTATTTACCTTTCAGCATTGATGATGCCTTTCCAGATGTGAAAGCTGTCCTTTTCATAATCACAAATGCACCCCATACGATCAGATATACAGGTTTTGAAATGAGTGCTGATACTTTTCCTCAGTCCATTTTAAATGAGCTTTGGCCCAAAAAACGTTTCTGTCTACTTCTTTGCATAACATAGCATTAACATGCATTTGTTGATGACACTCTGGACTGTGTTTACAGACAATGATTACTGGATGTGTTTCCAAGCCCTTGAAGTGATTTCCATTAAAGAAGCATTCCTGTTTTTAATCCTGTGCTGCCTAAAGGCCTGGAGATCACAGGCATTTAAAACTTTTGATATTATTATGCACTGTAAATGATAAAGAGTTTTTAACTGCAATGTTATGTTTAGAAAAATAATTTTTAAATTGTTCCTCATTTTGTAGACAGTCTTTCACAGATTGGTGAAGCTCTGCTCATCTTTATTTTTTAAAAGAGACCCTGCTTCTCTAAGATACATTATTTATGCTCAGTCATCTTACTTACCTGCTGCCAATTAACCTAATTACTTGGAAAATTTACTTCAGCTATTTCTGTTTACTAATATTTACTTTTACAACCTTTTGTTGGTCCGGTCTGAACTTTTTCAAACATGTTGCTGCCATCAGATTCAATGACCTTATTGACCTTATTACCTTATCTCATTTATTTACTAATTTACTTATATATTTTATTCACAATAGAACCTAGAAAACAGAGCTAATGTTTTGTAAATGGAATAATCACAGATGGTTATATGTTGTATTCAAAGTGTATTTGTGTTCAAATGTATTTATGTATATAATTCTTATGTATTTTATATATTGTACGTTTAGTTGTCTTTTCCATGTCAACCTTTGGTCCGTGTGACAAAAACAATGTAACACTGATTTGACTGTAATTACAAGTCAAATCTAATTATGGTAATTACAAGTCATAATTACAAGTTAAAAGCCATCAATTACAAAATGACTCGGTTTAAAGTCTTAGAGTGCCTGATTTTAACAGTACTTTAGTCTTTTACTCATATTGAACGTACAGTATCATGTCACAAAGTAGAAGAACCATTAGGAATTAAATGGACAAATACAATTAAAGTACATAATTATGGATAAAGTAAAAACCAAACATCCGGGGCTCACGGTAATTTTATGCCTCTCTCAGTTCCAGAAAGGGGCAATATTTTATTACATTTCAATAAAAGCTGGTTCTTAAGGTTTTGGTAATTTATTTCAGCACTTTGTAGACTGAAAACAGGACCAGCGGTGCTAAAAAGTCAGTCACAGGCAGCAGATGTGTGTAAGGAAGTGTTAAGTCTTATTGACATCTCCAGCAAAGGTGCAAAATGTAATTGGTATTTTCATTTTCAATTAAAATATAGTGGATTGAAAAGTACATATAGTCAGTCATCAATGTAGTTGAGTAGAGAATAAAAGTTGCTTATATCATTCATATTCAGAAAAACTAGAAAGTAGCCAGAAATATATTTAAAAAGAGTAACAACGTACATTTACTGAAATACTTTACAACACTTCAGCCAGGTAAGCTAGAAATACCCAGTAACAAACATGGGGTAAAGAATAGTTGGCACAAACAGCCATAGATGTAAGTAGCAACATTAATTCAACAGTACACACTGTTTTGTTCATTCTCCATTGCAGCTTGGTTGGAACTGTTTTAATACGGTTTGTGCTTTTCTTCATTCTTCCCATCTTGAGGAATCATGAATGACTGCTTTTTGAACGTCATAAATCATATTTCAATGAGAACACATCTCCCCTGTTCTAACTTTTTAACAATGTATTATGTACCACAGTGAAACATGTATTGGTTACATTAGCTATATAAATATGCCTTTTTTTAATTTCGCAATCTGCAGCTTCCTTTTTTAAGTGATTGTAATGTTTCTTTTACCGATACACTTAAACAGTCTGTCCTACAAATAAACTGCATGGAACATCAACAGTGCTGTAGGCCTTTGCTTAATCAGAATGACTGAACTAAATGCAGTATCTCACCTCAAACAAAGAATGTGTATAATTTGCAACACTGCATGAGTGTGTTGCTCATTTTGTTGTACAGGGCCAGAGCTCAAATTGATGGGCACGTCTACACATTGATTAAGAGACGCAAACATGTGGGGTGATATTTTCCTCTGTTTCATCTCTCATCAGTGCGACGCTTGGTTGTGATCCTGACCCTCCCCCTACCTCCACTCTCTTCCCTGCTGTCTCTTCGCTTCGCCTCTCTCCTCATCTGCCCCCTGCCTGCTCCCTCTGTCTCGCACACATTTCCTATCCTCACTAGACACACACACACACACACACACACACACACACACACACACACACACACACACACAGAGGCGTGTGAACATGCAGTCTGCAAAGGGGTTGGGGGGGGGGGCAGAGGGGGGTAACAGAGGCATGGTGCCTGAGCAAATGTGAGCAAAGGGAGAAAGATGAAAAGAGGAAAGACTGTGAGAATGGTCAGATGAGGGAAGAGACAAAATCAGGAAATGACACTCATTAGAGGGAGAAAAGCGCACACCCGTGTGCACTCACAGGTATGTTCGTAGCATTTGTTTGAACAGGCTGCAGTATTTTTGGCACTGTAGGCTATAGGATATTGGAAGGGGGGTTAAGTTGACGCAGTATGACCATCTCTATTTGCTAAAATGTCCTTGATATGTATATTCCATTCGAACTGCCTTTGTTTCCGCTGACTATTGTCATCACGGGTAGAGCGACAGAACGACGAGACACAGACAGGATGCTCTTGTGAGAAAACATTGTTCCTCTGAAACACTGTTACTGTCTAAGTCTGTGAGATGCCACCACAATAGTAATATAGTAATATTTTTATACCTGTTCACCTCTAAGCCTGATGTTTTTGTATAGGATTCTGGATGTACAATATGTTGTTCAGCAGTAACTGATTTTGCATAATTGGGACCAAGCATGTGCATGTGATTGTTTACTGTGGTCACACCATTTCCATGCATGTTCACCTGTGCACATATGAACATGCAGGATGTGAGTCTGACTCAAGTTTCTTACATGGGGCGAACTAAACAAAGTGTGCAATTGTTAAATGCACTGTTCTGTCTATTGCCTACTTTTTCATCTTTTGAATAATGCATTGGTTGTCTTGTTACAGCTAATAACCGCTGTGGTGTGATAGGTAATTCAGCATTTTAATGATGCTTCAGAATAATCCACAGTGTTTCGTTAATGTTAGTACGCACTAATAGAGCGGTTGTATTGTCACTGGGACGATGACTTAAAATGGTTTCCAGAGATAAGATTTTGAGAAGACAAAGATAGTAGACAGAACCCTTTTTACTCAGTCTTATGTCAGTGATAACTGTCTACCTACAGGGGGTGCCAAACTCTTTTATTTTTTCCTCTGGATATAAAGTGGACTGAATGTAGCACTAGTGCAAATTTAAGACGTCTGCATCAATAAAACATTTTTGAATGCAGTCTAGTATATAATATTTATATAGCATATTTAATGAGTTGAGTGCAAACTACTGTGCATTTTGGGTTTGGAAACCCTAAAAAGGATGTTGCAGGTACTGTTTATTGGTCTGTGCTTAGCTGGTAGAGAAAATAATATTATGTCTATTTTTTACTGTTTGTGTAGGTGCATCATTCCTGTTCTTTTTAATAGTTGTTTAAAATACTTTTATTATATAACTGATGTTCTCTTTGTATTTGTGTATGTATGTATGTATGTATGTATGTATTGTATCTGTCTGTCTGTCTGTCTGTCTGTCTGTCTGTCTGTCTGTCTGTCTGTCTGTCTGTCTGTCTGTCTGTCTGTCTGTCTGTCTGTCTGTCTGTCTGTCTTTCCAACAAACATGTATAATAAAGTTTAGTGCTAAATGTTTTTTAAAAAGCAACCTGTTTTTCTTAGATGACAGCAGGTAGAGCTGAGCTGAAATGGCTTACGAAGATCCTCATACAACCTCACTGCAGCAAAAATATTCATCGACATGCCACGGTTTTATCATAACTGACACAAAAATGTTTGGTGCAAGCCTAATCCAAAGCCACACTTTCATCTTGTGTGTGGAGTTAGGGATTATCAGAAGCTTGCATTTAAATTCCTATGTGAAACCTTGCAGTATGTATAAAGAGGAATAACTCACAGATATTTTAAACATCCACAGCCATCATTCAGCATGCATCTCCATCCCTGAGACCCTTAACCTGTGATATAAATACAGGTCACAGGTGAGGTGGTCAGGAACGGGGTGGCATGCAATGTCATCAATTATATCAAACCGAGAACCATTCAGAAGCTTTTGTTAATTCATATTTGAGTTCAGATGAGCACAACAATTTGTTAAGCTAATGCCTTGTCTTCCATTATATTGACTCTTGTGTTAATAATACACTGCAAACATTAATTATTGGTTCCTGAAAGCAGCACAATTTGCAGAGCATTTAATTCTGGGGGCTTGACTGCCATGGTGGCTTAAGGGAGCGCACACTGCAGGCTGGCTTTGTGTTGTGACCTATGAAATGGTCTAGTAAGAATAGAGCACTGGGTTATGACCTTTAAAATTGTCTTCATGTTCAGGAGTTATTCAAATAAATGTAACAGGTATAAATGGATAATTGATGTCACCCAGATGAGGATGGGTTTCCTAATGAATTGGGTTCCTCTCAATATTTCTTCGTCAGACAATCTCAGGGAGTGGCTCGCTCATTATGGAATAACATATTCATTTATGACGTTAACTTTTTACTTGACGTTACTCTAATATTTCTGTAAAGCTGCTTTGAGACAAAGTGTATTATTAAAAGCACTATACAAAATAAAATTTTACTGCTCAGATTGAACACTTAACTATTCCAGTGGGAGTGCTTTACTTATTTGTGAACACTTATTTTATATTCCTTTTTTTCTTTCCAGGTAAAAAAAATGGCATTAACATCAAATCAGATACTCCTTGGTATTCTTTAGGATTTCTGTATTTGTGGACACCATGTAGATAACGGATCAGTTTATGTTATTTAAAAAACAGCTCAGTTCATCCACTCATTTAGCAATGTTTTCTGACTCAGGAATACTAACTCTCTTTATTTAATTTTCTAGGATTTTATTTATGATTAGACCTTTTTCTTACCTGATACTATCACATTTAATGAGAAATTATTATGTAAGTTGGTATGAATATAATTGTCATGTTTCAGCGAATTAATGTCCAGCCTGTCACTGATGCAGAAGGATTGCAAATAAATAA
The DNA here is from genome assembly GCF_946808225.1 of Silurus aristotelis. Taxonomy (NCBI): domain Eukaryota; kingdom Metazoa; phylum Chordata; class Actinopteri; order Siluriformes; family Siluridae; genus Silurus; species Silurus aristotelis. Next base: position 35,835,637 of record NC_139574.1, read on the forward strand.
AATGAGAGGGGAAAAAAAGGACATTTTTGGGCACAACTGGCTTACAGAGAGACGACGGACTGCTGCTTGTCATCCATTGTCGGCTCCTGCACACTATCGATTGCCTTGTCTCAGAGGAGACAGATGACTGCATTAGCACCCAAGTTGCTCAATGCCACTGGAAACATATTAACTTCATATATTAGGCACCCTGTCTGGTTTCTATGGTGACGGATGGAGGATGGAGGAAGTAGAGAGTGAAGAATTGGGGGGTGTGTATGGGAGGAGAAGGAAAAGGAGGAGTAGGGGGTTGGGGATACAGGATGCAATGGAACTGCCTTAGGGCCTATCAGTAGTATTTTTCGCTCCCCATCTCTCTCTATGTCTCTCTCTCTCTCACTCCAACACTAACACACACACACACACACACACACACACACACACACACACACACACACACACACACACACACAGACCGTTTTTATTTTTTCTAACTTTATCTAGCAATGTTTCTTATCTATAAATATTAAACCTATTTTATTAAAAACACTTGTGCTTTACCCCTCTGTGTACTGTCATGTTGTCATTTGCAGTGGTCATAAGATTTATCATCTGTTTCATTAGTTTGATTATGGTTCATATGATAGACTTCCTTTTAATGTTAAGCTAAAATGTTCCTCAAATTCTAGTCTCTCACATAAACGCATGCACATACATCACTACAAGCCCAAACCCTGACATGTCTTTGTGTGACTCACTAGTTCTCCCTCTGTCTCCTCTCCCTATCTTGGTCATGGAGACAATAGATTGAAAGGATGCATAGAAGAGAAAAGTCAATGGAGGTGTTCACCTTTCCTCTTCTAGTTGCATTGTAAGATCTGCAGCACTGAACTACTGAACATGATCTGATGTTGGCCTAGTTTTGTTACAGCATAAATGAAATCAAGGCTGAATCAATTTCATATATTCATAGAATCAATTTGTGGTAATAAAAAAACAAAATATTTTATGCGAATGAAACATCATAAAGACTTTAAAGAAAAAATTACTGTTGAACTCTGAACAGTTTTTTTTTTTTTTTTTTTGCATGAAGCAAAATAACGATTTTAGAGATTTCAAATCCAAACATTCTAAGCAAAATGTCCGGATGTGCACTCAGGATACTATTTCTAGCGTCATCTATTTGCTTAGGATCTAGTTGTTACCAGTGCTTTATAGATCCAGATGACAGTGTCCGTCTGTGTTGGGGTCACGTTCTTAGTAATTATAACATCCGTAATATAGATGCCTGTTTCAAAACTCTCGATAGAATTTTCATCGATGATCCGAGAGTAATCAAAGCAGCTGAAGTAGGTAAGACATTAAACCGACTTAGTGATCAGTAGTGACAAGTTACAAAAACAGCAACAATCAATGTTCAGCTGTAACTATGGACTTAAATTGATAGATGATGTGAGTAAAGTGAACTGATGAAGTGTCAGCCAGAGTTTGTTAAAACAGAGGTTACTTGTTTACTTACAATTGTCACTGTTAATGTGAAAAGCAGTATAAAGACCAGTGCTACTGTTTAACAATTTGTAGAATTTAATGTTTTTTGCTGCATTAAAATACATGAAAAACTATGGAATTCAAGGGCAATAAATAAGTATAAGGACGAAATATTAAAATTTTATTATATCATCCTAGAAAGTCCACATAACTATTTTGATTCTTTGTTCAGGAAATGGGAACAATCCAAATGAAAGACATACTGTATCTTCATTTCTAATACTTTACTTAATACATATTTATCTCTTCTTCTTTGCTTCTTCATTGTGCACATAATGTGGGACATTTTTGTAAGCTATCAAATGCGGTTAGAAGTCATATTTTTCAAATGAAAACAAATGTGCATTAATTGATTTTATAACTACTGGAAGTAAATATGCAGCCATATGCTGACAAAATACTGGACCTTTCTTAATGCTCATATGTTTTTTAGTGATGGTCTAGACACTTCTCAGGCAGTCTCAGGCACCTTATGTAAATCTGGCAACCTTGTAGTCATGAATAATTTGCTAAATTTGAATGCATCGCTCAGGAAAGAAAACAGTATGTAAATCTGTAAAGCATCTCTACATACTGAAATAGTATAATTTATTTTTTCAAGTATTTGGAATTTAAATCAAATTATTAACCTCGACCCCTGTTGTTCTTGCTTCATTATTGCTATGTCTGTTGATTTGCTTTTTTTCTCAGGGCGTGGCTATGACACAGTACTAAAGGAGATTTTGAGAGCTGAAATCATGCCCATTGTGGAAGAATTTCACCAGAATATAAATAATGGTATATAAATTTGGCTGTTTGCCAACTCTTTTAAACTGCTATTCACACTGCTAATTGGAACCAGAAGATCCACCCTCATCATATAGATATTATAGATAGATAGATAGATAGATAGATAGATAGATAGATAGATAGATAGATAGATAGATAGATAGATAGATAGATAGATAGATAGATGGATAGATGGATAGATAGATAGATGTGCTGCACATAGTGTTATATACCTCTCTGTTTAACTTTTCTCATATTTTTAGACACAGTGTATGAAGTTCGATTGCAAACTGCTGCAGAAATCTTCATCATAATGGCTTCCGGTCTGCCTAGAGGTGGGATTCCCTTTGCTCTTTGAGTACTAAATAGTACAGGTTCTAAGGATCTAGGATCATATTTATTAAATTGGTAGCTCAGTGGTTAGGTTTTTAGACTCTGGGCCCTTGAGCAAAACCCTTAGTCCTAAACTGTTTAGTTGTATAAATGAAATAATTGTCTGGTATATAAAATACTGCTTTTAGATTATTGCCTATGAGCAGTTTTACATTATGTGAAATGTATATCTACGGTATATTTACCATACCAGAATAACCTGATTGACTTTAGTTTAATATTATTGTAAGTTTATTATTCTTGCTTTTGCAAATCGCCTACTGTTTACTTGTTCCTCTTTTTTAAACCTTGAGCTTAGAGCTTAGAAACTTGTTTAATTTTGCTGTATGTTCCACTTTTTCTGCTTAAACCTTTTACATGCCTTTTACAGCTTCTAGATGTTTCCCCCCTTGTGGTAGGTAACTGTTCAACCAAACTATGATTCTTTTATAACATATAGCAATATAGCATTTTTAGTTCTCATGTTACCATGTATGTTTGTTACTGCAATTTTGTCAGGTTTTCAAGCTGAAGGCACTGTCTATAACTGCGTGACTTGTCAGTATGACTCCTGTGAATTTCCTTTGGATTGTCCATGTGAGTTTATTTCACTAGTTTACCTTTTACATGCAGTGTGCACTATACATGTCAACCGGATCATACTGAGGTACAAATATACTATACACATGGATGACTGAAACAAATCTAACAATGAATAAAAAATTAACATGCAATCAGTTTATTATTTTATTTTATCAGCCTTTGTTTATTTTAATACAAATAGTAAATTTAAATGGCAAACATGTTTGTTAATGGTTGCCCCACAATTGTCCTTGGAGTCCAACCCATTGGATTAACAACACCTCACAAACGTGAAAGAGCTGCACATTTTTTTCACACATATTAGAAGAAGGACACATTAAATAAATATCGTGTGTGCTGCCTCATAATACCTCACAATATGAACAACTCGTGTTATGTAAATAAATTCTGTACGTAGGCTGCCTTTTTGTGTCTTGTGTGTCATCCAACTAAGTACAGTAAATCCCACCTACCTGCTTATCTGCATAATTATTCCCTGCAACCCACCACACCTGCCTGCCACTTTCTTGCCTGCCACCAGCTTTTTCCTGCCCTTTATCCTGAATAGGGTTGCATTAGTTTGTATTTTTATAAGTACATTTGCACACGTGCAAGAGCACAGGTAGGATACAAACGAACCAATTCATGAATATCACATTTTCTGTGAATTTTCAGAACAAATGATTTCCAATTAATTACATTAAAATTTAGCTTGATAAATAATAGCCAATGAGTGCAAAGTGAACACAAACAAATTTATTCGTAACTTGTTTACAGAAGCATTTGCACAAAAAAATCTGTAAGATTTTCATGAAAATTTAGTTAACTCAAAAAAACTTTGTCAATCTAGGTAGTTTGTGCAAATCTATGTATAAAGAGACTCACTCATGTTAAACTCAAAATGAGCTACTGCAGTTTCATATACTGTGTGAACTAACTATATGCTAACCTCTGTGTATAAATAAAAAGTGCTGTGCTTGCGAACTAAAGCTATGTCTGTCTCTCTTTCTGTCTGTCACTCTTTCTTTCTTTTAACAACAATCTTTATGATAATAAAACCATTTCAAACTTTAAAACAGGCTTCGTCAAGCCAATATCAAAGTTTGTTGTGAGGACCTTTAAATATCTAGTTACCATTGTACTGTAATTTTACACACACGTAGGGTAAAAGAAGCCATTTTACCTTAAGTTACTCATATATGGAAGAATAGATTTCTTTGATAAAATTCTGTAGGTATACAGTATATGTTACCATCGTGAGAGAGAGAGTGACACGAACATGAATGAACACTTTGCATCTTTTGAGTAGATTGCAGAGATGGCAAAAGTACACACTCAAGTAGAAGTAGAGATACTCGTATTTTTTAAAGAGACTCTGGTAAAAGTACTGACTACACTTTTTCACTCAAGTTAAAGCAAAGTAGTATAGGCTCTGACGTTACTAATACCTGTTTAAGTGTCATGGTGGTAACTGGACCTTTCTCATCCACGTTATCCTCATACTTCTTGTTGCCTTCTGCCTTGCTTGTTGTTAACTTCATAGGCTAGCCTATGTCTATGGTGTGTGATAGCCAGGAAATGCTGCACCAGAGGTAGATTGAAAAAGCTTCGCAATGACAAGAAATAGGTCGATGGGCTGAAAATGGTGCGCAATGAAAAGAAAAAATATTGAACATGTCACCAAATAGATTAAAACTACAGTAATGAGCCTGGTTTAAAAATGTGAGTAGTAGAACAGCACAGATGTTTGTGCAAAAATGTAATGAGAAAGTAAAAAGTTGTCCAAAAAATAATTGGTAAAGTAAAGTACGGATACCAGAAAAATCTCAATAAGTACAGTAATAAAGTATATGTACGTCGTTGCTTCCAATCTCTGGTAGATTGTATACACAAGTGTGAATCTTATTAACTCTGAGAGGACTCAAGGTTGAAGAATCACACCGGAAAGTCTCTTGAGCATTAACTCTGCTTTATGCTGTATATGCACAGTTTTTTCATCCCGGTTTATGCATACGCAATGCTATATTTTAGCACAATTATGTAACCATGCAAGCATCCATTTGTAGATTTTAAATCCCTACAATTCTCTTGAGGGCTATTCCTTGGCCTTGGCAAGGATAAAATGTAGCCTTTACGTTCCTTTACTCATTTATATGAGTTGACAGACCTCCTCGCTTGCACTGTGTTGCTCATTTCTAGCCAGCAGAGTTACAATTACCGTGAAGCAAATCATCCTCTTTCACCCTAGAGGCGCTGCTTAAATATTATAATTACAGAAATGGTGTGCAGTCGGTTCTGTTAATTCCTGTGAGAGAAGCCTTATAGCAATTGGTGAGCAGTTAAACAGGCCTGCCTAGTGTATGTACAGTATTATATGTGAAATGCTTATATGTCTCTTTATAGCGCAGGAAATTACTGTGGAGGAAAATAACAGAACTCAGATGTGGTGTCATGTGCCATTTGTTTTGCCAAATGACATACAGATTGTTTGGCGCTATGCAGAGGTATGGCAAGCTAAAGTATTGTAAAATATGCTATTTTACAATTTACAGTATAAACCACCATTTCAATTGTCAGTTCTTTTTGCACTAAATTCCATTAATGTCAGCACTTTCCAAATGTCTATATAAAAACCTTGCTCATGTGTCTTCCTTTTCTTTTAAGATCAAGACACTGCTTATAGATCAGTTTGAGGAGGTGACAGTTGGCACAGATAAGCTTTTCTCCATACCATCGGCCCGACTGGACCATTCAGGAACATATCAGTGTGAGATCTTTTCTCAGGAGCGCTCACTAGTCCGCATCTACTATCATCTTACAGGTCTGAATATGTGAACATTTCCATTGTCTGTTTCACCTCCTTTTTTTGTGGGTTGAAGGAAAGAAAATCCGATCTTGATGCGCAATTTGTCAATAATTTTCTGTTCTTTTTTAAACAACAAACATGATATGTTTTTTATTCCTTGCCACACTAAAACAATGATATTTAACTGCAAGTTTAAGAGTTAGTTTGGGTAATTTGCATATTACTTTTATTTATTGTTCGTTTGCTCTGCATCAAACAAAAAATATTTGTCAAACGGGTGCTGCATTGTAAGCAGAAGATTTAGGACTTAAAACTAAATGTGTGACGGGAAATATTTAAAAAAATCTATACTTTTTTCCTGTATCTGTTTCATTGTTGGTGTGTTATTGGCTGTAGAGTATTGATTATTAATATATAGGGCCAATATATTACAATTAACCTATATAACTATAAAGTATTGTTTGGTACTTCCCGTGGGCTCACCACCTGCAGGAGGGACCGTAAGGGACGGTGCTGTGAGGATTGGGCAGCAGTCGAAGGCGGGGGCCTGCTTAGACTACTGCCCCCGGATAAGCGGGAGAAAATGAATGAATGAATGAATAGTGTCTGGTATTATGATCATTTTTTCTTTTTTACAAAAATAAGTTAATTGCTATATATTGTTATACAACTGCAATACAAAAAGTAATACTAAACTCATTGCTACATAACTTATTTTTTATGTCCAACCCAATTCAGTTATATCTTTGGATTGTTTCTGTATGCAAAAGAGTGCCCTGAATTAACAAATTCATTACAAAAATCATTCACTACAATTACAATCTATCTATGTTTTCTTTTCTTTCTCTCCCAGTCATTCCTAATGAAATAGTTGGTTATGCAGAACTGCAGGATGTGTTTGATAAGGCTCTTCTACCTGCTGGACAGTTTCTACTTTTGCCCTCTACACCTTCATCTTCTCTGCTGAAGCTGCCTAGTCCAGTTTTTCTTATCGTTTGCCTGACATCACTACTATTGCTGCTTTTCCTTACTCTAGGGTAAGGCTAAATATAGTCTCTCTACCTGATTTTAATAGTATGTAAGAAGAAAGAAAAGAAGAAAGAAAAAATAAATTAATGGCAAGACATGCAGTTCTTTGCTGTGATCTATGTATTAAACATTGTCTATATGCATTATCAGTATATTATCTATAATGATAGACTTCTATGGCATTGCTGTTTGGTCTGGTTCCCAATATTTATCTTTTACTTTTTTCTACAAATCTTTTATTGTTTTCAACCAAAGGACAGCTCTGTTTTTACTCAAGATTTCTTTGTAATGTTTATTTATAAAAAAAATTTTTCAGGTTTTTTAATGCTGGATTTCATGTGATGCAACAGATAAACAAGATCAATTCCTAGTGATACCACAGCTATCTGTGGTATACGAGTTCAAAATAGTGAAACTGACATTCTTTTTGGAATGGGAGTCGTGGCATACACTTTTTAGTGTAGACAATCATAGGTGTCTTTGAGCTTATTTGTGTGGAGGAAAGTTCAAAAATAAAAAATGAAAGTTTCATACACTTTGCACATTGTACACAGTAAGAAGTTTGTGTGCACCAAATAGGATATGCATTTAAAAGATTTACACATTTACTGTAAATGTTAAGCTTAATGTAGTGTAATGTAAACTAAGCACTCTAAGGAGTCCAAATCGGGAATATTTGAATTCAGTGGCGGTCCGTCAGGGCCAGGAAGGCCTTCTCTCTTACCTAACCACATCAGAAACACTGACTTATGTTTTACTATATTTTTGTATATAAATATGTATTACATTTTTCCAAATAGTTTTTTCTCTTCATTGACTAAAAGAAAGGAGGTGAAGCTGGACGTAGCAGAGCTGAAAATGTTGAGGTTTTCGTTGGGAGGGCTGAGGATGAATAGAATTAGTAATTAGTTTATTAGAGGAGACAAGGTAAGGGAGGCGAGATTGAGATGGTTTGGACATGTGCAGAGGAGAAAAATTGGACATGTTTCCGCCAGAAAGGAGGAAAATAGGAAGCTCACGGAAGAGGATTATGGATGTGGTGAGGGAATACATGTAGGATGTCAGGCTGAAAGAGGGATTTGTAGAGGACAGGGGGGGTTATGGAGATGAATGGTATAGGTATAAGATAGATAGATAGATAGATAGATAGATAGATAGATAGATAGATAGATAGATAGATAGATAGACAGACAGACAGACAGACAGACAGACAGACAGACAGACAGACAGACAGACAGACAGACAGACAGATAGATAGATAGATAGATAGATAGATAGAGGAAAGCTGGACATTGTGAGGAACGGTTAAGCTTTTTCATGAACCATTTGCTCTATTTGCATTTTTTTCGGATAAATGGATAATTTAAAAGTCCCTAAAAAAAATTTAATGCACTTAAATGCACAAAAACACTGGGGTCATTTTATAAGGTTAATATTGATGCTTCTTTTAGGGATGATGCATGCGGGTGGTGCAGTGAAAGGATTGTTAATTGGGTTTCTTGCTTCAGTAATGCCATTTATTCTTGCTGCATGGGATACCTGTCTGTGATGCAGTGCTCCAATATACTGTGTTTCATTATAATATTGGAGGTTTCTATAGCCATGTCATCATAATGGTGGTATTAAGAGGTAGACTGATTCAGGTAAGACAAAACTGAAGGAATATATGTGAAATGCATGGCCCCCCACTGTTTGAAAAATATTATTCTGTTTTGGCTTCTCTTTAAATGTTTAAATACAGAATCTGGATTAATTGAATGAACCAGCAGCATAAATCATGACAATCTCTAAATTGTTACATACATTTCTCTGTTCATACTCTCCATGTGTCGTTCATGTTGTGCATAAACAAATTTGTCTCTGCTTCCTCTAAGGCTTCTGATGTGGTGCTTTTGTGAGAAAATGGATTGTGTGCGAGATGAAGAACATGGACCACAACAAAATACTGATGCCTCTTAAACTGCTTGAACCAGACCAACAAAAATTCCAATCAAATATTACCGAAATGACCTGCAATTGTTTTGCTTACCACTAGAGGATGCCAAAATCACTAATGTAGTTTGTAACTTCTAACATATCTGATAAATCTGTGTAAATTTCGTGACGAATAAAATGTAAATTCTTTCGAGAAGAATTCCACATCAAATCCATTCATAAAATAATTCTCTATTACACTTAACCCACATTGGTTCCTTTATCTTTTTTACTCTTATATAAGATAACACAGTTGGCAAGGCTCTGTATAAAATATATTTATATTAAATGTATATATGTATGTATTTCTGATATAAAGATTTTTAAAGAACTGTGCTACTTTTTGCATTTAATCTTTTTTTGTTTTGTCCGTAAACCTGTATGATGTTAACCTTAGAAAATCTGATGATACTTTGAGTTGCTAAACTTGTCTGATATTACTTATACATAGGTGTTTCCTTTTAGATTGGGAGGGGCACATTGGTTTGCTTCACTCCGCTTGTCCTGTTGCTAGTAGAAACGCAAGAGAAACCTTCTGGTGACGCCACAAGAAATATGCAACAAGTGACAGAACATTAAGTTCTTATGTCTCAGCATAAGACTGGTTGGTATGTAATGTGAATGAGAAAAAAATCATTAGGTCAGGTTTTGGGACATATGTCTTTTTCAGCCATATGTCTTTTTCCCCCCCATGCTGTTACACGAATTTTTAGCTTCACTTGACTTGGGAGACCAAAACCAGCTCCATGAAGATTTAGTTCACATATAGTTGGAGTGGAAGATCTTGAGTTATCTGCTTTCAATCTCTGACCTCAACCCTATTGAACACTTATGGAATGAATTGGAATGCTGTCTCCACCACAGACCTTCTCAGTCATCAGTACTTGACTTTATTAACACCCTTGTGAATAAATGAGTTAGAATTTCCACAAGCACACTCCAAAATCTAGTGCAACATCTTCCCAGAAGAGGTGGGTTTATTTGAACAGGAAATGGGGACTATATGTGGAATTAGATGATTACTTTGTTAAAAAAAAAAAAAAAAAAAAAAAAATGTTCTTATAGTGTATTAGTTGATTTAATTTATGATTTTATGTATCTTAACAAAAAGTTCAGGTCCTCTAGAATAAAAGAACAGCCCCATCCCTTTTATAGATCCACCACCATTTTTAACTGTGGGTATGAGGTAATGTTTCTACCTCTGTGTGTGGGCCAAACCTACCTTTAGTGTTTCTTGCTAAAATGCCCTATTTTGGATACATCTGACCATATAATTTAATCCCATTTAAAGTTTCAGTAGTGTCTGACAAAGTTAAGATGTTTGAGTTTGTTTTTTAGATAAAAAAAAAAAAGATTTTTGCTTGTTGGTGATGTTGGTGATGTCAGATTTAATTATTTAGATTTTCTGAAATCGCAAATAACTTCTGCAGTTTACCAGCTGTGATCCTTAAAGATTTTTTGGCCACATGAACCATGCTCTTCACAGTGAGCTGAGACAAAATAGGCACATGTCCTCTGTCCAGTTCACTTTAACTTAATTATGGCCCTGATGGTGGTAATTGGCATTAGTAATGTTTTTGCTATTTTTTTATGGGCAGTTTCTATTTTCTAAAACTCTAAACAAAAATCGAGATATGTGATATGTGATCCATTAAAATACATTAATTTTTTTATTTTAATACATTTCAGATTTCATTTCCAGATGGATAATTTGCAAACATGGTTAATATACAAAAAGTAGACTTGCCAACTTAGCATTTAGCTAATTACAAGCAAAGACTCACAAAAACATTGGGCAGATAAATGTCACAATACACACACGTTAAGACGAGGAACATCTAGGATCAGTAATGAAAAGGCAGAATAACTAATGCTTTACAAGTGACAGGGCTGAACTACAAATGACCAAACCAGGACGTGACTAAGATACAATGACAAAGACTAGAGGTGGAGTGTTAAACAAAACAGGAAGTGAAAATATAAGAAGAAAGTGCAAGGAAAGGGTGGATGTGAAATTTGAGAAAGCAGGATTGGGTGGGCCTGTCTGAGGTGTCTCTGTCTTCTTTGCATCCATGACTGCAGACCATACACATCATAGCTTTAGCCCGGTTTAAACTTTATTTTTACTAGGAATCTTATAGAATCTTATTGGTGGCCAGTCTACCCAAGGCAATCTATTGTTCAATTCAAATCAATTCAATTCATTTTTATTTGTATAGCAATAAATATTGTCTCAAAGCAGCTTTACACAGATAATGTGGTGATAAAAATAATTAAAATGTTCTTTATAAGTGTAAGTTTGTCCCTGATGAGTGAGCCGATGGCGACTGTGGCAAGGAAAAACTCCCATGGCATAAAGAAGAAACCTTGAGAGGAACCAGACTCAAGAGGGAGCCCATCCTCATCTGGGTTGCACTGAATGTCCATTTATTACAGATAAACGATGTTGAGGTGTGCAGTGATGATGATCAGAAGCAAACTGTAGTCCTGAGTCAGTGTAGGAGACTGTTGACATTAACTACAGTCCAAATCCATCCTTAAAGCTCATGTTCTTACTCCAGAATTTCATGGAACCCCTATGGTGTTGATGAGAAACCATCCCCATCTGCACAGAGTGGCCTCCAATCAAAGAGAACCCCATCCAGAGGCAGGATGGGACGAAGTAAGAAGACCCGAGGAGAGGGGCAGGAACGGTGGTCACTGGGGACTCTGGCAAGACTCTCTACGGCAGCATAACTAAAAGGGAGAACCAGAAGGTAACATAAAGGATCTCTGGGATCAGACAAACCTGAGTGACGTGTAAGAGTGAGTGGACGACAGCAACCAAATATCCCAGTTCAGCAAACACTCATTGTTAGTCATCATGCTTCTTAATGCACATAATCATACTTATGCTCAATATCTCTTTATTAAAATAGTTACATTGTGTAATAGCCAAGTCATTTACATAAGTAAGTATACCCAGAAAGGGTTAAACATTTGTTCATTATTATCCTTATTATCCTTATACATGGATTATGTAGTATTACACGGACAAAAGTAAAGTTAACAACAGCCTGTTTTGTATTTTAATAATAAACAACAACAAAAAAAGACAAAGAAGAAAAACACCAAATAACAAGCAGCAGAGGTGGCAAAAGTACACACATCCTTTACTTAAGTAGAAGTACAGATACTCATGTTTTAAAATACTCGGGTAAAAGTTGAAGTACTGATTTAACTTTTTTACTTAAGTGAAAGTAAAGAAGTTTTGGCTCTGACATGTACTTAAGTAAAAAGTAGTTATTACTGCTACCTGTTTTAGCTGTTAACTGGACCTCACATGATTAGCTAGCTAGCTAGCTAGATGTGATAGCCTAGTGGGTTTATGTCAGGGTCCCCACGAGGATGAGTTTAAGAGTTTGATTCCTGGTCGAGCTGGTTGCTGTGTTGGTAAATAAAACTTCTGGACCTTGTCCCCTCTGAAAACATTTCAATTCTGTCCTTTCTGTGTTGGATTAATTTCTCGATTTCCTGGTCTTTAATGAAAGATAACTCCACCAAAAATAAGCACTTTTGTGGTAGCTCAGTGGGTTAAGGCTTGTGCCTGAACATGGTCCTTAATATAGTCCAGGCTGGTGATAAGGTTTTAAAGCCAGTCCTACATGCCTTCTTTCTTACTGCGCTGGCATGAAACAAAGTATGAAACCTCCAAAAAGCACACATGCTTTTCAGCAGTGGTCGCTCAGTGGTTTAAGGCTTGTGCCTCATCTAAACATGCTTCCCAATCTGATCTCTTCCATGGTTCAGTGGGTTAAAGCTGGTGCCTTGCTGATGGTAAGGATCAGGGTTTGAATCCTGCCTGCTGGTTGCGATGTAGGTTATGTTCCTGCTTCCTAAAACTTTCTTTAGCTTTATATTCTTGTGTTGATGGTTTAAAGGTAGATAGACCTGCTCGAAACAACCTTCCTGGCCGGTCTTCCCTGATGGTTCAGTGGGTTAAATCAGGTTTCTTGCTTTTGGTGCGGTTCAGGGTTCGAATCCTGCTTTCTGTGTTTCTGTCTGGTCTAAATTTCTTGTTTTGAAGCATGATTCACTTCCTACATCTTTCTTTAGCGATATATTTTTGTTATTAATGTGGTTGAAAAGAAAGATAGACCTGCTCTAAATAAGCTTCCTAGCCTGTCCTCACCAATGGTTCAATGGGTTAAGGTTGGTATCTTGCTGGTGGTGGGGGTCATGGTTCGAATCCTGATTTCTTCCTGTAATTTACAATGTGGGTTCAACTTGTGCTACTTACATCTGTATTTGCTTCCTACATCTTTCTTTAGCTTTAGATTCTTGTGTTGATGGCTTGAAAAGAAAGATAGACCTGCTCTAAGCTTCCTTTCTGATGGCTTAGTGGGTTAAGGCTGGTACTTTGCTAATGTTGGTGGTCAGGGTTCAAACCTGGCTTTCTGTCTGCTAGTCATGAGGTAGGTTAAATTCCTGATTCCTACATCTTCATATTCTTGTTTTGATGGGTTAAAAAAAATGATAGACCTGCTTTAAACAAGCTTTCCAGCTTGTCCTTCCTGATGGTTCAGAGGGTTAATGCTGGTGTCTCGTTAATAGTGTGAATCAGGGTTCGATTCCTGCTATCATGATATGGTTATGTCTGTCTTCAGCATTATATTCTTGTGTTTATGATTTGAAAGAAAAGATAGACCTGCTCTAAACAACCATCACAGCCGGTCCTTCCCGATGGTTCAGTGGGTTAAGACTGGTATTTCGCTGTTGGTGGGGTTCAGTGTTCGAATCCTGCTTTCTGTGTTTCTGTCTGGTCTGAATTTCTTGTTTTGAAGCATGAAACAAAGGATAAACCCCCCCAAAAAAGAAGGTGTGTTGTGGGACTTGATGGCTTTGTGATAAAAGCCTTGCCTCTGAGCTCAGAGGTTGCTGGTTCAAGTCTGGCTTGTCCCCACACTGGGTAAGCTGTGTGGAAAGTAGTGTCTGGTGAGCAATTAGTTAGTTGACTGTAAATACTGGCTGCTTCACAGCCTCAGAAAAATTGAGGGTGATAGGTTTTTGGCCAAATTTTTCCATATATATGCAAAACTAAGACGATCCTTTTTTGAACGTTTTTGCTTCATAATCACCTCTTTTCAGCTTCTCAGACGCCTAGGGGCAGATGCCCGGATATTGCCCTCCTGCTTCAGGATACGCCCTCCGGAACCACATCCAACCTTCCATGCAGCCATTCCTGACACCTTCCTTACTATGGCCACCAGAATCTTCCACACTCTTAACTTTGAGCCCTGGCTGGGGTTTGAACCAGCAACCTCTCAACCCAGAGGTAAAGCTCTTCCAATTGAGCCACAGGATCTCCTGCAAGAACCTGATTTTTAGGACCTTTTTCAGTTCTTTTTAAAAACTTTTTAACCAATTTAAAGGAAAGCTAAAGGGTAGGAATCGAATTGGGTGAGTCAGATAGCAGCGACCACTTCACTGACCGTTACGCCAACACAGGAGAGGCAAACAAGGGTTTGCTTATTGGACTCTTGGCTTTTCTATAGTTAGGAGACATTCTCTCAGTAACTCAAAGTCTATGAGAAGTGACTCAGGTACAAGAACCACATCTCCAACACCTGCACCACTGATATACCATGATTTCCCAGCAACCAATTTTATTGATCTTTCATTGTCCTGTTTTAAAAAACTTCTTATAATGTTCAATATGAAACTAGAGGTATGATTTATTTTATTTTTAAATTGAAAATATCAAATATAAACAAGACTGTTGAGCATATGGAGAGCTCTGACTGACATCAACCCACATGGCTTACAGACATGGTTCTGTGAACTACAACATGGTTCTGTGAACTACAACTCCCAAATTACACTTAAACAATCACAACTACTATTGAGACACAACTGTTCTCAATTAAACACACACACACACACACACACACACACACACACACACACAATCATTTACAGAAATTAAGTATTAGTATTTAGTTTTTATCAAGCCTTGTGAGCATGTTTGCATCTCTGATCTTTTGTTCTTTTTATGGTTTTCTTGTCTCTGGATTATCCTGTGTATATTGTAATCTGACCTTTTGAATGACCTGGACTTCAATGTTTGGATTACGTTTTGGATTTGTTTGTTAGACTTTCAATAAAAACGGCCTTAACTGCAATTCCATCTCTCTGAGCCTTCATTATACAACACAGAATATTCATTTAAATATTTACAATTGGATAAGTGAACATGTGGATGACAATATAACCACATTAAAATTCCAAACCCTATTAGTTGTCTAACTTAATTCAATTATAAACCATCCTTTTATCTACAGAATTGTAGACTCACAGAATCTGTACAGTCTGAGAATTTTTTCAGCTGTCCACAATAACCTCAGATTCTTGTTCTCACAGGAGAGGAACCTGATTAAGTCTTCTGCTGTTGTACTGTCTATAGACTACACTTCCCATCAGCCACTGCACTTCAATGAATCATGCCACAAGGCTTTCTTTGGTCTTGTTGTTTAATTAGGACTTGTATACAGTCTCACCTTGCATTGTCTTACATTGTCTTTAATGCTTCATGTCTATAATTTCAAATTAAATTAATTGGGTTCCAGTGTCTAAGTGGTTTAATTTGTTGCCTTTGTGTTTTGTGTTTGCACTTTAAATGAACATCTACACTTGCATCCACCTTCACCTTATTACTTGACACACTGTGAACAGCTAATATAATACATAAATGATTTAAGACATTATTTACGGTTTTTCTCAGTTGCTTTGGAGTGTTTCTCAGATCAGAAATTTGTTTTTCAAAACTACTTGTTTAACCTCCACATCCTTTAGTCACTTAGGCACATCATAAAAACAACTCTCTTTACTTTAAGCAAATTTCAAAAGCTTTGATACATTCATTTAATTGATTTCATACAATTCTCTGCTGTTTTCTACATTATCACTTGTTTGTCAAAAAATATATTATATTGGTTTTACTTAAATAGTCTTAACCTCCCAAAACACCTCAGCATCAGTTCATTGCATAAGTTGTTAAATGCAAAATAGTTAAACAACTTGTCATCATCTGTCTGTTTTTTGTAAACGTGTCTTGAATTGATGAAGTGTGCAGATGAATCTTAAATTTCACTTATCAAGGCGAGTGTACGGCATCAGATCAACCAATCATCAACTAGTTCTCTAAAACAGGTCAAAGGTGAATCTCGTCAAACTTCAAAAGCAAAAGGACTTGTTATTCTGATGGAAATGAGATTCCATTGACACAAATATTTACTTTTGAGAGATGAACTAATGATTTTAAGAAAAGTACAGGGTTTTCTTTTTGCAAGAAATTCAATGTGTTTTGCTGTTTGTATGAATTGTTTGGAAAATGCACTCACTGGTTTGCAAATATTAAAGATGATTTAAGTAATGCTCCGAAGCAACTGAGAATTTTTTTTATTAAAGTGCAAGTTGATGTGTTTAACCATGATTAAAATGTCCGTAATTTGCTTTATGGCTTTAACTTGTTATGACTTTTTATTGTCACAAAATTTGTGTTGTTAGAAGAATTATTTAATTGTTTTTATTATTTATATTTTGTATAATATATTATTATAATTTATTAAATGTATTAAATTATTAATTAATTAAATAATATTATTATACTATATATATTTATTATTTAAAAAGAATTCATTAAAAAGCTGTGTGTGTGTGTGTGTGTGTGTGTGTGTGTGTGTGTGTGTGTGTGTGTGTGTGTGTGTGTGTGTGTGTGTGTGTGTGTTTTATGATGTACTAAATTCTCTTTCAGGGTGCAGGCAGGTTTTAAACCCACTGCATGCCTGATCAAGGTAAAGTGGTCACTGATCATGTGTTTAGGCACACCTACAACCTTAACAATGCCTGCTCTTTAAACATATTCCCTTTTACTCACCACATTATCTGTGTAAAGCTGTTTTGAGACAATGTTCATTGTTAAAAGCGCTATACAAATAAAAATGAATTGAATTGAATTGGACTCTTTGCACCTTTTTTTTTTTTATATATATATATTTTTCATGTTCCTTAATAAAAAAAATTTCAGTTCAGTAACTTGAAAAACCCTGCTATCTTTAGGATTATGTCATCATGAGTAATTAAGCAATTACATTAAAATACAATAAACTGTGACATAATCGGTTGGGTTTCTGCTGCTTAACCGAGTTTATCAAGTGATAGGAATGCATACAGTCATCCTGAAATACTATTTTAAAATGTGCCATTTTACAATGATGTCATACATTTTATTGTGTCTATTTCACTTGTTGACACACAACTGGCACACTGGAAAAAGCTCATCCTTTCTGACTCCTTTGAAGTTAAAAGATTCTGATTAGGGTTCAGCCCCACAGATAAAGTATTCTCTAAACCACATCAACAATATAGTATTTTTTAATACTTTCATTTTGTTATAGAAATACATGAATAATTATATTTTAGTTTAATTTAGATCTCAAATTGCAAGACTCACGTCAAGTCAAGTCAAGTTTATTTCAATAGCACTTTCCACAATTGACATTGTCTCAAAGCAGCTTTACAGAATATAACAGTTAAGGTGAATGGTGTGTATTTTATCCCTAATGAGCAGCCTGGGGCGACTGTGCCAAGGAAAAACTTCCTTAGATGTTATGAGGAAGAAACTTTGAGAGGAACCAGACTCAAAAGGGGAACTCATCCTCATTTGGGTGATTATAAATCTTAAAAACAATACAAAACATCGTAGAACCTACTACAGAGGACAGAGGGAACAGCCATGCACACACTCACATGCACACACTTACTCAGCTGTGTGTTACTGAGCTGCTATAAATCTGAACTCAAACACACATTCATACTCATTTCGATTTACACACATCCATATCTTCAGCACCACCCATATTATATTATCATTTTATTATAACTGTATTACTGTTTACATGCTGTTTTGCACATGTACTTGACTGCTGTTTTGCACAACCTTTCGTGTTTATAATTACATTCTTGTATACAGTTCTCTTTTAAAAATTGCACTTTATACTGTAACATGGTATACAGTCGGTTTACTGGCAGCTCTATTTTGTGATTTATGTGTCTGTATAACACTGTCTTGTGCTGTCTTTTGTCGGCACTGTTTGCACCAGGTTGCACACGATGCATTTTATGTGGCTAGGACAACTTACTTTAGTCCTTAGCTCTGTGTCCTGTTTTTTTAGCTCTATGTTGTTTTATATAGTTCCAAGGTCTTGGAGAAATGTTGTCTCATTTCCCTGTGTACTGTGTCAGCTATATATGGTTGAAATGACAATAAAAACTTCTTGACTTGACTTGTGTACAGATAAAATCTGAGGATGTGATGTGTTAGGACAGTGTAGTGTGAACACTAGTGATAGAGCAGATTTAATACCCATCAGATTAAATAATTGTACTGTAAGTAATATAATAAACACAGATATAGTTACACGCTATAATTAAAACTTCTGATTAAGGAATCATGAAAAGCAACTTTTTTGCACTTTTAAGTTCATACCTTCCTTTACACATTCCTATCCCATTGACAGGAGGAATAAAAGCAAATTTTGGTGACTTTATCATGCAGTTGTTGACTAAAAGTCTAATTCTTTCCTTCGCCCATCCCCAGTACACCGCCCGCTGACTAAAAATCTAACCAAACCTGATTTATTTTTAGATTTAATAGGAGGAGCTTTGAGGTCTTACGTCAGAACTCTGAGATCTGAATGTACACTTATTCACTGTACCGTAACTCCTACAAATAGAACAAAAGTCAAAAGGCAAAAAAGGGATATCTTTTTTTCTTTTTTTTAGAATTCCACTATAGAAGCCAATGGTCCATCACCAAATAAAATTCTAATCTGTAACTAGTAGCACTTGCTGTTATTATTATAAAAACATCCTCCATTTTTTACTGAGTCAATTAAGATCTTTTTTTTTTAGTGTTGCATTTTTTAGGTTATAAAATCATGATGCACTGATTTATTATGATGATTATAACCTAATAAAGCCAAACAACAAGAAAAATAATAATGTTAACAATAATTGTTATTTATTATTATGATTAATAGTACGATTGTGGTATAAGAGGAATGGTAATTTAAAACAGCTTTTAGCTTTAGTTTGTATGTTTATGAAAATAAGATGATCATGCTGATACTGATCGAGTTGCTGCTGCTGCTGGATTTTATATATATATATATATATATATATATATATATATATATATATATATATATATATATATATATATATATATATATAAGAATTAAATACTACTTCTACTACTCCTATTATTATTATTATTATTATTATTATTATTATTATTATTATTATTATTATTATTATTATTATTACTACTAGTAGTAGTAGTAGTAGTATTGAAAAAACTGTTGTGGCATAAGACGAATTAATAAAAAAAAAATGTTTTATGATGATGATGATGATGATGCTAAAATTATAGTTATAAATTATAGTTATAATAACAGTAATAACAATAACAATATTAAAATGTATAAATAATAATAATAAAATATATAAATAATAATAATAATAATTATTATTATTATTATTATTATTATTATCGTTATTTATTAAGCAGATTTCTTATCATACAACAGCAATTTGACGACGTGTGGTTTATTTCATTCAGTCAGGAACAGATCGGACTTCTTTGGATGCATTAAAGTTGCAATTTGTCACGGGCACATATATGGAGCGATGTTTATCTTCTGTATGTGAGACAGGAGGGGTCGTTGACGTGAAGGCCACCAAAATTGCTCAAGAATAAGAATAACTGTGCATATCTCTGGCTCCGGAGGCTCCCTGAGTTGATGATGCTTCAATTTGGAATATGGGTTGGTGCTCTCCTGACGTAGACTTTAGCAGGTACGTCACCCGTCACCACACGCGAGGAGGATTGCACAAGTTTTCGGCTTGTTGTGGGCGGCTGCTGGGGCGTTATATATACACCGCTCAGACCCACCAGTACACATCTCACACCAAGACAAACCGAGGGAGAAGTCACTAAGGAGTCCTGCGGTTTTCAAAAAATTATAAGGTAGGTAACCACGACTTTTTTTTAAGTCCACACTTGACTATCAGAGACTCATTTTCATTTTCCGTCTTATACATATAAATAATTATACTTAGTTTTGGATTATTGTTTAAAAACTAACAACTTAACATGAACTGTACTTGGTGATTTCTAAAACATCCTGTAATGAAAAGGCAATAGAACCAAACTGGTTGGTTTGATTATTTGTAGTCATTGAGTGGTTATTAAAATGCCAAATTAAATGATAATACATATAGGAAATAATGCAGGCAAAAGTATATTCTTAATATATCTTAGTAAAAGCTGCTCTGTGACAATATCCAATGTAAAAAGGGGCTATACAATAAATAATGAGATAAATTAGATTGAATTAAAATTCATTACTTCATTATTATTTTCTTAATTAGATCTTTTAATATTCAATTGTTTATTTGTTGAATTGTTGTTACACTTTAAATGTGGCGTATTATCCTGGTTCAAAATCTCGGAGTGTATGTTAACATGGTTGTTTTTCTGTTTTGTTTTGTTTTTTTAGTGACTGAGACAAAAATGGATGTCAAACCATTTTTCCGGAAGCTCGGCATCGGTGTACGAATTTTCCTCACATTTCTTTTTGCCTTCTTAGTACTCGGATTGGTGCTATGGGCTTACATTGCCCATGTTAATCTTTTTTCATCTCAGTATGGCATTCTGGCTTTTGGCTTTTACGGTCTTCTGCTATGTCTTCATCTGCTGGTCCAAAGTATATTTGCTTTTGTGGAGCACCGGCGGATGCGCTCCCGCAGAGACGCATGCACTTACACCAAGACTGTGGGTTTTACCATCTCTGCTTACCAAGAAGACCCAAAGTACCTGCGAGACTGCTTACAATCAGTTAAGGGACTCCTGTATCCACCCGAATTGATCCGGATTATCATGGTGGTGGACGGTAATACAGAAGAAGACCGCTACATGATGGAGATGTTCAAGGAGATTTTTGCAGACCAGGATCCTGGCTGCTATGTGTGGCAAAACAATTACCACACACAGCCAGCCGGTGCGGATGCCCAGGAAGATATCCAGCGCAGGGAGGTGGAGGAGATGATCCGAACCAAGCGGTGTGTTTGCATTATGCAGAAGTGGGGAGGAAAGAGAGAAGTGATGTACACAGCATTCAAAGCACTGGGCTCTTCAGTGGACTACATACAGGTAAGAGGTGTTTAGATCACACTATATCAAGAAATTATATCACATAGAAAAAGAGTAGTTCATCATTTGTTTCCAGCACAGAAGATGATCTCTTTACTCATTGCTTTTCCTATGCATTTTATCCATCAGGTGTGTGATTCAGACACGAAGCTGGATCCCCTGGCAACACTCGAACTGGTGAAGGTGCTTGAGAGTAACACAAAATATGGTGCCGTTGGTGGTGATGTGATGATTCTTAACCTGAAAGACTCTTACATCAGCTTCATGAGCAGTCTGCGATACTGGATGGCTTTTAATGTTGAGAGAGCATGCCAGTCGTTTTTTGATTGTGTCTCTTGTATTAGTGGCCCCTTAGGTAAGTGAGAAGAGCTTTAATCAACATCAATCATAATAATAAATAAATAAATAAATAAATAAATAAATAAATAAATAATAATAATAATAATAATAATAACCCAGCCATTAGGGGGGCACAAGCCAGTGTACTCTTAGTGCCGGTCCCAAGCCCGGGTAAATGGGGAGGGTTGCGTTAGGAAGGGCATCCAGCGTAAAACATGTGCCAAATCAAATATGCGGATCACAAATGAGAATTTCATACCGGATCGGTCGAGGCCCGGGTTAACAACGACCGCCACAGGTATCGTTAGCCGACAGGGTACCGGTGGAAATTGGGCTACTGTTGGCCGAAGGAGGAGAAGGAGAGGAGGAAGGCGTCTACAAAGACGGCAGGAAAAGGAGCAGTGTAGGAGAGTAGAGGTTCGGGTTGGTACTTTAAATGTTGGTACTATGACGGGTAAAGGGAGAGAGATAGCTGATATGATGGAGAGGAGAAAGGTAGATGTGTTGTGTGTTCAGGAAACCAAGTGGAAAGGGAGTAAGGCCAGGAACATTGGAGGTGGGTTTAAACTGTTTTATCATGGTGTGGATGGAAAGAGAAATGGTGTAGGGGTGATTCTGAAGGAAGCGTACAGTAAGAGTGTAGTGGAGGTGAAGAGAGTTTCTGATAGGGTGATGATCGTGAAGGTGGAGGTTGAAGGGATGATGATAAATGTCATCAGTGCCTATGCTCCACAAGTTGGCTGTGAGATGGAGGAGAAAGAAAGATTCTGGAGTGAATTAGATGAAGTGGTAGATGGTGTACCTAGGAAAGAACGATTGGTGATTGGGGCAGACTTTAATGGGCATGTAGGTGAAGGGAACAGAGGTGATGAGGAGGTGATGGGTAGGTATGGTTTTAAGGAGAGGAATGTGGAAGGGCAGATGGTGGTAGATTTTGCTAAAAGGATGGAAATGGCAGTGGTGAACACGTATTTTAAGAAGAAGGAGGATCACAGGGTGACGTATAAGAGTGGAGGAAGGTGCACACAGGTGGATTATCTTCTGTGTAGGAGATGCAACCTGAAGGAGATTGGAGACTGTAAGGTGTTGGCGGGGGACAGTGTAGCTAGACAGCATCGGATGGTGGTCTGTAGGATGGTTTTGGAGGCGAAGAAGAAGAGGAGAAAAGTAAGGTTTGAAAGAAGAATAAGATGGTGGAAACTGAAGGAGGAAGACTGTAGTGTGAGGTTCAGGGAAGAGGTGAGACAGGGGCTTGGTGGTGGTGAAGAGGTGCCGGATGATTGGGCAACTACTGCAGGAGTGATGAGGGAGGCAGCTAGAAAAGTACTTGGTGTGACATCTGGAAATAGAAAGCAAGACAAGGAGACGTGGTGGTGGAATGAGGAAGTGCAGGAGAGCATTAGGGGAAAGAGGTTGGCAAAACAGAAGTGGGATCGACAGAGTGATGAGAAAAGTAGGCAGGAGTACAAGGAGATGCGGCAGCAGGTTAAAAGGGATGTGGCGAAAGCCAAGGAAAAGGCATATGAGGAGCTGTATAAGAGGTTGGACACTAAGGAAGGAGAAAAGGATTTATACCGATTGGCCAAGCAGAGGGACCGAGCTGGGAAGGATGTACTGCAAGTTAGAGCAATAAAGGATGGAGAGGGAACTGTGTTGACTAGTGAGGAGAGTGTGTTGAGAAGATGGAGGGAGTATTTTGAGCAGCTGATGAATGAGGAAAATCAGAGAGAGAGAAGGTTGGAGGATGTGGAGTTGGTGAAGCAGGATGTAGATAGGATTAGTAAGGAGGAAGTGAGAGCAGCGATTAAGAGGATGAAGAATGGAAAGTCGGTTGGACCAGATGACATACCGGTAGAAGCGTGGAGATGTTTAGGAGAGATGGCAGTGGAGTTTTTAACCAGATTGTTTAACAGGATTCTGGAAGGGGAGAGGATGCCTGAGGAATGGAGAAGGAGTGTGCTGGTACCGATCTTTAAGCATAAGGGAGATGTGCAGACCTGCAGTAACTACAGGGGAATTAAGTTGATCAGTCACACCATGAAGTTATGGGAAAGAGTAGTGGAAGCCAGGCTGAGAGAAGAGGTGACCATCTGTGAGCAACAGTATGGTTTCATGCCGAGGAAGAGCACCACAGATGCCTTATTTGCTTTGAGGATGTTGATGGAGAAGTATAGAGAAGGACAGAAGGAGCTGCATTGTGTATTTGTGGATTTAGAGAAAGCGTACGACAGGGTGCCAAGAGAGGAGTTGTGGTATTGTATGAGGAAGTCAGGTGTGTCAGAGAAGTATGTGAGGGTGGTGCAGGACATGTATGAGGACAGTGTGACGGCAGTAAAGTGTGCAGTAGGTACGACAGACTGGTTCAGGGTGAAGGTTGGACTGCATCAAGGATCGGCCATGAGCCCTTTCCTGTTTGCAGTGGTAATGGACAGGTTGACGGACGAGGTCAGACAGGAGTCTCCCTGGACTATGATGTTTGCAGATGATATTGTGATTTGTGGTGAGAGTAGAGAGCAGGTTGAGAAGAGCCTGGAGAGGTGGAGATATGCGCTGGAGAGAAGGGGAATGAAAGTCAGTAGGTGTAAGACAGAGTACATGTGTGTGAATGAGAGGGAGGGCAGTGGAGTGATGCGGTTGCAGGGAGAAGAGGTGGAGAAGGTGGAGGAGTTCAGGTACCTGGGGTCAACAGTGCAAAGTAATGGAGAGTGTGTTAGGGAAGTAAAGAAAAGAGTGCAGGCAGGGTGGAGTGGGTGGAGAAGAGTGACAGGAGTGATTTGTGATAAAAGAGTATCTGCAAGAATGAAAGGGAAAGTTTATAGGACTGTGGTGAGACCTGCGATGTTGTATGGATTAGAGACAGTGGCATTGAGTAAAAGACAGGAGGTGGAGCTGGAGGTAGCAGAGCTGAAGATGTTAAGGTTTTCGTTGGGAGTGACGAGGATGGACAAGATTAGAAATGAGTTTATTAGAGGGACAGCGCATGTAGGAAGTT
This sequence comes from Silurus aristotelis, assembly GCF_946808225.1. Taxonomy (NCBI): domain Eukaryota; kingdom Metazoa; phylum Chordata; class Actinopteri; order Siluriformes; family Siluridae; genus Silurus; species Silurus aristotelis. Next base: position 35,860,279 of record NC_139574.1, read on the forward strand.
TTGGTGACAAGGTGAGGGAGGCGAGATTGAGATGGTTTGGACATGTGCAGAGAAGGGACAGGAATTATATTGGTAGAAAAATGCTGAAGATGGAGCCACCAGGTAGGAGGAAAAGAGGAAGGCCAAGGAGGAGGTTTATGGATGTGGTGAGGGATGACATGCAGGTAGTTGGTGTAAAAGAGGCAGATATAGAGGACAGGGTGGTATGGAGACGGATGATCCGCTGTGGCGACCCCTAATGGGAGCAGCCGAAAGAAGAAGAAGAAGAAGAAGAATAATAATAATAATAATAATAATAATAATAATAATAATAATAATAATGTATATTTAGGTCTCATTGTACTTCTTGCTTTTTCCTTTAGGTCTGTATAGGAATGATCTTTTGCAACAGTTTTTGGAAGCTTGGTACAACCAAAAATTTCTTGGCAAACATTGCACTTTTGGAGATGATCGCCATCTAACAAATCGTATGCTGAGCATGGGCTATGCAACCAAGTAAGTATTGTGCTTGACCTCAGATAGTTGTATGAAATGTCATTTGAAGAATCTGACCCACAGATCCCACAGATCTGATCTGACACACTGATTTTTGACATGTATACAATAATTTAACAGTGATGTTTTTTTTTGTCTTATCAGGTACACAGCTCGCTCAAAGTGCTATACTGAGACACCAGCCCAGTTTTTGCGTTGGCTGAACCAACAAATGCGGTGGACCAAGTCATATTTTCGTGAGTGGCTCTACAATGCCTTGTGGTGGCACAAGCATAACCTGTGGATGACCTATGAGTCCATTGTGGCCGGAGTCTTCCCCTTCTTCGTCACAGCCACTATAATCCGACTGTTCTGGATGGGTACGCTGTGGAACATCCTGTGGGTCCTTTGCTGCATCCAATTAATTGGACTGATTAAGGCAGTCTATGCCTGCATCTTGCGACAAGACATAGTGATGATCTTCATGTCACTCTATTCTGCCCTCTACATGACGAGTCTTCTACCCACTAAGTATTTTGCCATGCTTACCATAAATAAGAGCAATTGGGGCACTTCTGGCCGCCGTAAGATTGTGGGAAATTACATTCCTCTCATTCCCCTATCAATATGGGCAGTCATCCTGCTGAGTGGTCTTAGCTACACAATCTACAAAGAAAGCAAAGAGGACTGGAACTCAGCTGTGAAAAAAGAGGAGATAAAATTTTTGATCTATAGTGCTGTAGCATATGTCAGTTACTGGATTATAATGATCTTCATATACTGGGCATGGATTCGTAGACTGTGCCGAAAACGTTCACAGGGTTACAATGTGAATATGTTTGTTTAAATTTCATGTGCTTTAACATTTTTTGTTGTTATTTATTTATTATTTATTTAAATGTATTTATTAAATTGTGTACTTAATTGTCTATTTATGCATTTGTTTTTGTTGTTTTTGTTATGCTTGTAATGGATTGTTTATGACATGGTTATTATTTATAAATCCTCTTGTAATCAGAATTTCCACAGTATTTTGTATTTTTTGAACTGTACTGTACAGAAATTCTCTACAAACCTTGTTAAAGTTCAATTATCCATTGTGTTGAAAGATACAGTATTCATACCTGTGCAATGTGGCATCCAGAGAATGAAATAAACGACCTTTTACTTTTCCAATCGTGTTGATTAGTGAATTTGTTAGAACACAAATTCTTTACTTAATAAATTTATTTTAACAATGGATTTTCTTTTTCTTTTTTTTAAGAATTTGCATAACTTTCACTTAGTCGCATTATATTAGTGTATATATGTCAATAGCTGAAAGATCTTACACACCTGCAAATGTCAGTGGATAGTTTTACACTACAAGATGATACACTATACACTATTTAAACAAAATGATTGGGACAACTACATGGTTCTTCCCTGAACTGTTACCACAAAGCTGGAGGCACACATTTGTATAGAATGTCTTTGGATGTGACAGCATTCCCGCATTTCCCCTCACATTAACAAGAAGACCCAAACCTGTTTTTGCATGACAATACAGATTTGGGATGAATTGGAACGCTGACTGCACCCCAGGCCTCCTCACCTGACATTAAGATAAAACCCATTTGGATAAATAAGCACAAATCTCCACAAGCACACTTTAAGACATACCTGGGCAAACTACGGCCCATGGGCCACATCCGGCCCATTGTACATCCCTGTCCGGCCCGCGTGAGGCCAATCAAATTATAGGGATGCACCGAAAATTCAGCCACCGCAAATTTTATCTGGATAAGAGCCAACATGTCTGCGGTGTGGACTTATTTCAATATCTTGGAGAAAGACCCACGGATAGCGATTTGCAAAACATGCAATGCTGAAATTTCAAGAGGGGGTGTATCTGCAAAGAGTTTCTCCACATCGGGGTTTAATTTATCACCTGAAATCCAAACATCCCAATTGCCATTCTAAATATGAGAAGAATTGGGCGCAGAAAAGAAAAGTCAATCCGAGCATACGCACTCCGTCTGTAGAGGACATTTTTGAAAAGGTTTTCCAGTGATGGTGCCAAGGCAAAAGGCATAACACAAAAAATTATGGAATTCATTGCCTTAGATCAGTGGTCTTGAACTTTGAAACATTCTCTGTAGATCCCGAAAATAATAATTATTATAATATAATATTATTTATTACACGGCTCTTCTTAATGCTGTAGATTAGAACGTTCCATTTACTTAAATGGGCTTCCAAACGTCCGGCGGTCAATTATTTTCATATAACAGACCATTGCTAATAATAATTGACCGCTGTCTGTCTGTCAATACTATAAACAAAGAAATAATAATATTAATTGATTAAATTGATTTTTTCTTAAAATTGCAATGCATTGATGTTAGTAAGGTTAGTACATAGTCATAGCCATAAATGCAACGGTTCTAATAAAAATCTTTACTTTCTGTGTTCCGGTTTTCGGCCTTAGTTTCCTCATTTTTCGTTTCCGGTTTCAGGCAAGAATTTTAATTTTCTTTGCATCCCTAAAATATGGGATGTGGCCCTCTGACACAATTCAGGTTTTTCATGTGGCCCCTTGTAAAAATGTATTGCCCACCCGTGCTTTAAGATATAGTGGAACATAGATTTTCCTTTAAGAGTTATTATTAGAGTAAATGGGGACTAAATGTGGACTGGAATGTTTAAAAAGCACATACCAATCTTAAGATCATGTGTCCATATACTTTTTCCCATATAGTGTTTAAAGAAATTATCTATTTATACATCTATACATCTAGAGTCTTAATATAATTATTATTATATTATATTAACTTTATTGTGAAAAATGTTTAAACGAGAGGAATCCTTTTAAAATACAGTCAGCAGTTTATAATATAATGTGTATTTACAATGTTTCAGTTCCAGTGTTTTTTAATATATTGTTTTTACAATAGAGTAATATTACGTGATATATAATGTAGTATAGAAACTATTGCATTAAAATGTTGCAATTAGAGAAATGTTGCAATTAGAGAAATATCATAATTTTTGGAAAATAAACTCATAAAGTCACAGTACTATTGCAAAATCTTCATGTGTTTGAAATAAGAGATGCTGAAGGGAAGTTTTTGTTTCATTTGTTGAAGGAGATCTCAACATTTGTATATCTGTGTGTCATTCAAAGACTGTATGACAAATAACCAAAATTGTCCAGCAACAAGAATCCAATGCCTTAGTGAACATTACAGAACAGTGTCATAAAGAATGAACATTCTGCAACTTGTTTGTGAATAAAAGTTTGTTAAAAAAAACATTTGTGTGTGAAAGTCTCTAGGTTACGTATTTAGCCCTGGTTCTCCAAGGGAAGAAGACACTGCATCAAGAATGCTTTAGGAATGCCTCTGCCTGACCACGCTCTGAACCACACATATAATCAGTCCAACGGAAAAGCGTGACTTCACAGGTGGGATGATGTCATGACCAGGAAGTTATAAAAGCGCATGCAGTGGAGATGGAGCTAGCTTTGAAAGTGAAGGAAGTGCTCACAGGGATGCAGGGAGTGTGGCACACCTCAGGCAAGGACCTAAAAGCTTTGACAGGGCATCCAGGACTATTGCCAGATCCAACAAAGGCACTCTGGGTCGCACCTGAGGCTGGTACCATGGAGGAAATGTGTCACCAGCAGGTTTATCACTAGAGACTGCTCAGCAAGTGGAGCATGATAAGCCACAATGAACACCTGAACTTTTAGGGTCGAAGGAGAAAACCCTTTGGCGAACTGTTCCTGAAGACATTCCAGCACTGGGCCAACCGGACAGTTAACTGGATCTAAGTTGTGATATATAGGATAAGTATGTTCACCATATAGTAAACAGGTGCCACTTTGTGGCATACAACCTCCTCATGGAGGGAGCTCTGGATTAAAGAATGGTCTTTACCACATTGACTGAGAGACCAGCGGCTACACGGCCACAGCCTTCAAAGCAAAGCGCCCTCTGCCTGAGACAGAAGATCCCGCCTGAGAGAAATCTTTCGGGGATGGTGTTAGAGAAGGTTTACCAGGCTACCAGAAGGAGAAGGCCTGCACCATAGCGTCCAGTCCGAGAGGATCTGAGTGAGTGAGGGACAACCAGAGGGGACAATGTGAGTGGGACGCAGCCCCCATCCTCACTCTCCAGTGTTCTGTATTGTTGAAAGATTTATGATCAAACTCTTAATGTCACCCAAATGAGGATGGGTTCCCCTTTTGAGTCTGGTTCCTCTCAAGGTTTCTTCCTCATTAAATCTAAGGGAGTTTTTCCTTGCCACAGTCGCCACGACTGCACACTATTTACCTTGACTGTTGATTTCTGTAAAGCTGCTTTAAAACAATGTCTGTTGTGAAAAGCGCTATAGAAATAATCTTGACTTGACTTCTTTGGAACTAGGAAGTACCGGCTGTTGATCCTGGCCTCTCTGTCTGATAGAGGGACCACCTCGATGGCCACATTCCTCAAAAAAGTGTTCACTTCCTGATCCATTGTTCTGTTGAACCGGGGCGGGCGACACCTAAACTGAATCGCAAAGCCTCTGTCTACAGTGCGCAAAACCCAGTGAGACACATCTGGCAGAGCCTGCTTTTAAGCTCCCTGGTCGTGACATCACCCTTTCGGTGACACCACACTTTCCATTGGACTGATTATAAACATGATTCAAAATGTGGACAATGCAGAGGCGTTCCCAAAGCGTTTCTGATGCAGCTCGAATTCCTGAAGGGGATCTGTGCATCTCTCTAGCAGAAATACTCTTGGCCGTGGTTTCTCTAAGTATTTCCCTAAGTTACTGGGTTACTGTCAAATCAAATTACTTTTAAAGCAAGTTTGATTGACAGTTTTCCAGAAGTAGGGGCTTGGTTAATAATGCGGTTTCTTTAGACATGTTCTCTATATCAGTGGTCCCCAACCATCGGTGCAGGTCCGTGGGTCAATTGGTACCGGAAAGAATACATAAGTTACATTATTTCCGTTTTATTTATTATCTGATTCTGAATGATGTTTTATTTTGGAAAATTACTGGATTCTCCCCACCACATCTGTCTTTTACTCACTCTTGATGCATGTCATGATGCTTTGGTCACATGTCTTACCTACACCCGCTACCTTCTTAAAGGGGCTGCTCCGGCCACATAATACATTACCGCTAAATTCAAACCCCCAAGCAAGCAAAATTAACAAACAACAACGCAGTGGATTATTATTATATTTAGAAAATACCAGTTTTTATGCCAGTTGTATCATTTTAATTTGTTGTGTTTATAACGTTGTCTTATATTATTACGGTTGGGGTTACTATTATTATAATTATTATTATTAATATTTGTTTTAGTCAATCTGTTTGGTTCCCTGGTGGTCTAGTGGTTAGGATGTGGCGCTTTCATCGCTGCGGCCCGGATTCAATCCCCGGTCAGGGAACCATCCCCAATCATTAGCGTTGCACAAGCCTTAGTGCCGGTCCCAAGCCCCGATAAATGGGAAGGGTTGCGTTAGGAAGGGCATCCAGCGTAAAAACATGTGCCAAATCAAACATGCGGATGGGAGAAGCCGAAAGAAAGTTTTTAGTTTAGTCAATCTGTCTGTGTGTGTTTACTCTGATCTTTTCGATTGAAAGCACATGAAGTGTTTTGATTTTGCTCGTGTTTTCAGTTTTTCTGTGTATTTTTGAATTGTGTTTTTAGTTTAATAATGTGCTTTCAGTCCACCACATTCACTACTCAATTAGTCAAAAAGAAAACATCCGTCCATTTATTGTAGGTGGATTCTGACGTTTGTACTGTAATTCTTTGAGTAATGTTATGTTCTCTATCCCACCCTTCCAGTCTCATTACAGTCTAATGTTTGCGTCAGAAGGTACTGTTTTTTCCATTGGTCCTTAAAAAAATGACTAAAATAAAAAAATGTGGACTATACTCATATTTATATCATACAGCTGGTAACAGTGTCCTTTGTGTCAGAAAAAATGCAGTTTGCATATGTATGTTACACTAAAAACTTTTGTCTAAACTATATTCATATATACTGTATACATACATACACAAATCAAATTAAAGAACTTAACCATTCTGTGATAAGTCATGACAATTAATACAGATTAAGTAAAATTAAGGTCCAGTTTGTAACACTATAAAATGTGAAATAGTATAGGAGGGTGTAAGTCACCATATAATAACTGCCTGATATGATATGGTGTTTGACCACATTGGTGCTCTTGTGCCTAAAGGTGAAAAAAAAAACCTGCAGTCACATTTCTAACTCTGTTGAAAGCCTGTTCAGAGGTTGTTTAAGGTGGTTTTGAAGCCTGGCAGAATTCACATTCACAGGAATTGTGGCACAGTTCCAGTATAAATAAATTTCACTCCCACTTCTAATTCATTATCATTGTGTGCTTCCTGGTCTGCCTTCACATTATGAATATTTCTTGTGAACTGCCAGTGTGGAACAAAAGAAAAACTAAATCTGGTATGAGATGTACATTAAACAAGATGTGCATTCAAACCACCCACCTAATATAGTGTAGGTCACCCTTGTGCCTCCAAAACTGGTCTGACCCATCAAGGTTTGGCCAATGTAAGACTTTTAAAGGTGTTCTGTGGTATCTGGCTCAAAAATCTTAGCTGCAGGTACTTAAGGTCTTTTGAATTGTGAGTTGGGGTCTGCATGGACTGGTCCAGTACTTCCCACATATGCTCAATTGATTTGAGATCTGAGAGACTCTTTGTTATGTTCCTTAAACCAGTGCTGAAGAATTTTTGTTGTAACCATTATTAAATTGTTGTTTCACAAACAAATTGTGGACTGTTTATCAAAACTTCTGCAATAAATAGAGAGCTAAGCACTGACAATAAATATTTTCCACTTATTTATCACTCAATAAGATCTGCTGACCTTAAAAGTTTCTATATCTCAAATTATTGAGCACTTCAGTGTACTACTGTCTTGTATGCAGCACTCTCTGCTGGTTGAATTTTAGTACCATCAAATGAACACTATATATATATATATATATATATATATATATATATATATATATATATATATATATATATATATATATATATATATATATATATATATATATTTTTTTTTTTTTTTTTTTTTTTTTTTTTCATTCATTTATTTTTTACTTTATTTTACTTTATTTGTACTGTGAGCAACTGCAAGCTGACAATTTCCCTGTGGGATCAATAAAGTATTCTGATTCTGATTCTGATCATCCACCCAACTCGTTTACAGAATCGTTTTCAATACAAACTGATATTGATATTCATAATATAAATACAAACCCCATACCAAAAAAGTTGGGACACTGAACAAATTGTGAATAAAAACAGAATGCAATGATGTGGAAGTTTCAAATTTCAATATATTATTCAGAATACAACATAGATGACATATCAAATGTATAAACTGAGAAAATGTATCATTTTAGGGGAAAAATTAGTTGATTTAGAATTTCATGGCATCAAAAAAAATCTTCTCTTCTTTTTATAGCAGTCTGCAAACGTCTGGGGACTGAGGAGACAAGTCGCTCAAGTTTAGGAATAGGAATGTTGTCCCATTCTTGTCTAATACAGGCTTCTAGTTGCTCAACTGTCTTAGGTCTTTGTTGCATCTTCCTCTTTATGATGCGCCAAATGTTTTCTATGGGTGAAAGATCTGGACTGCAGGCTGGCCATTTCAGTACCCGGATCCTTCTTCTATGCAGTCATGATGTTGTAATTGATGCAGTATGTGGTCTGGCATTGTCATGTTGGAAAATGCAAGGTCTTCCCTAAAAGAGACGACGTCTGGATGGGAGCATATGTTGTTCTATGCATATGCTGCCCATGCCACACGCACTCATGCAACCCCATACCAAGAGAGATGCAGGCTTCTGAACTGAGCACTGATAACAACTTGGGTTGTCCTTGTCCTCTTTAATCTGGATGACATGGCGTCCCAGTTTTCCAAAAAGAACTTTACATTTTGATTCATCTGACCACAGAACAGTTTTCCACTTTGCCACAGTGCATTTTAAATGAGCTTCGGCCTAGAGAAAACGTCTGCGCTTCTGGATCATGTTTAGATATGGCTTCTTTTTTGCCCATGATGTGATTTCCATTACAGTAGCATTCCTGTATGTGATGCAGTGCCGTCTAAGTGCCCGAAGATCACGGGCATCCAGTATGGTTTTCCGGCCTTGACCCTTACGCACAGAGATCCAGATTCTCTAAATCTTGATATTATGCACTGTAGATGATGATAACTTCAAACTCTTTGCAATTTTTCTCTGAGAAACTCCTTTCTGATATTGCTCCACTATTTTTTGTCGCAGCAATTGGTGATCCTCTGCCCATCCTGACTTCTGAGAGACACTGCCACTCTGAGAGGCTTTTTATACCCAATCATGTTGCTAATTGACCAAATAAGTAGCAAAATGGTCCTCCAGCTGTTCCTTATATGTACATTTAACTTTTCTGTCCCAACTTTTTTTAAATGTGTAGCTCTCATGAAATGCAAAATGAGTCAGTATTTGGCATCACATTTCAAAATGTCTCACTTTCAACATTTGATATTTTATTTATATTCTATTGTGAATAAAATATAAGTTTATGAGATTTGTAAATGATTGCATTCCTTTTTTATTCACAATTTGTACAGTGTCCCAACTTTTTTGGAACCGGGTTTGTATGTGTCAACTTTACAAATGCATATATTCATAAAAAGTTCTTTTTGCAATTGGGTAACCCTGAATGATACAATTCATATAAAAAGGTAAAAGGTTATGTTTAAAAAAATGTTTGCCATCCATGCCTTTTCTTATGTTTTTATTTCAATTGTAACTATCGCTTTTCATCTTTTCTAATCAGCCTGATTCATCTTGATGCCGTACTTTTGGACAGGGTTCTCTTTAACTGGAAACCACTTGCTGCTGTTGAGAAACACATGAACAGCCTAAAGATGCATGAGGTTACAGTGAAGAGTTAAACTCATGAACTTTGAAGATGGAGTTGCACTGTAATTATTATAAACCTTTTGCTACAGGTGCAATGAACATTTTCCATCAGTAAACAGTTGATAACTTTAACAGTGATGAAACTATTATGGATGGATTTTTTGTGCCGCTAAATTGAGGATGGGTTCTCTTCTGAGTCTGGTTCCCCTAAAGGTTTCTTCCTCACTCCATCTCAAATAATTTTACTTTGCCACTGTCACCACTAGCTCCCTTATAATGGATAAACACATAAAGATTTATTTATGATGCTGACAACTATATTTAGAAACTATTTGATGCTATAAAGCTGCTTTTTGCACCAAGTTAATTGTTAAAAATGCAATACTGAAAGAATAGAATTGGACTGAAATTAATTGAATTGATTTGAACTGAATTTAATTGAACTGAATTCAATTGAATTGAATTAAAAGGACATGCATTAAATTCAATTTAAGTGAATCGAATACCACCTGCACTTCATTTCCAACTTCTACAGAGAAAGTATTACGAACCGAAGCTTACAAAAAACACAATATATGCTTTTAGCTAATTATAACAATGCAACTATTTCTATTATCATTTATTTTAAACATTTTGCAGTTGTGAATGTTTGGATACTAATGCAAATTATTGTAGTATTTACAAACTCAAGATTTTGAATTGAAACCCTTTAAAAACTATTGGAATAAACAGTTGATTCAGGATTCTGTATAAGAGACTGTAATTCCTTTGAGTGAACTTTAGGTGGAGCCGTTACGTTTAGAGACCGTGGCTGGTGAACAAAAGTATGATGTCTAAATAAGACACTAACAGTAAAGCAGGTCGAAGCAGCAATCCTTTCTGCAGTGCTAATCGCTTTTAAAGATGTGTATTGTCCAAGAAGGTCTTGCATAAAGCATGCATATACAAGACAAAGGCACAACATGCACACACAAGTACATACACATACACACTAAAACAATCCATTTAACAAGCCAACTGGATAAATCCATCAAATAAGATGCCAAGTGTTTACAAAGTTACGGTAGAAATCCTGTTCAGATGCTCCTGTTCAGTTTTGATGGGTTAATAACCTCATTTTGTGTAGTCTCATTATTGATATAAATATCTGTTAAGCTTCATCCAATATCAGTGTTATTGTGTATTGTGTGTGTCTCTTGATTCATATGATTATATATTTCTAATAGGGCTGTCAATCAATCAAAATATCTAATCACGATTAATCGCATGATTGTCATTAGTTAACTTGTGATTAATCACAACTTAATTGCACGTATAATCGTCATGTATAATTGTGTGTTGTGTTTTAATGTTGCTTCTTTTATATTTATTTATTTTTCATAAAAATAATCAGTGGTGCTCGCTGCATAAATCACATGTTAAAATTAATTTGCGTTAACACGTTATTAACTTGATTAATTTTGACAGCTGTAATTTTTAATATTAGTTTTGTGTTCAGACCATTTTTTAACATACCAAATGCCAATGAATTAAAACTTATTAATATCTTCTAGTTTAAACGAAATTACACGTGTTTATGAGTATTAGACCATGGCATTAATTGTTTCCTTATAAAACAACAATGTTTAAAAGGCATATTATGCATTTTGCTAACAGTTGAGTATTTATCAGAGCCAGACTGAAAAACAGTCAAATGTAAGGGTACATTTAGTACACCCTGTGATTATATGTGTTTAAGGGTTATATATAGTGCATTCCATTTCCACAAAAGTCCTTTTCTTCTCAAACTGTGACACAGTTGGTTTGCTTTTATTTGTTGGAAATTCAAAGTCAAAAATAGGAAAAGGTTGTTTGAACACTCATAATGAGGAGAATGAAAATGAAGCATGTAGTAATTTCCCCAATAAACTTTTATTCTGGTTTTTGTTCTTTGTTTTAATAACTGATCTTAAAAAAAAACTACTTTTTAAAATATATAAACGTGTGTGTGTGTGTGTGTCTGGTGTGTGTGTATGTGTCTGTGTGTTTGTGTGTGTGGGGGGGGATTCATGAATAAATAGTTGTATTTTTTTTTTTATCTATTATGTATTACTGTAATGTGTCACTAGTGTTTATTAGATCACAGGCAAACATTAAAAAACATAAGACAGGGTTATCGAAATTTTAAAAAATCTAACAAAATTAAATAAAACAGTTGATCAGCGAACAGGATTCTGTATGCAAAAGTTCATTGACCTTCATAATTACAACAGGCAAACTTGATGATGACTTCCAGGTTCAAGCCATTTTCGTGTGCAAACTCATTCAACCATTTGGCAATGGTGTTAAATTCCAATGCCTGTTTGGTATATAAACCCGATTCCAAAAAAGATGGAACACTGTACAAATTGTGAATAAAAAAGAAATGCAATAAATTACAAATCTCATAAACTTATGTTATTTACAATAGAATATAGATGAAATATCAAATGTTGAAAGTAAGACATTTTGAAATGTCATGCCAAATACTGACTCATTTTGGATTTCATGAGAGCTACACATTCCAAAAAAGTTGGGACAGGTAGCAATAAGAGGCTGGAAAAGTTGAATATACACATAAGGAACAGCTGGAGGACCATTTTGCAACTTATTCGGTTAATTGGCAACATGAATGGGTATAAAAAGAGCCTCTCAGAGTGGCAGTGTCTCTCAGAAGTCAAGATGGGCAGAGGTTTACCAATTCCCCCAATGCTGCGGCGAAAAATAGTGGAGCAATATCAGAAAGGAGTTTCTAGGAGAAAAATTGCAAAGTGTTTGATGTTATCATCATCTACAGTGCATAATATCATCCAAAGATTTAGAGAATCTGGAACAATCTCTGTGCTTAAGGGTCAAGGCCGATGATCTTCGGGCCCTTAGACGGCACTGCATCACATACAGGAATGCTACTGTCATGGAAATCACAACATGGGCTCAGGAAAACATTGTCGGTGAACACAATCCACCGTGACATTCGCCGTTGCCGGCTAAAACTCTACAATAATAAATAAAAAAATAAGCCATATCTAAACATGATCCAGATGCGTAGACATTTTCTCTGGGCCGAGGCTCATTTAAAATGGACTGTGGCAAAGTGGAAAACTGTTCTGTGGTCAGACGAATCAAAATTTGATGTTCTTTTTGGAAAACTGGGACACCATATCATCCAGATTAAAGAGGACAAGGACAACCCAAATTGTTATCAGCGCTCAGTTCAGCAGCCTGCATCTCTGATGGTGTGGGGTTGTATGAGTGCGTGTGGCATGGGCAGCTTACACATCTGAAAAGGCACCATCAATGCTGAAAGGTATATCCAAGTTCTATAACAACATATGCTCCCATCCAGACGTCGTCTCTTTCAGGGAAGACCTTGCATTTTCCAACATGACAATGCCAGACCAAATACTGCATCAATTACAACACCATGGCTGAGTAGAAGAAAGATCCGGGTACTGAAATGGCCAACCTGCAGTCCAGATCTTTCACCAATAGAAAACATTTGGCGCATCATAAAAAAAAGGTGTGACAAAGAAGACCAAAGACCTAAGACAGTTGAGCAACTAGAAGCCTGTATTAGACAAGAATGGGACGACATTCCTATTCCTAAACTTGAGCAACTTGTCTCCTCAGTCCCCAGACATTTGCAGACTGTTATAAAAAGAAGAGGGGATGGCACACAGAGGTAAACATGATGTTGTACAGTGAACAACACAATTTGTACAGTGTCCCAACCTTTTTGGAATCGGGTTTGTAGTATTAGATGGTGTATTAAGCAGTTGGCTTTCAGTTACTCTCGTTGTTAGTCAATGTCCCATGCTTCATACTTTACCAGAAACAGTCTATGATGACTACAGATTCTTTCATTTGTAACTCTAGGGTAAGAGGAGACTAAATAATTGTTGGTATTTGCAGCCTCGAGCAACTAAAGAACTGAATATTTCTTACATGGGCTATTTAGAGGTGAGCATATGAGGAATAGTGGTTCTTATTGTAAAATGTTTTGCCACTATTACTGGTCTGCCTCAGTTACTAGAGATTCACATTATACAGTATTGCTGTAGAGAATTGTGGTTGTCAACATGGTGTTGTTTTTTTCAACCTCCTTGCAGTCAAAAAAGCCACTGCTTGGCAACCTGCACTCTAGCTCTGTCAAAAATCAGGTGTTATGTTTTGTGGCGACCATAATAGGGGTTGGAGAGAAGGGTCTAAGGGTGGAAAGGTGCCACTTATCCCTGTGATTTTTTTTTTGTTTTGTTAAACTTATTTGTCCTCCTATGGCTGGCTTACTCTACATGTTTTTGTTTAAACAAATAAAACATTTGTTGCTAGCCAGTCTTTTAGCTTCAGCCTTGTTGGTTCCAGTGATGAATGATATGCATATGCTGTGGTCATTCTCTGGTAAAGAAAACACTACAAATGTCTGTGCTTTCAAACTAAACACTCATGAACAGCTTTTTCCTTATGCTGACAACAGCTCAAAAGCATAAAGCTTCAACAGCCCCAAACTAATAACTAAACACTTGAAACTTACCACAACTATCATAACTATAATTATTTTACATTAAATTGTTATTTGCACATTTGCATTTACTATAACCTATGCATATATCAGCGGTACATGTTTGGCCTGAGTAGGACTTGGGAAAGGTGTGCCAATGAATTCTGACAAGAACAGGATTTGGGAGGCCACATTGTCGGCATCTGTCATTAGTAGGCATTTGGAGGCCGTGCCATCAGCTTCTGCTGTGAACAGTAATTAGGTGGCTGCCCAGTCACTGGGGAATTAACCTGACAATATTCTAGTTGAGAGCTCAGACAGACCAAGAGAAACATGCAAAATGATAGTTTAGTGGCTTGAAATTCTTTCTTTAATTACTGTGGGCAATGACAGAAATATTCAGGGATTATCTCAGAGGAAAGAAGGGTTTACACTGTTAACACAGTTTGTTAGAGGCAACTGGGCAGCACTGGTCTTTCCAAATGTTTGCCAACTAGAGATCATAAAGCTACTACTGTAGCTAACGCCCTATCAATGTGGGTGGTTCTATAGGGATGTGGTGCAGGTTAGGATTTGTCAGAAGCAGTATTTTGAAATAGCTGTAATTGCCCCAATTTGCCATCCATATGGGATTCAGAAATATTGCAGTGTGAGCATTGTAATCAAACCATTCCAGTAGAAGAAAAGTTGTGCACAACATGTAACATGACTTGCCACCACACCATGACTCATCACATTTCTTGATGTTTGGGCAGGTTTTCAGACTTCCTGTTGACTTTTTTTTGCAGCTGTGGAAGAGTCAGAAGTAAGTGAGTAGAGGATTAGGTTTCTGAGCAAAAGAAAGAGTTGAAGTCTTGGAATAAAATCAATATCTATAGGTCCAGTGCAAAACAATGTAAACATATTTAAATTATACATGTTTTAATAGCACAGAGAAAAATATCCATAATAATGCTCCTATATGATATGCATGCTAAACTTTTATACATGCAAGATTTTGGGCTTATTTAATGATTCTTCTACATGTAACTATGTGTTATGAAAAGCAATAATTAACACATAAAGTGGTCCATGGTTAAACTCTTTAAGAACAAGTTAAAGGTCTTTGTTAACAATCGTAATGCATATGCATATCATTCATCACTGGAACCAACAAGGCTGAAGCTAAAAGACTGGCTAGCAACAAATGTTTTTTTTGTTTAAACAAAAACATGTAGAGTAAGCCAGCCATAGGAGGACAAATAAGTTTAACAAAAAAAAAAAAAAATCACAAGGATAAGTGGCACCTTTCCACCCTTAGACCCTTCTCTCCAACCCCTATTATGGTCGCCACAAAACATAACACCTGATTTTTGACAGAGCTAGAGTGCAGGTTGCCAAGCAGTGGCTTTTTTGACTGCAAGGAGGTTGAAAAAAACAACACCATGTTGACAACCACAATTCTCTACAGCAATACTGTATAATGTGAATCTCTAGTAACTGAGGCAGACCAGTAATAGTGGCAAAACATTTTACAATAAGAACCACTATTCATTATATGCTCACCTCTAAATAGCCCATGTAAGAAATATTCAGTTCTTTAGTTGCTCGAGGCTGCAAATACCAACAATTATTTAGTCTCCTCTTACCCTAGAGTTACAAATGAAAGAATCTGTAGTCATCATAGACTGTTTCTGGTAAAGTATGAAGCATGGGACATTGACTAACAACGAGAGTAACTGAAAGCCAACTGCTTAATACACCATCTAATACTACAAACCCGATTCCAAAAAGGTTGGGACACTGTACAAATTGTGTTGTCCACTGTACAACATCATGTTTACCACTGTGTGCCATCCCCTCTTCTTTTTATAACAGTCTGCAAACGTCTGGGGACTGAGGAGACAAGTTGCTCAAGTTTAGGAATAGGAATGTCGTCCCATTCTTGTCTAATACAGGCTTCTAGTTGCTCAACTGTCTTAGGTCTTTGGTCTTCTTTGTCACACCTTTTTTTTATGATGCGCCAAATGTTTTCTATTGGTGAAAGATCTGGACTGCAGGTTGGCCATTTCAGTACCCGGATCCTTCTTCTACTCAGCCATGGTGTTGTAATTGATGCAGTATTTGGTCTGGCATTGTCATGTTGGAAAATGCAAGGTCTTCCCTGAAAGAGACGACGTCTGGATGGGAGCATATGTTGTTATAGAACTTGGATATACCTTTCAGCATTGATGGTGCCTTTTCAGATGTGTAAGCTTCCTATGCCACACAAAGAACTTTGATTTGATTAGTCTGGCCACAAAACAGTTTTCCACTTTGCCACAGTCCATTTTGAATAAACCTCGGGCCAGATAAAACGCCTGCGCGTCTGGATCATGTTTAGATGGCTTCTTTTTTGACCTATAGAGTTTTGGCTGGCAACGGTGAATGGCACGGTAAATTGTGTTCCATGACAATGTTTTCTGGAAGTATTCCTGAGCCCATGTTGTGATTTACATTACAGTAGCATTCCTGTATGTGATGCAGTGCCGTCTAAGGGCCTGAAGATCACGGGCATCCAGTATGGTTTTCCGGCCTTGACCCTTACGCACAGAGATTGTTCCAGATTCCCTGAATCTTTGGATGATATTATGCACTGTAGATGATGATAACTTCAAACTCTTTGCAATTTTTCTCTGAGAAACTCCTTTCTGATATTGCTCCACTATTTTTCGCCACAGCATTGGGGGAATTGGTGATCCTCTGCCCATCCTGACTTCTGAGAGATACTGACACTCTGAGAGGATTTTTATACCCAATCATGTTGCCAATTGACCTAATAACTTGCAAAATGGTCCTCCAGCTGTTCCTTATATGTACATTTAACTTTTCCAGCCTCTTATTGCTACCTGTCCCAACTTTTTTAGAATGTGTAGCTTTCATGAAATTCAAAATGACATTCTAAAATGTCTCACTTTCAACCTTTGATATGTTATCTATATTCTATTGTGAATAAAATATAAGTTTATGAGATTTGTAAGTTATTGCATTCCTTTTTTATTAACAATTTGTGCAGTGTCCCAACTTTTTTGGAATCGGGTTTGTAAAAACACAATATTAAAAATAATAAAAAAATTTAATGAAACTATATTAAATGGACATTTGGACATATTATTTTGCCGCTATCACCACTGGCTTATTCAGTAGAGATAAACTTAGGGACTAGCTTATGAATGTACAATTAATATGTTTAATCTATATATTTCTAAAAAGCTGCTTTGGGATGATGTTAATTATTAAAAGCACAAATCAAATACAAAATGGTATTATTACTATTAAAGATATGAACCAAATTTTTTATCTTTATTTTAAATAGATCTTCTCTTCCCTTTTTGGCAACTTTTCTGTCAGATTTGTTAGACCATTAAGGGCAATCAGTTTGCACTATTCAACATTTTGTCTGGATTGGGTTAGAGATAATGTCTGCCAAATTTGGTGTTGATATGACAAAACCAGAGGAGAAGTAGTGACATTTATTTTGCCAAAAGTAAAGATGGTTGACAGGAAGTACAATTGAATTCATTATAAAATAATGCTCTTTGGCTGCAGTATCTGAGTGAACATTTTGGTCCATTATAATCTGCAAATTACGCTTCCTTTGATTAAAAGGTGCAGGCTATTTGTTGGTCCCTTGAATAGTGAGGACTATGGCAGGAGGCAGAGCTTTCTCTTACAAAGCCTACAGTTATAGAACAGCCTTCCAATTAGTGCTTGGGACTTAATAAGGTTTTCTTACTTAAAGAAGCAGATATGTAGGGATTATGGTTGTAGAGTGTTTTGGTGAACTGGGATGTTTGGATGCTGCATCCTTCCATTCTCATGCCCTCACTGAAGTTTGTTATATGCCAGAGCTCCCTCAGGTCTGTGTTATCTTTTGCCTCTTCTTTTTACCCTTTTTAGCTATTCTGTTATGGCTAGTCTTGTGGCTTCAATAGCTCATCTGTTGGATTGGAGCGCACAGGCCAGCCTTCACTCACCACGTGTACCAATAAGCCATGACCATGTCGCCGGTTCACCACTGTTCCTTCCTTGGACCACTTTTGATAGATACTGACCATAGCATACTGAAAACACCACATGAGAGCTGCAGTTTTGGAGATGCTCTGACTCAGTCGTCTAGACATCAAAATTTTACCCTTGTCAAACTTGCTTCTAATACATCAAATTTGATTACAAAATGTTAACTTGCAGCCTAATATATCCGACCCACTAACAGGTGCCAAGATGAATATATATTCAATGTTATTTACTCACCGGGCATATTGTTATAATGCCACAATATTATGACTGATTTGTGAACTTAATTCTGTAAAGCTGCCATCATGAAACGGTTATATTGTACCACCTTTTCCATTAGTCCCCCTAGCCCCTAAAACATGGCACCTTCTAAAAGACATGCCAAATAACACATTGCATGTCATCACTGAATAGCATGTACACCTGAACCCATAAGACTTATGACGTGTCACACCCAGTTGTGTAATTGCTCCCCTTAATGTGGTGGTACTATTGCGGAAGAATATATATAAAGCACAGAGACAATAGCCCTACTGTTTGTTGTTTTAAATTCATGAGTTCTGAGCCATTGATTTATTTTGCTTTTTTTTTACTGTGAATCTTCTTCTTTTTTCGGCTGCTTCCTTTAGGCATCGCCACAGCAGATCATGTGTCTCCATACGACCCTGTCCTATACTTCTGCCTTTCTCAAACCAACTACCTGCATGTCTTCCCTTTCATTCATAAAGCTCCTACTTGGCATTATTATTTTCCTCCTTCCTGGCAGCTCTATCCTCAGCATTCTCCTAACGATATAGACCATATTCCTTCTCTGCACAGGTTTAAACCATCCAAAATGTCCTACATGTGTAGTCCCTCTAATAAACTCATTTCTAATACTGTCCATCCTTATCATCCCCCAAAGAAAATCTCAAAATCTTCAGCTCTGCCACCTCCAGCTCCAACTTATGTCTTTTAGTCAGTGACAATGTCTCTAAACCATACAAGATAGCAGGTCTCACCACAGCCCTATAAACCTTCCCTTTCACTCTTGCAGATACTCTTCTATCACAAATCACTCTTGCCACTCTTCCCCACCCACACCACCCTTCATGCACTCTTTTCTTCACTTTTCCAACACACTCTCCATTACTTTTCACTGTTGACCCCACTTAAATAAACTCTATCTACCTTCACCACCTCTTTTTCCTGCAACCACACCACTCCACTGCCCTCCCTCTCATTCACACACATGTACTCTGTCTTACTCCTACTAACTTTCATTCCCCTTCTCTCAAGTGCATACCTTTACCCCTCCAGGCTCTTCTCAACCTTCACCACTGCAAACAGAAAAGGGCTCAAAGCCAAACTTTGAGGCAATCCAACCTCCACCTTAAACCAGTCTGTCGTTCCTACCACACACTTCACCGCTGTCACACTGTCCTCATACATGTCCTGCACCACCCTCACATACTTTTCTGCCACACCTGACTTGCTCATACAACACTACAACTCCACTCTCTGCACCATGTCATACACTTTCTCTAGATCCACTACCACACAATGCAACTCCTTTTGATCCTCTCTATACTTCTCCATCAACATTCTCGAAACAAATATTGCCGCCTGTAGTGCTTTTCCTTGGTATGAAACCATACTGTTGCTCACAGATGGTCACCTCTTTTCTCAGCCACTACTCCACTACTCTTTCCTATAACTTCATGGTGTGACTGATCAACTGTACTCCTCTGTAATTTCTGCAGGTTTGCACATCTCCCTTTTTCTTAAAAATTGGTACCAGCACACTTTTCCATTCCTCAGGCATCCTCTGACCTCCCAGAATTTTATTAAACAATCTTCTTACAAACTCCACAGCCATTTCTCCTAAACATCTCCATGCTTTTACAGGTATATCATCTAGGCCAACCGACTTTCCACTCTTCATTCTTTTATTCGCTGCTCTGACTTCCTCATTATTAATCCTATTCACTTCCTGCTTCACCATCTTCACATCATCCAACCTTCTCTCTCTCTCTCTCTCTTTCTCTCTCTCTCTCTCTCTCTCTCTCTCTCTCTCTCTTTCTTCATTCATCAGCTGCTTAAAATACTTTGTCCATCTTCTCAACACACTCTCCTCACTAGTCAACACATATCCATCTGCATTCCTATTTGCTCTAACTTGTAGCACATCCTTACCTGCTCAGTCCCTGTGCCTCGACAATCAGTACAAATTATTTTCTCCTTCCTTAGTGTGCAACTTCTTTTACAGCTCCTCATAAGCCTTTTTCCTAGCTTTTGCCAAAATTTCGATTCTGATTCCTGATCCGCATATTAGATTTGGCACATGTTTTGTGCCAAATGCTGGATGCCCTTTCTAACGCAACCTTCTCTATTTATCCGGGCTTGGGACTGACACTAAAATTGCACTGGCTTGTGCAACCCTAATGGCTGGGTTAAACCATGAAAGTCTTATCTTACAATTTACAAGACTTAAAGGATCTGCTGTTAACACAATACACATTCAGAAGTCTTGTGGTGTCCATGGCTCAACAGCTCAGAACTGTACTGGCAATGCAATGGAAAGGTGGTTTTAATGTTCTGCGTGATCAGTATGGTATTTTCCCTGTGTTAAAAATTTGTTGGTTCCTCCATTCTTTAGAGGGCGAGGTTCAGATGACATCAGAGAATGGTCATTTGGATGCAGTTTTGTGTCTGGGCCCTTCATCTAAGTATATAATGCTAGAGGAACATGTTTTTTTATGCTATATTTAAAAAAATAAAATAAATTAAGACTAACATATGCTCTTTTATTTAAACTCTTTTTTTTCATTTTCTGATGTCCTTCTCTAAAGTTTCTGGGCCTACAAACAACATGTGCCCAGCAGATGTCTTCTCATTCAAACATGATGAAATAGAGCTTGGTAAATGTGGTCAGGCATAGAAAGAAAAAAATAAGCTTTTTTCTTTACTGCAAAGTGAGAGGGGCCTTGCATATACCATTGATGTATAGATTCATGAGCCTTTTCTCCTTCTCAACTGGCCACACACACAGAAACAGTGTGTGCTAGGCTTGTGTATTTGTTCTCCTGATCTATATGCTGACTTTGTGGTTTGATTGGAACGAGAGGAAACTGGCTGGTGAGCTTGGTGTTTTGTGTTGATGTTGAGGTGGACAGAGTTTGGGGAGAAAAGTTTCCCCAAACATTCCTGACCTCTCTGCAACCATGACACATCCGGACATAACTATTCGTCTTCTAGCCCACAATCCAAATCAGTTTTTGAGGTTAACCTTGATGTGAGATTTCCGCTCTTTTAGTTACCTTTGTCGCATTAGGAATCTGGTGCTTGGAGTCTGGAGTCTGAGATTATAATTTTTCTTGATTTCTACAATAGATTATCTCTTAATTCAATTGATTATCTCTGTATTGAAGTGCTTTTTGCATTGCAATGTGAAATGCATATAGCTTATAACTAAAGGAAAATTGATGGAGATTTTATTTTTCTTTGATACTATAGACATTTTGTTACCAAATGGTGCTACAAAAAACCTTTGTAGACTCCACATATTTATAAAGAAGAATGTTCATTTAGAAAGCATAAGTAAAACACACTGGAGGAAATCCTATTAGAAACAGTTCATGTTGAGAAATGTTTCTTTGCTCTACTGAAAAAGGAAATACAGAAAACAATCTGGTGTTTACCTCAGCAGCTACAAAAATACTGAGTGGTTTTCCATGTGGTGTGTCATTAGATTTTTTACTAGTTTGAAACAGGAGTAAGTTCATGAGTGCTTAAAATTTGACCATTTTTTTTTTTTTGCTACCACACCCTGTTTGCATCTGCACAAAAGAATTTCAGCTGAGGCTCTGTCCCTGAGTCAAATCCAATCTCAGCATCACGGTCCCACTAGTTGTTTTGCATGCCTAAATTACTATTTATGTTGGAATGTGAAATTGCATGTTGGGCTGGTAAATCAAGAAGTGCGGTAAACTTGGGTCCGTCAAAGCTACCCTCAAACTATAACCTTGGAGTAACTATTAATATCCTTCCCAGACACCATGATTTTAAATGACTCATAACAACTTAAAAGTACTGAACATTTCAACTAAGTATATTAAAGTATCCAAGTATAATAAAACAATGGTACTAGATTACATTCACTTTGCACTTGTGTGTGTGTGTGCGTGTGTGTTTCTGTGTGTGCGTGCGTGCGTGCTTAACACAAAAATTTCCTCAATGGCAAAACAAAAGGTCTGATCCCAAAAGGCATGTCTTTCACTTTTCCAAAATGCATTAAATTACAAGAAAAACCACACAGAGGGAGTGGGGGAGATGTTGATTCTCCCACATATGTGTTGGTGTCGTGAGTTTTAAGCTTGCGCTCATTCACTCCATTCCTTCTTCTTTTCCAATCTCCACCCCCATCTTCCTGCCTCTCCTCTATTCTCTTTGAATTACAATATACATCTGGACAGATTTAAGGGTACAATGGATAGGAAACAGATCACAGCTGTTGTTTGAAGGATATCTGCTTTTACATACAGTATGTGCACATAAATAAATTGATAAATTACAATTATTTTTGACATCAGGCTTTTGAATCAGAGCTATTTATTATAGTGTTTTAAAAAAAAACAAGTGTTTTTTTTTAAGATTGTTGAGACAATATACTATCATAGCTAATTGTATCTAATTTTAATTGTACAGTATAAAAAAAACCAAGTGCTGTTTGTCATCATTTTCAGCCTATTTCTTTTTGTTCAATCCAATGAAATAGAATGTCTAAGTATGTATTTAAAAAAGTAAAAGAATACATAGGGGTGCAGTTTCAGATCTTCCCAGCCCTTTCCTTAGGATGATATATCCGCTTTGCTGCTCCTGGGGTCCAGGGAAAAGATAAGTACACGCTCAACTAAAATCTCCAATGCACTTAGCCACCTACACAAGCACACATCTTGAACTGATTATAGCTTTCCCATGATGTTTACCTCCATAGTTGTGGTTTTCAGACTTTGGCAACTGCATGTTGTTACATGTGTGTTGTAAGTCCTGTGTGTTGCCTTGTCAAACCTTCACATGAATGTTCTTTATTTTCCTTTGCAATAATGTCAAATAAAACATGTTTTGATGCAGGAGAAACTAAAAACTCTTTTTTAATTCGAAATTGCATTGTCATTGCTCTTGTTATCCAATCTAATGTATAAAGAAGAATGTGAATAAAAAGAGGGAGAGGAAAGCATATTTGTAAATGTGCTCTTTTTCATTTTTGTATTTTTTTTTAAACTTCCTAATATTTGCATTTTAATTCTAACATACTTTATTATATAGTGGACATTTTTTTCTGTGCTATGTATGTATACTGTATGTATATATATATATATATATATATATATATATATATATATATATATATATATATATATATATATATATATATATATATATATATATACAGTACAGACCAAAAGTTTGGACACACCTTCTCATTCAAAGAGTTTTCTGTATTTTCATGACTATGAAAATTGTAGATTCACACTGAAGACATCAAAACTATGAATTAACACATGTGGAATTATATACATAACAAAAAAGTGTGAAACAACTGAAAAATGTCATATTCTAGGTTCTTCAAAGTAGCCACCTTTTGCTTTGATTACTGCTTTGCACACTCTTGGCATTCTCTTGATGAGCTTCAAGAGGTAGTCACCTGAAATGGTCTTTCAACAGTCTTGAAGGAGTTCCCCGAGAGATGCTTGGCACTTGTTGGCCCTTTTGCCTTCACTCTGCGGTCCAGCTCACCCCTAAACCATCTCGATTGGGTTCAGGTCCGGTGACTGTGGAGGCCAGGTCATCTGGCGCAGCACCCCATCACTCTCCTTCTTGGTCAAATAGCCCTTGATGCCTTCAGTGTGACTCTACAATTTTCATAGTCATGCAAATAAAGAAAACTCTTTGAATAAGAAGGTGTGTCCAAACTTTTGGTCTGTACTGTATATATATATATATATATATATATATATATATATATATATATATATATATATATATATATATATATATATATATATATATATACATATATATATATATATAAATATATATATATATAAAGTAAGAACGTCTGTCTGGGATTACATAAAGAGACAAAATCAACATCCACTGACGATATGTAGTTAGTTTTTAAAGATTTTTGGAACAACCTACCTGTCCAATTCAAAAACTTCAAAAACTGTATGTACATGTACCTAGAAGAATTGGTGCTGTTTGTCAGGCAAATGGTGGTCACACCAAATATTTATTTGATTTGGATTTCTCTTGTGTTATTTTACTTTCCATTTAGTCATTTGATAAAACACAAATTAGCACTAGTATTTTTGAAAACCTTTTTTTCAGAAGTCCCTAAAACTTGTTCTGTACTGTATATATCTACAGTAACTGCTCAGTAGTGTATATATGTGTGTGAATGTAGCAGATCCTTAAAGGTGGTATCACTAAATGGACATTCCACAAACACTTGATCGGCTTGAGCTCAACACTATGAAATTTTAAAAACATCATGATTTAAAAAAGAAAATCCTAGATCTTTCCCGGACTGAAACATAATTAGCTATGTAGCAGAAATCTAAATGTCGACAAAACAAAAGCCTGAATATTTTGTCTGCAGTGAAATGATATTATATTACTTACTGTATATTTAAGCAATATTTCAAATGAAAGAAAGGAGTCATTACTTATAGCAATGTCTTTTTTCTATTGCATATTATGTAATGGTGGATGGTGAAAGGCCATCCAGAGTTGCACAATATAACTAGAAAATAACTAGAAGTAGGAGAAATATAATTACTTGTAAACATGTTTACAAAGAATGGCCCCTTGAGCTAGATTATCTATCAAAAAGTGAAGTGGGCCCAAAACAAGAAATTCATCAGTCATTCATCAAATGAGACCTTACCACGTAAAGAGTCATAAAGAATAAGATGATCAATAGTTTCAAAGGGTGTTCGAAGTTCAAGAAACAATTAAAAACTATGATCAGGGGCCAGTAAAGTGTAATTTAGCACTTTAACCAGTGCTGTTTCAGTACTATGATGAACTGAAATACTGTCTGAACCATTTTGTGTATGGTAATCCTATGCATGTATGAGCCTACCTACTAAGCTACCACTATATTTTTATTAAACTTATTTTACTTATTTAAAGTTATGGGAATGTATGCTTGATGCAGTGTGTGACAGTAGCATTCAAAGAACACATGATGTATACACATATTGAGTGTTTCTTTAATCAAAGGTTGGAGGTTCTTTATAATGAGTAGGTTTTATTAATTTCAGATTTACCCCTACTAAAGCTAGAATAGTCACAAAATGCTGTTTTCATAGAGTCTTGAAAGTACTTAAGCCTCCAGAAGTTACTGCTTATTCTACAGAAACAATCATGTCTGCAAAATCATGTAGAAATTCAGAATATGGCCTAGTTCATTATTTTGATATTATGGATATGCATTATATTAGTATAAATATATAGTTATTTATATAGTTTATAGTTAATAATTATTCTCAGGCAATAGTTACTTTCTAAAGAATTAAATGCTGTGGACACATGATCATTATAGCTATATTTGGGCACAATTGTCACCAATGCACAACTATATAAGGTGTTTTTATATGTTGTTATATTGCACATTTCTCTTTACTAGAATTAAGGGGTCAAACCACAGAATGTTCCAGCATGAAAATAAGGTCCATAGAGACATGGTTTGTCAAGGTTATAAAAGAGCCATAACCACAACCCCACTGAACACCTGTTGAATAAATTGGAACACTACATGAAAGTCCTCTTTGCCCAACCTCACTAACTGAAAGCTTCCCAGAAGAGATTATTACAACTGATAAGGAGAACTAAATCTGAAATGGGATGTTCATAAAGCATATATTTACCAAATTGTTAATATTTAAAACAGCATATAAGGAGAGCTTCCTAAGCTATAGAAAACCTCTACATATCCATCCACCCTTATAGACAATGACAAAACAATAATCTTAACATCACATGACTTAAACTGACAAAGTTATAAATTTAAAGCCAGACAATCTAAAAAGTAATCATGTAGATAACAATATAACTACACTGACCAGACATAACATTATGACATTATAATGTTATGACCGGTGAGTGAATAACACTGATTATCTCTTTATCATGGCATCTGTTATTTGGTGTGATATATTAGGCAGCAAGTGAACATTTTATCCTCAAATGTCAAATCAAGGGGCTTTTATTGTCATTTCTACCATACACAGTGGTACACAGTACATAGTGAAAATGAGACAACATTTCTCCAGAACCCTGGTGCTACACTAAACAACATAGAGTTACAGCACACAACATAAAGCTACATAAAGTGCATCGAGTGCAACCTAATGCAAACAGTGCAGAAGAAAAATATTGCAGACAGACAAACACAAAATAGCGCCAACCAGTAAACCTACTTTATATTCTGAATACAATGTACTGTGTGTGTTAGAAGAGGTTTTTGAGCGAATTTGTCCAGGGCCAAATTGTGATGGCTAGATGACTGTCAGGACAGGTCAGGACTGTTTTGTCAGCAAACGGGGAACCAACACAATTTTGGGCAGGTGGTCATGATCGTTAGCCATAAAGTTATACCTCACCAGTGTAAATCAGCTCATTAAATAAAATGTTTCCCTTTTGAGAGAGCAACCTGATTTCACTAAGCCCTTCAACTTATGCATTAAATTCTTCACCTTAGTATGTAATATATCTTTATGAATAAAGTATAATAAAACAAATGTCACAGAAATGGTTACAGTTAAAGTTTAATTACTAAAAATCTTCACTTTATGCAATCATGTTTTTTTAATAGCATACTGCTTTTGGATATTTATGCAGTGTATTATTTGCCTAGATTCCAAAATAAGCAGCGAACAAAATGTCTCTGTCTAGTCAGTGTTTAACTTGGCTGAACTTATTTTTTAAGCTCCAGAGCCAAAAAGAAACTTTTTTTTATTTCCTCAACTAAGCTTTTGTTCAGCAACTTTATGATCTTTAGAGAGTCATGTTTAACTTTCTGGAGGATCCAGACAGGATGCAGCGTGTAATGATTGTAAAATGTTGGGGGAAAGAGAAGAGGTACAAACTGCTGATAACACTAACAATAACACTATCACTAACACGAACATATAAAAGTAAAAAAAAAAAGTTATAAAAAAGTTTTTAAAGTACAGAACTACTAATGTGTCTAATACATTTTGTTTCAAATGATCAGACTTTAAAAGTAAACAAATGAGGAATCAAAAAGAACAGTAAAAGAAGAAAGCAACTTTGCTATGTGGCAGAGATCATCTAAAAATGAAAAGATTATGGATGGCAAATATGTGCCATGCTAAGAAGTAGTGTGACACTAGTCCACAGTTTTGGCAAACTAGCAGAGGTTTGGTGCATATAATGTGAATTATTTAGCTAGCCTGGAAGAATTTGTCATTTGGCTTAAAATATCTTGATAGCTTGGTCTTTTAACATATATAGAAAGTTGTTTTATGCAGTTTATTAGTAAATATTTGGAATATTTTACTCAGTCGTTAAGGATTGCATTAGAATCTAGAGTCGAAAGTATTAAAGGCAATTGTTTTTAATTGCAATCAGTTACACTTGGTTGATGTGTTTAATATATTTTTGCTTTTCGCCATTGTAATGTTAGAAGATTACCACTGGCTCCGCATTTGCTTGCACACTACATTATTTGCTAAACTTTACTTCACTTTACAAAGGCCACCTGCTTTAACAGAGGCCAATGAAATATTTTGAATATCTGGTTTATCTTGGATGGAGTCTTAATATATTTAAGTATAGAATGCCATGCGACAGTCCTTGCTGTAGGGAAAATAATCCATGCTTTGGTGGAGTCACAAGGCCCAATCAGAAGTGGAGGACTTATACATATGAACTAGGACAATCATATTTCACTAGGTTCAAAAACATTCATTTATAAGATTTTCACAAGACAATCACAATGACAATTTATAAGAACAATATAAAGAAATTTATAGAAACTGGAAGCCATGTTTCAAATAGAAAAGGGTCAATTGCCAAAAGACATTTGTCAAATCAAAGATAGAATGAAATGACCTGGGTAATTGAGCAGCTTGCCAAAAGAAAGCTTTGAATGCACATACATTTTGCTAAAAAATAATACGGATAACTTATTCATCCAGATAACTTGATATACATTTTATATTTTAAGGGTTGTAAGATCACAGCATTGTGTTATAGAACATTTTTGTCTACTGAAAAAAACAATCATGTTTTTTATATTTAATATAAATCATATGTGTATCAAGTATGTGTTTGCCAAAAGTCAGTGATGGAATTCCCCACATTACATAGTCGGTCTAGTGCACTTCCACCAAAGTCCTGGCTGAGGTGAAAAGAAGTGTTCAATAATCCTCATCTACACTATCTTTAAGACTATCTTAATATTAATCTTTATATCTTAATATCTTACTATCTTAATATTACAGAGAATATAAGAGCATGGTATCTTGCTCTTTTGATTGTAAAAATAATTGTGATTGTCTTGTGGAAAAAAATCTAAAGAAATGTCCAACTGGTTCAACAGGGACAGTGTATGAATCTCTTGAATGAATCATTTTTAAGATGGTTAGATATTATTGTAAGTCCTGAGCAAATGCTGTGCCAGTGCTGATCTTCTAACCAATTCTTCTTCTTCTTCTTCTTCTTTCGGCTGCTCCCATTAGGGGGTCGCCACAGCGGATCATCCGTCTCCATACCACCCTGTCCTCTACATCTGCCTCTTTCACACCAACTACCTGCATGTCTTCCCTCACCACATCCATGAACCTCCTCCTTGGCCTTCCTCTTTTCCTCCTACCTGGTGGCTCCATCTTCAGCATTTTTCTACCAATATAATTCATGTCCCTTCTCTGCACATGTCCAAACCATCTCAATCTCGCCTCCCTCACCTTGTCACCAAAACATCCTACATGTGCTGTCCATCTAATAAACTCATTTCTAATCTTGTCCATCCTCGTCACTCCCAACGAAAACCTTAACATCTTCAGCTCTGCTACCTCCAGCTCCACCTCCTGTCTTTTACTCAATGCCACTGTCTCTAATCCATACAACATCGCAGGTCTCACCACAGTCCTATAAACTTTCCCTTTCATTCTTGCAGATAACCTACTATCACAAATCACTCCTGTCACTCTTCTCCACCCACTCCACCCTGCCTGCACTCTTTTCTTTACTTCTCTAACACACTCTCCATTACTTTGCACTGTTGACCCCAGGTACCTGAACTCCTCCACCTTCTCCACCTCTTCTCCCTGCAACCGCATCACTCCACTGCCCTCCCTCTCATTCACACACATGTACTCTGTCTTACTCCTACTGACTTTCATTCCCCTTCTCACAAGCGCATATCTCCACCTCTCCAGGCTCTTCTCAACCTGCTCTCTACTCTCACCACAAATCACAATATCATCTGCAAACATCATAGTCCAGGGAGACTCCTGTCTGACCTCGTCCGTCAACCTGTCCATCACCACTGCAAACAGAAAAGGGCTCAGGGCCGGTCCTTGATGCAGTCCAACCTTCACCCTGAACCAGTCTGTCGTACCTACTGCACACTTCACTGCCGTCACACTGTCCTCATACATGTCCTGCACCACCCTCACATACTTCTCTGACACACTTGACTTCCTCATACAATACCACAACTCCTCTCTCGGCACCCTGTAGTACGCTTTCTCTAAATCCACAAATACACAATGCAGCTCCTTCTGTCCTGCTCTATACATCTCCATCAACATCCTCAAAGCAAATAAGGCATCTGTGGTGCTCTTCCTCGGCATGAAACCATACTGTTGCTCACAGATGGTCACCTCTTCTCTCAGCCTGGCTTCCACTACTCTTTCCCATAACTTCATGGTGTGACTGATAAACTTAATTCCCCTGTAGTTACTGCAGGTCTGCACATCTCCCTTATGCTTAAAGATCGGTACCAGCACACTCCTTCTCCATTCCTCAGGCATCCTCTCCCCTTCCAGAATCCTGTTAAACAATCTGGTTAAAAACTCCACTGCCATCTCTCCTAAACATCTCCACGCTTCTACCGGTATGTCATCTGGTCCAACCGACTTTCCATTCTTCATCCTCTTAATCGCTGCTCTAACTTCCTCCTTACTTATCCTATCTACATCCTGCTTCACCAACTCCACATCCTCCAACCTTCTCTCTCTCTGATTTTCCTCATTCATCAGCTGCTCAAAATACTCCCTCCATCTTCTCAACACACTCTCCTCATTAGTCAACACATTTCCCTCTCCGTCCTTTATTGCTCTAACTTGCAGTACATCCTTCCCAGCTCGGTCCCTCTGCCTGGCCAATCGGTATAAATCCTTTTCTCCTTCCTTAGTGTCCAACCTCTTATACAGCTCCTTATATGCCTTTTCCTTGGCTTTCGCCACATCCCTTTTTACCTGCTGCCGCATCTCCTTGTACTCCTGCCTACTTTTCTCATCACTCTGTCGATCCCACTTCTGTTTTGCCGACCTCTTTCCCCTAATGCTCTCCTGCACTTCCTCATTCCACCACCACGTCTCCTTGTCTTGCTTTCTATTTCCAGATGTCACACCAAGTACTTTTCTAGCTGCCTCCCTCATCACTCCTGCAGTAGTTGCCCAATCATCCGGCACCTCTTCACCACCACCAACCCCCTGTCTGACCTCTTCCCTGAACCTCACACTACACTCTTCCTCCTTCAATTTCCACCATCTTATTCTTCTTTCAATCCTTACTTTCCTCCTCTTCTTCTTCGCCTCCAAAACCATCCTACAGACCACCATCCGATGCTGTCTAGCTACACTGTCCCCCGCCAACACCTTACAGTCTCCAATCTCCTTCAGGTTGCATCTCCTACACAGAACATAATCCACCTGTGTGCACCTTCCTCCACTCTTATACGTCACCCTATGATCCTCCTTCTTCTTAAAATACGTGTTCACCACTGCCATTTCCATCCTTTTAGCAAAATCTACAACCATCTGCCCTTCCACATTCCTCTCCTTAAAACCATACCTACCCATCACCTCCTCATCACCTCTGTTCCCTTCACCTACATGCCCATTAAAGTCTGCCCCAATCACCAATCGTTCTTTCCTAGGTACACCATCTACCACTTCATCTAATTTACTCCAGAATCTTTCCTTCTCCTCCATCTCACAGCCAACTTGTGGAGCATAGGCACTGATGACATTTATCATCATCCCTTCAACCTCCACCTTCACGATCATCACCCTATCAGAAACTCTCTTCACCTCCAATACACTCTTACTGTACTCTTCCTTCAGAATCACCCCTACACCATTTCTCTTTCCATCCACACCATGATAAAACAGTTTAAACCCACCTCCAATGTTCCTGGCCTTACTCCCTTTCCACTTGGTCTCCTGAACACACAGCATATCTACCTTTCTCCTCTCCATCATATCAGCTACCTCTCTCCCTTTACCCGTCATAGTACCAACATTTAAAGTACCAACCCGAACCTCTACTCTCCTACACTGCTCCTTTTCCTGCCGTCTCTGTAGACGTCTTTCTCCTCTCCTTCTCCTCCTTCGGCCAACAGTAGCCCAATTTCCACCGGTACCCTGTCGGCTAACGATACCTGTGGCGGTCGTTGTTAACCCGGGCCTCGACCGATCCGGTATGAAATTCTCATTTGTGATCCGCATATTTGATTTGGCACATGTTTTACGCTGGATGCCCTTCCTAACGCAACCCTCCCCATTTACCCGGGCTTGGGACCGGCACTAAGAGTGCACTGGCTTGTGCCCCCCTAATGGCTGGGTTTGATCTTCTAACCAATTAATATTCATAATCAAACACTCACTTTATTACCTACTTATTAATAATGCTAATTACAATGGCAAAAAGCAACATGTTAAAAACATATAACAACAACCATCAAACGATTATTACCTTATACTAGCTGTAACTGATGCAATTATACAACACTATTATAATATCATACCTGCCTTTGATGCTTTCAACTCTAAAAAACTTAAAGACTGATTAAAATATAAAAAATTATCACTAATAAACTGCAGAAAATTACTCTGTATATACAGTGGGTACGGAAAGTATTCAGACCCCCTTAAATTTTTCACTTTTTGTTATATTGCAGCCATTTGCTAAAATCATTTAAGTTCATTTCTTTTTCTCATTAATGTACACATAACACCCCATACTGACAGAAAAACACAGAATTGTTGACCTTTTTGCAGATTTATTAAAAAAGAAAAACTGAAATATCACATGGTCCTAAGTATTCAGACCCTTTGCTGTGACACTCATATATTTAACTCAGGTGCTCTCCATTTCTTCTGATCATCCTCAAGATGGTTCTACACCTTCATTTGAGTCCAGAAATTTTTGATTATACTGATTGGACTTGATTAGGAAAGCCACACACCTGTCTATATAAGACCTTACAGATCACAATGCATGTCAGAGCAAATGAGAATCATTAAGGTCAAAGGAACTGCCTGAAGAGCTCAGAGACAGAATTGTGGCAAGGCACAGATCTGGCCAAGGTTACAAAAAAATTTCTGCTGCACTTAAGGTTCCTAAGAGCACAGTGGCCTCCATAATCCTCAAATGGAAGACGTTTGGGACGACCAGAACCCTTCCTAGAGCTGGCCGTCCGGCCAAACTGAGCTATTGGGGGAGAACAGCCTTGGTAAGAGAGGTAAAGAATAACCCAAAGATCACTGTGGCTGAGCTCCAGAGATGCAGTCGGGAGATGGGAGAAAGTTGTAGAAAGTTAACCATCACTGCAGCCCTTCACCAGTGGGGCTTTATAGCAGAGTGGCCCGACGGAAGCCTTTCCTCAGTGCAGGACACATGAAAACCCGCATGGAGTTCTCCAAGATGGTGAGAAATAAGATTCTCTGGTCTGATGAGACCAAGATAGAACTTTTTGGCCTTAATTCTAAGCGGTATGTGTGGAGAAAACCAGGCACTGCTCATCACCTGTCCAGTACAGTCTCAACAATGAAGCATGGTGGTGGCAGCATCATGCTGTGGGGGTGTTTTTCAGCTGCAGGGACAGGACGACTGGTTGCAATCAAGGGAAAGATGAATGCGGCCAAGCACAGGGATATCCTGGACGAAAACCTTCTCCAGAGTGCTCTGGACCTCAGACTGGGCCGAAGGTTTACCTTCCAACAAGACAATGACCCTAAGCACACAGCTAAAATAACGATGGAGTGGCTTCACAACAACTCCGTGACTGTTCTTGAATGGCCCAGCCAGAGCCCTGACTTAAACCCAATTGAGCATCTCTGGAGAGACCTAAAAATAGCTGTCCACCAACGTTTACCGTCCAACCTGACAGAACTGGAGAGGATCTGCAAGGAGGAATGGCAGAGGATCCCTGAATCCAGGTGTGAAAAACTTGTTGCATCTTTCCCAAAAAGACTCATGGCTGTATTAGATCAAAAGGGGGCTTCTACTAAATACTGAGCAAAGGGTCTGAATAATTAGGACCATGTGATATTTTAGTTTTTCTTTTTTAATAAATCTGCAACAGTGTCAACAATTCTGTGTTTTTCTGTCAATATAGGGTGCTATGTGTACATTAATGAGAAAAAGAAATGAACTTAAATGATTTTAGCAAATGGCTGCAAAATAAAAAAGAGTGAAAAATTTAAGGGGGTCTGAATACTTTCCGTACCCACTGTATGTTAAAAGACCAAGCTGTCAAAACAATTTGAGGGAAATGACATATATGACCAGTCTAGCTGAATAATTCACATTATGTGCACCAAACTTCTAGCTTACTGCATGCTTGCCAAAATTGTGGTCTAATGATACACTACTTCTTAGCATAGCACATTTGTCATCCACAACTGTTTCATTATTAAGTTTGTTTTGCTGCTTAGCAAATTTTGCTACCTATTTTGCTACTTTTCTTTTTTTTTATATTTGTTTCATTTAGAAAAATGTGAACATTTTAACTTAGAGCTAAAACACAAAACTGTAAAGTCCTTTTTGAACATGAGCATCTGTTTTGGCAGAAATCTGTGACTTCTCTGGTACTCCAGCATTCTTCCCAATTCCCCCTGAATCAGCTTTCCTTTCTGTTCAGCTTGCTGCACACAACCACATCCGGGGTGAGTCTCTATGTGGTTTTATATGAGGCAGATGAAATCAGGCAAGCAGGAAAATTTAAATTTAATTTATTTTTATTTGCATAGCTTTTTTTGTCTCAAAGCAGTTTTAAACAGATAATGTGGTAAGAAATAATGAATAAGATTCTTGTTCTTTATAAATCAAAATTTTGGTGAATGCAGCAAGGAAAAACTCTCTGAGATGGCATAAGAAAGAAACCTTGAGACTCAAGAGGGAACCCATCCTCATCTTGTTGTTTTGGCTTTGGTGTGCATTGATGGTAATTAAATAAAAACTGTAGTCCTGAGTCATTGAAGCAGACTGTTAACATTAAGTACTGTCCAAAGCCACCCTTAAAGCACCTGGGGTACTTCTCAGTTTTTATGGATTCCCAGGTCGTTGATGTAAAACAATCCCCAGCTGCACAGAGTGGCCTCCAATCGAAGAAAACACCATTCAGAGGCAGGCTAGGAACAAAGAGGGTAGATCTGAGGAGAGGGACGGAACAGTGGTCACTGGTACCTCAGGAGCATGTTTATATCATCCGAGAGAGAGAGAGAGAGAGAGAGAGAGAGAGAGAAGAGGGTGACGGAGGAAAATATATGGATTATTAAGTATCCTTATTTTTGTATAAAAGTTAAGGATACTGTACAGCTGGGGACTCTGGCAAGACTCGCTATGGCAGCATAACTAAAATGGAGAGTCAGAAGATAACACAGTCAAGAGGGATCTCTCTCTCTCTGGGATAAGAGACGCCACCACACCACCATCAACAAACATGAGTGAACACGTAGGAGTAAGAGGACGACAGCATACAAATATCCCAGTTCACCGAACACTCTATATCCATGATCCCTCCAGATCTGCTCCTTTACCTAAAAAAAAACTACAGATAAAAGGCTTGACTAAATAAATAATATAAATGCTGGATGCCCTTCCTAACGCAACCCTCCCTATTTATCCGGGCTTGGGACCTGCACTAAGGCTTGTGCGACCCTAATGGCTGGGATTGGTTCCCTGACCGGGGATCGAACCCGGGCCGCAGCGGTGAGAGCGGCGCATCCTAACCACTAGGGAACCTTATAAACTTTCTTTTCGCCTTCTCCCGTTAAGGGTCGCCACAGCGGACCATCCGCATGTTTTGATTTGGCACATGTTTTTATGCTGGATGCCCTTCCTAGCGCAACCCTCCCCGTTCATCCGGGCTTGGGACCGGCACTAAGGCTTGTGCAACCTTGATGGCTGGGGTTGGTTCCCTGACCAGGGATCGAACCCGGGCCGCAGCGTTGAGAGCGCCGCATCCTAACCACTTGACCACCAGGGAACCTTTATTTATGCACTTACTCAAACACCCACACAGTAATCTCACAAAAGTGAGTACACCCCTCACATTTCACATTTTACCATTGTGAGCACCATTGTTATCCAGCACTGCCTTAATCCTCCTGGGCATGGAATTCACCAGAGCTGCACAGAGCAAACAGGTTGTTGCTGGGATCATATTCCACTCCTACAAAATGACATCACAGGGCTGCTGGATGTTAGACAAATGGTGCTTCTCCACCTTCCTTTTGAGGATGACCCACAGGTGCTCAATAGGGTTAAAGTCCAGAGACATACTTGGCTACTCCATCAAGTTCAGCTTTCTCAGCAAGGCAGTTGTCATGTTGGCGGTGTGTTTACAGTTGTTTTCATGTTGGAAAACTGCTGTTTGGCCCAGTTTCTGAAGGGAGGGCTTCGTGTTCTGCTTCAGAATGCCACAGTTTATGTTGTAATATATATTCCCTTTTATGAACCGAAGCTCCCAAGTACCAGCAGCACTAATGCAGCCCTAAACCATGATGCTACTACCACCATGCTTGACTGTAGGGAAGACACAATTTTCTAGGTACTTCTCACCAGGGTGTCACCACAATATCTGAAAAAAACAAGTTTATTTAAGTCTCCTCAAACCACATGAAATTATTCCAGTAATATATGCTCTTTGACATGTTGTCTTCAGCAAACTGTGGGCTTTCTGGTGGGCCAGCTCCAGAAGAGGATTCCTTCTGGGATGACAGCCATGTAAACTGACTTGTTGTAGTGTGCAGCGTATGGTTTGAGCACTGACAAGCAGACCATCAGCTTCTGCAACCTCTAAAGCAATGCTGGCAGCATTCATCTGTTTTTAGAGCCAGCTTCTGCACCTGAAGCACAGAACGAAGACTCAAGTTCTTTGATCGGCCCTTGTGAACCCTGCCCACTGTACTGTAACTCAGTTTCAGGGTGTTACCGATCTTCTTATACCCTCTGCCATCTTCGTGGAGAGCAACAATTCTAATCCTCAAATCCTCAGAGTTCTTTGCCATGACATGTCATGCTGAACAACCAGTGGTCAGTATGAGAGAATTGTACTCAAAGAACCAAATTTTAACTGCTTCAATACAAGATAAACAAATTTGTATGGTCCTGTCAAGGAGACAAAAACATGAATATGATGAATAGGACATGTGGCTTTGCATGGTTAAGTGATGTACAGCTGTTCACTGCTAATCCCTTAGCGTGTACTCACTTTTGTTGCCAGCTATTTTGACAATAATGGCTGTATGTTGAATTTATTTTCAGAGGACAGTAAATCTATACTGCTATTTGACAACTCTAAAATATATCCAAGTATTGAGTTTTGTTAGATACTGTATGTGTAATGCAGTGTGATGCTCAGGGCAATGTTTTACTGAAAAACCTTGGGCACTGGCATTCATTTGGATGCTGCTTTACCATGTACCCCTTATTTAAACACTGCTGAAGACCCAGTAAAACCTTTCATAGCAATTGTATTTTGTAAATGCAGTGCTCAGCATCACACTTTCGTAATTGTTAAGGAATTGTTTGAAAATGGAAAAAACAGATCAATGTGTTGACTTTGCTTCCAAATTCCCCAGATCTCCAAAAGGCCCAAACCATGAAGGCTCCACCTCCCAATATAAAGGACCTGCTGCTAACATCTTGGTGCCAGATACCACAGCATTCCTACAACTGTTTGTGATCCATTAACCTTCTTCTGCATTTTACTTTTTTCCAAATGGAGTTATGAACTGGGGTGTCTACTTAGTACTTTTTGATATCTGTCCTAAGTCTTTGATTAGACAGAGCAAAAGTAGATAAGAAAAAGGTAGATAATAAACAAAAGTTTAGGGATTCAAAATACTCACATCAGAAGTATCATAAGAGACATGTTACTTTTTTTTTATTAATTGCAACTTAATTATAAATATTTAGTTGTTCTAAATGTACCATGTTCTAAATGTACCATGTTCTAAATTTTTTATACTCTAATCTAATCTAATTTGTGCTATTAAAATATTTTTAACATGTAAAAATGTATATAAATGCAGCACGCATTTATGTTTGATGTTTGATAAAAAATATTCATTCATTCATTCATTCATTTTCTCCCGCTTATCCGTAATTTGGGTCGCGGGGGCAGCAGTCTAAGCAGGCCCCCGCCTTCGACTGCTGCCCAATCCTCACAGCACCGTCCCTTACAGTCCCTCCTGCTGGTGGTGAGCCTACGGGAAGGCGGCCCCACGTCACTCCGACGTCACGGACCTTGATATTTCCCTCGTAAGGGACCCCCGGAGCATAGAGGGTTAAGGGCCTTGCTCAAGGGCCCAAGAGTGGCAGCTTGGCGATACCGGGGCTTAAACCCCCGACCTTCCGATCGGCAACCCAGCGCCTTAACCGCTGGAGCCACCACTCCCCTGATAAAAAAAAAAAATATAAAAAAATAATAATAAAAAAAAAAATAATAATAATAATAATTCTAATAATATATATATTATTATATTATAATAATATATATTATATAATTATATTATATAATGTGTTAACGCAAATATATATATATATATATATATATATATATATATATATATATATATATATATATATATATATATATATATATATTGATCATCCGTCTCCATCTCCATGTTACTCTGTCCTCTACGTTTGCCTCTTTCAAACCAACTTTCCTCTTTTTTTCCTTCCTGGCGGCTCCATCCTCAGCATTCTCTAAAAGATATACCCCATGTCTCTCCTCTGTACATGTCCAAACCATCTAAATTGTGCATCTCACATTTTGTCTACAAAACATCCTACATGCGCTGTCTCTTTAATAAACTCGTTTCTAATCCTGTCCATAATCGTCACTCCCAATGAAAATCTCAGCATCTTCAGCTCTGCCACCTCCAGCTCCACATCCTGTCTTTTAGGCCACTGTCCCAAAAACCATACAACAATGCAGGTCTCACCACAGTCCTATAAACTTTCCCTTTCACTCTCGCAGATACTCTTCTATCACAAATCACTCCTGCTATCACTCTTTCCCACCCACTCCACCCTGCCTGCACTCTTTTCTTCACTTCTCTAACACACTCTCCATTACTTTGCACTGTTGACCCCAGGTACTTAAACTTCTCCACCTTCTACTGACTTCTCATCCTTCTCATCCCACCTTCCAGAATTTTGTTAAAAAAATCTTGTTATAAACTCCACTGCCCTCTCATCTAAACATATGCATGCTTCTACTGGTACATCATCTGGTCCAACCGACTTTCCACAGTTTATCCTCTTAATTGCTTCTCTCACTTCCTCCTTACTAATCCTCTCCACATCCTGCTTCACCATCTTCACACCATCCAACTCCTCTTATGCCTTTTCCTTGGCTTTTGCCACATCCCTCTTAACCTGCTGCTGCATCTCCTTGTACTCCTGCCTACGTTTACTTATCTGTCTGCCAATCCCAATACTGTTTTGCCAAACTCTTTCTCCTTATGCTTTCCTCATTCCACCACCACATCTTTTTGTCTTCCTTTCTCTTTCCAGATGTCACACCAAGTACCTTTCTAGCTGTCTCCCTTTTCACTTCTGCAGTAGTTGCCCAGTCATCCAGCACCAATCATCAAAACCGAGCCCCTGTCTGACCTCTTCCCTGAATGTCACACTACAGTAGTCCTCCTTTAGTTTCCACTATCTATTCCACCAATCCTCCTCCTCTTCTTCTTTACTTTTAAAGCCATCCTACAGACCACCCTCCAGACCACCATGTCTTGCTAAACTGTCCCCTGCCAACGCCTTGCAGTCTCCAATCTCTTTCAGGTTGCATATCCTGCATAGAATGTAGTCCATCATGTGTGCACCTTCCTCCACTCTTATACGTCACCCTCTGCTCCTCCTTTATCTTAAAATAAGTGTTTACCACTGTCATTTCCATCCTTTTACCAAAATCTACCACCATCCAACCTTTCACATTCCTCTCCTTAACGCCATACTTACCTATCACTTCCTCACCACCGATACCCTGTTGGCTAACAATACCTGTGGCGGTTGTTAGTAAACCGGCCCTCGACCGATCCAATATGAAATTCAGGTTTTTGTATATATATATATATATATATATATATATATATATATATATATATATATATATATATATATATATGTATATATATATATATATATATGTATATATATATATATATATATATATATATATATATATATATATATATATATATATATATATATATACCGGCCACTTTATTAGGTACACCTGTCCAACTGCTCGTTAATGGAAATTTCTAATCAGCCAATCACATGGCAGAAACTCAATGCATTTAGGCATGTAGACATACATATACATATATATATATATATATATATATGTATATGTATATATATATGTATATATATATATATATATATATATATATATATATATATATATATATATATATATATATATATATATATATATATATATATATACCGGCCACTTTATTAGGTACACCTGTCCAACTGCTCGTTAATGGAAATTTCTAATCAGCCAATCACATGGCAGCCAATCACATGGCAGAAACTCAATGCATTTAGGCATGTAGACATGGTCAAGACGATCTGCTGCAGTTCAAACCGATCGTCAGAATGGGGAAGAAAAGTGATTTAAGTGACTTTGAACATGGCATGGTTGTTGGTGCCAGACGGGCTGGTCTGAGTATTTCAGAAACTGCTAATCTACTGGGATTTTCACGCACAACCATCTCTAGGGTTTACAGAGAATGGTCCGAAAAAAAGAAAATATCCAGTGAGCAGCAGTTCTGTGGGCACAAATGCCTTGTTGATGCCAGAGCTCAGAGGAGAATGGCCAGACTGGTTCGAGCTGATAGAAAGGCAACAGTAACTCAAATAACCACTCGTTACAACCGAGGTATGCAGAAGAGCATCTCTGAACACGTCGAACCTTGAGGTGGATGGGCTACAGCAGCAGAAGACCACACCGGGTGCCACTCTTGACAGCTAAGAACAGGAAACTGAGGCTACAATTCACACAGGCTCACCAAAATTGGACAATAGAAGATCGGAAAAACATTGCCTGGTCTGATGAGTCTCGATTTCTGCTGCGACATTTGGATGGTAGGGTCAGAATTTGGTGTCAACAACATGAAAGCATGGATCCATCCTGCCTTGTATCAACGGTTCAGGCTGGTGGTGGTGTAATGGTGTGGGGGATATTTTCTTGGCACACTTTGGGCCCATTAGTACCAATTGAGGATCGTGTCATTTCCAAAAAAAAACATTATTTTGCAAAAAACACACTGATCAAAATTAGAAAACAACAATGACTGTAGAATAAAAAAAGATTACAACATAATTTTCTGAAGGTTACAACAGTCAGCAATTAGTAGGAAGTGTACAGGCCTCTGCTCTGAATGACTTCAGCACATCTGCGGCCACAGGACAGCACTAATCTCTCACACTGCTCTGGTGTGATTTTCGTCCACTCTTCTTCCAGTCTCCTCCACAGTTCGGTGACTGTAGTGAGTTTCTTGGCCATAACTTTGTCGCTAAGGATTTTCCAGAGGTTCTCTATTGGGTTGAGATCAGGACTCTGGGCAGGCCATGTCATTATTTCAATGTTTTCAGTTTCAAGGAACTGCTTTACCCGTTTTGCTGTGTGACATGAAGCGTTGTCCTGCGTGAACACTGCGAGCTGACTGGGTGATGAACGCAGGGAAGGAACCATATGTTGTTAAAGAAGGTTCTGATAAACATTTGCATTCACTCTGCCATGTAGCTGTATAAGAGGCCCAACTCCTGCTGCAGAAAACATGCCCCAAACCATGACACTTCCTCCTCCACTTTTCACTGACTTCTTTACACACTTTGGGTTCAGTCTTTCTCCAGTTTGTTGCCGAACATAATGTTTCCCATCGGACCCAAATAAATTTAACTTGCTTTCATCACTGAAGTGAACATTTGGACCAGTTCTCCTCTGTCCACACAACATGCTTAGTCTAGCCTTTTGATTATTTGATTATTTGATTATTAGATTATTTGCTAATGAGAGGTTTGGTCACTGCAGAGTGGGCTTTCAGTCCAAATGCTCTTAAACTTCGAGACACTGTATGACGAGACAGATCCTTACCCTGTTCAGCGCTAAACTGGTGAGCAATTCCAGCTGCAGTGTGGAAACGATTGCCCATTGAGATCTTCCGCAGTATCCTGTCCTCTCTTGTATTTGTCTTCCGTGGACTACCAGCCTTCTTGGCGGACTTAAATGAGTTTGTGATGTTGTAAAGATTCAATATTCTTGAAATCACAGATTTGGAACGACCAACTTGTCTTGCTATGGCTGATAGGGTCATCCCTTTGGCCTTTATCTGGACAACCTGCTGCCGGAGGCTTTCAGTCACTTTAGAACGGCCCACCATCTTGCAGAATCAGTGAAACTGGAAGTTAGGCTGCAAGTTAAATAGGGGTTGACAGATAATCAAGGAAATTAGCACCAGGTACCAGATTAACACCAATAACTGGGAGGAATCTGAAAGTGTTCTCTAATTTTGATCAGTGTGTTTTCTGCAAAATAATGTTTTTTTTTTTTTTTAAATGCCTTTTAAATGTTATTTTGTGTAAAGGTGTTCTGGTAGCATGGAATAGACAAGACAAAAACTCCTTCAACTGTTAAGCAGTGAAGATGAAATTTTTTCAGAATTGTTCAATTGTTTATATATTGTTCTCTAATTTTGATCGCCACTGTGTATATATATATATATATATATATATATATATATATATATATATATATATATATATATATATATATATATGTATATATATATGTATATATATATATATATATGTATATATATATATATATATATATATATATATATATATATATATATATATATATATATATATATATATATATATACACACACACACACACACACACACACTCACCGGCCACTTTATTAGGTACATACATATTTATTAGGTATATATTATATATATATATATATGCATGTGTGTGTGTGTGTGTGTTTGTGTGCACATTAGAAGTAGGTCTGATAATGTCGGAAATTTCTTGTCAGTTGGAAAATAAAAATAAATGTAAAATAGTCTCTCGAAGAAGCCAAGACACTAGAAAGAGTTGAGCAAAGGTAGAGTTTGTTGCGGCAAACCACAATCAACCTGAGAGCATCCGCATGTCATGACATCGATGGTCTGACCACACTTGGCATTTCTTCCTGTTTTTATACATTTTGACCCTTAACATTGATAACTCCCCAAACCTGGGTCCTCCTCAGTTACCATCAGTTATTACCATTATTGGAAATCTTCAGACATTAAACCTTCCCCCAAGTATTTTTAACTATCATTAATATTTAAATATTCCAACATTCAAAAGGTCAATTCTGATTACCATTATCCTCAAGATTCTTCAAGAGGGTTGGACCACAAAAAGTGGGAAGTATACAACTGTTTTACTTCATTATTTTACTTCACTTGGTTGCCCGTGCAATTTGATCATGCGTGAGTACTTTGCTTTTTCCTTATTTCATAGATTATTCTATATTATTATTTTGTTAGCAATTTTATTACTTTGCATAAGCTCAATATTCATTCATTCATTCATTTTCCCCCGCTTATCCGTAATTCGGGTCGCAGGAGCAGCAGTCTAAGCAGGCCCCCGCCTTCGACTGCTGCCCAATCCTCACAGCAACGTCCCTTAAGGTCCCTCCTGCAGGTGGTGAGCCCACGGGAAGGCGGCCCCACGTCACCCCGACGTCACGGACCTTAATATTTCCCTTGTAAGGGACCCCCGGAGCATAGAGGGTTAAGGGCCTTGCTCAAGGGCCCAAGAGTGGCAGCTTGGCGATACCGGGGCTCCAACCCCAGACCTGCCGATCGGCAACCCAGCGCCTTAACCGCTGGAGCCACCACTCCCCCTCCATAAGCTCAATAGTATTTTTTAAAATATATTCTTAACTTTATTACTTTGATGGTTTTAGTAGGCTGCTTAGGCTTTCCACAAATGTGGTAGATTTCACTGAAGAGGTATCATTCTCTTTTTTGGCCTGCACTTGGGGTGAGCTTCATGGAAGACGTTCTCAATCCGCTTTTATGACATTTATAATAAACTTCCTCGTTCAGGATTCATGCTGTTTGTGTGTTATTTTCGCCTGTGTTGGGTGGGGCCCCTTTTTCATGTATAGTGAGTGTTATGGGCACGTTCCTATGGGTTATGTTTACTCAAGCATAAATAAACTACTTTTTAATCCTACACTAAATATGAAGGAGCTAGATTATAAACGAAGAGCAAGATTTTAAATTCAATGTGCTGTTTAACATGAAGCCAGTGCAGCTGTTGAAGAGCAGGAGATGTGTGGTCCATTGTAGGAGTTCTTGTGAGTATTCATGCAGCTCTGCACCAACTGTAACTTATGTTTCTGGGGAAGACCCAAAAAACATTTGCAATAGTTAAAATGTGCGAGTTGACAAGAGTGTGAACTATAACAGCAGTGCTCCTCATTGAGAGGGTCAAGAGGAGGCGATTTATTTTATGGATGTGATAGCAAGCTGTCTGGGCGATCTTGTTAATATATGCTTCAAAAGCTCTTAACCTGTGTTGAAAGAGCAAAAGTAGAACTGTCAATACACATAGAGAAACTACCAGTCAGATCGATTATTTTTTTGTTTCCCACAAGGAGTATTTCAGTTTTACTACAGTTAAGTTTAAGAACATTATTTAAGAACCAAGTTTCAGACAGTTGAAAGAGAAGATGGAGGAAGGTCAGAAGTAGGTTTTGAGGACAGATAGCACTGGGTGTCATCAGCATAACAATGGAATTGAATATCATGTTTCCTATAGATACTTCCAAGTGGCAATAAATAAATGATAAATAGTAAGCGGCCTAGAGCTGAACCCTGCGGGACACCTGCAGTGATGCATAAACATTTGGACTTGAACTGGCCTAACTGAACAAATTGAGTGTGACCTGAAAGAAAAGATGTAAACCAAGCCAAGGAAGTATTTATCATAAGAGATAGTGTTAAATGTTGAGTTTAAGTCGAGAAGAATTAAAATAGACAAAAGTCCTTAGTCAGTCTCAGTACTATGGTGAGAGCAAAGGTCTAATTGGAATTTTACTTATAAGTTATTACAGATAGGTGATTGTGCACCTGAGCTGCAACTACCTTTTATAGAATTTTAACTAAAAATGGCAAATTGGAAATCAAAGTTATTTGGATGAGCACCTAGTTTCTTGAGTATAGAAGTTATGAATGCAGTCATTAAGTGAACAATGCCAGAGGTGAGAAAAGAATGCATGGTCTCAGTGATAAAAGTTAAAATGACTGACAGACAGACTTTTGACTAATCTAAAAGTTTT
This sequence comes from Silurus aristotelis, assembly GCF_946808225.1. NCBI lineage: Eukaryota > Metazoa > Chordata > Actinopteri > Siluriformes > Siluridae > Silurus > Silurus aristotelis. Next base: position 35,905,162 of record NC_139574.1, read on the forward strand.
AAGAGGGTATAACTGACAGGCGGTTAATTCAGATTTCCGAATTACTGAAGCGATCTCATCTGCTGTAGGAAGTTAAAGGTAAAGAGACCAGCAGATATCGATGAATATTTTCTATTTTTGCAGTGAAATAAATGAGAAAAGTGCTGCATAATTCAAGTGAGTGCAACTGTATAGGTAGAGAATCAGTAAGCTTAGACTGCAAAAAGAGGAGAAATAAGTATAAACCAGGAAAGGATTATACAAATTGCATAATTTCTTTTCCATTTAAGTAATTATCTTTAACAAATAGCGGATAGTAATTCTTTCCCCCCTCTCTTTTTTTTTTTTTTTTTTTTGACAAAATAAATAGATGCGACCCTATACGATTGGTCGGTGGGATACGAGGCGTTGTGACGTCACCGTGTTGAAGCAAATCACTCTTTGAAATGTAACAGAAGAGGGAAAAAGTCGTTGCAGATACAAACCGTGTGAATGAACGCAGTTTGCACACCCACACACACACACACACACACACACACACGCGCGCGCGCGCGCATGGACGCACACACACACACACACACACACACAGAGCTCAGGTCTGTGTCATTAAGACTTGTGCGGCGGCTCTGAGGATTTATATTTGTGCGATCTGATTGTCTTGGTAAGTTTGCATTGTTCTACTTGGTGTTTATTTGATTTTTATTTGCTCTTCAATAAGATTGCAAAGTCTATTTACGTGAAACTGTTCAATGATATTTACACACGAGGAGTTATGCCCAATCAGTAGAGTAAAATAGAAGCAGAATTATGAATATAATTAAGCAGAATTATAAACCTTGAATAAAGTTAAAAAGATTATTTTAAAAAAGGTAATGATTGCATTATTATTATTATTATTATTATTATTATTATTATTATTGTTATTATCATTAATAACAATAATAATAATAATAATTACATAGATAGATAAATAGATAGATAGATAGATAGATAGTTAGATAGATAGATAGATAGATAGATAGATAGATAGATAGATAGATAGATAGATAGATAGATAGATAGATAGATAGATAGATAGATAGATAGATAGATAGATAGATAGATAGATACTAGTGAACAGTAGTACTAGTAGAAAAGTTCTCCAAAATGCATATGCAATGCAATGCATTTTTATTTGTATAGCGCTTTTAACAATGAACATAGTCTCAAAGCAGCTTTACACAGATAATGTGGTGATTAAAAGTGAATATGTTCTTTATAAGTAAGTTTATCCCTGATGAGCAAGCCGGTGGCGACTGTGGCAAGGGAAAACTCCCCGAGATGGCATAAGGAAGAAACCTTGAGAGGAACCGGACTCAAGAGGGAACCCATCCTCATCTGGGTTGCACCGAATGTCCATTTATTACAGATATACGATGTTGCAGGGTGCGGTGATGGTGATCAGAAGCGAATTGTAGTCCTGAGTCAATGTAGCAGACTGTTGATATTAACTACAGATGTCTAAACACAAATCCTATGTATTAATACAAACTGCTACAATGACTGCAACTGCCATATACAGTTCATTGCATTCAATAGTCCATCAGTGAACAGCTGATAACCTCAACAATGGTGGAACTATAATGACTGGACATTCGGTGTCACCCAGATGAGGTCGGTTTCCCTTCTGAGTCTGGTTTCTATCAATCCTTAAATCATGTCAGGGAGTTGTTTCTTGTTACTGTTTCTACTGTTGCCACTGGCTAACTCATTAGGGATAAACGTATCCATTTCTGATGTTGAAATGTATATTTGTAATCTGTTTCATTCTGTACAGTTGCTTTGAGACTATGTTATTAAAAGTGCTATTCTAATAAATTGGAACTTAAATGAAATTTAAATCTAAATCTACTTTTCAGTAGAATGATTTAACTAAAAAATGCTAGTGAGAGCTTTAAAACTATAACTGATGTCTCTATATAAACAAAAAAATCTATGCAGCATTGCTCGGGTTTTCATTACAAAGTCAATTTGTGTTACACAAAAATATGACACTTGTGTCCTCAAGTGGACAAGAATAGAATAACAAGTTAAAGCAGTTGCATATAAAACTAGGCAAAACGAGAATGTTTTTGTATAGCATTTTTTAAAGTATTGATTTTTTTTGTTGTTGTTATTTTTCCAAATTAGGTTTCACAAATGTCTTCAGCCATTTTTGTGATGTATTCAAACACAACAGAGATGTCTTTCTACAACGACTCCATGGGTAATGGGTCTGAGGAAGAATATTATGATGACTACGATGATGTGCACGCAGAACTCAGGCAATCACTCAACATCATGTCACTTATAGTCTACTGTTTAGCTTTCGTGCTTGGAGTTGTCGGGAATGGCATTGTGATCTGGGTGTCTGGATTCAAAATGAAGAAAACAGTGAATACAGTTTGGTTTCTCAACCTGGCAGTAGCAGACTTCCTTTTCACTGCCTTCTTGCCTCTCAGTGTGGCTTACACAGCCATGGGCTTCCACTGGCCATTTGGACGCTTCATGTGCAAGCTCAACAGCACACTCAGTTTCCTTAACATGTTTGCAAGCGTATACATCCTAGTGGTGATTAGTGTGGACCGTTGTATATCAGTTGTGCGTCCAATATGGGCTCAGAACCATCGAAGTGTCAGTTGTGCATCCGGACTGAGCCTTGGTGTCTGGCTATTTGCTTTACTCCTAAGCTCTCCTTATTTTGTCTTTAGAGACACTGGTCCAGACTACAATAATCCAAGCATTATTAACTGCTTTAACAACTTTGCCTTTTCTGATGATTATCTGAGCAAAGAGGTGGTGGAACTCCGCCTCCTGCGACACCGTGCTATGATCATCACACGTTTTCTCCTGGGGTTTGTAGTGCCTTTTTCAATCATCGTCTCCTGCTATGCAATCATCATCCATCGCCTTAAAAGAAACCGTTCAATGTCTGGTCGCACAGGGCGACCTTTTAAGATCATTGCTGCTGTGATCACAGCTTTTTTCCTATGCTGGGCTCCGTATCACATCCTAGTGCTGATCGAGATGGCACACCACATGGCCCCCCAAAACAGTCCCACGCTGGAGCATATAACTACGATTGGCATTCCCATAGCCACTAGTTTGGCTTTTCTCAACAGCTGCCTGAACCCGTTGTTATATGTCTTCATTGGTCAGGATTTTAAGGACAAGGTGCGAAAGTCTATCTTGAAAGTGCTGGAAACTGCATTCACGGAGGAGGTATCACGCACAAACACCTGCACAAACTCTGTGCTCAACACCCGCATCAAAGATCAAGGAAGCAAGTCCTTTTCTGATGTAGAGCTGTAAAAAAAAAATGATAAAATATCCTTTGTCCAAGGAGATGGCATACTTCATAGCAATGCTGGCAACTATAAGAGAAAAAGTCAGAAATAAAAACTGCAAGCTGCAAACACTTTTACCCATCACTAACTATAACAAAAAATCGAACAGCAGTGCAGCTCAATCTCAGCTCAAAAGTGGGCAGTGCCCAAAATCTACTGCAGGAAGACGAATGTTCTTAATGTTCCTGCTACTGGAGCAAAAAGCTACAGAAATTTTCATCTAAAACCTTCAGAAAGGCCATTAAATCTTTTTTTCTTTTTTTATATCATTATCTAAAGATCAAATCTTATTTTTCTTATTATGTCAAAATGTCTTATTAGGTATGTGTGATGTACATCAACTTTAAGCACATACTGTATGTTTCTACTTTAGTCAGGGACTAACACAAGTTGAAATAGCCTGGGCAATGATAGAGTTTCATGATATACTGTATTATGTATTCCACTTTAGGACCAATATGATAGATCTTATCTATCTAGCCTTTTGTTCATCAGCTCTGGGCATTATCAAAATTAGCGTTCATCCCTTAAGAAGACCCTTAAGAAGAAGACGTCTGTAACTATACTGTCACAGACATTATAGTGGTCAATATTCGAAGGACTGATAACCATCTCACTGTTTATCACGTGATGTTTGATAAATGCTGTATTTGGTTTGTTTCACATGACAAATGGTGATCAGACTGTTCAGAATTGGGATGTAATTAATAAAGAATCACCATAATATATGACAGTGTGACACTCAACCACAATCATTTTTGTGAAATTGAGATTACAAGAAAAACTTCCATTGAAGATGTTGATTTAGAAACTATTGTTGACTTGGATAGATGTCAAAAATAAATGTGTTGATAGACAAAACAAACATACACCTTTCTACTTTTGTAAATGTTTTTGAATAACTTGTTAACAGACATTTTATTTGTTCTGTGCTGGTTAGAAATTATTAAATAAATCACCAGCAATCATGTAAACTGGAACTATATTATTTTTGTGTGTTTTAATATGATAGTTGGTGTTATAATAAACTGAAAATAGAATGTTCTCTGTTCTCTGTACTCTGTTCTTTGATCTTCTGTCCTCATCATAATGAAGATTTTTAAATATGGCACTTGATTACAGATACTAATTATTGTAGTATATTTTCTACTACTAATAATATATATGTTATATCCATGCCTTGCTTGCTATACTTTGGTGTAATAAATGTAATCCTTCATTTGTCATGAGTTCATGTAAAAATATATTGCACTACTTTTGTAAAAAATAAAAAAAATCTTTTTGCTGAATGTGCTTTGTGGTTGTTAAATCTAACAACATTAAAGACGACAAACAAAATATTGATTTTCTTCTTAAGTATAAATCTGATGTGTATCATTTTGCTACTACATAAAGAAAAAGAGGGTTTGGATAGGTGCGATGTGCTTTAAATTATTTTTGTTTTTTAATGCTCTCACCAAGAAAAGTAGAGCACAAGGATGGTGACATTCAATTTTTATGTGGGGAAAGTCCCCATTCAATGTCAATAATAATTACATAATATGGCCTCCACCCTAATTTTTCAGCAGCTTATAAAATGGCACTTGATGCATCACATGAGTATCCTGAAGTAAAGCAGGATAGCAGGAAACTCAGGATTTAATCTTTTTTATGAGAATTTTAATTCAATATTTTTTGATTAGTTGTTTTAATGAAACAATGGCTACATCTTTGGGTAATTCCACAATGATTTTCCTATAAAAAACACTTCCTCTCAGACACCCAGTTTAGCTTTAAATATCCGGTTGGCCAGGATTATCAGTTATTTTGTATTTTTAATCGATTGCTTTTGTTAATTAACGGTTTTACTAAGATTCTCTCAATCCTGTCATTATATAAACTAACAGCTAGCACTTCTTCTTCTTTTTCTTCCTCTTCTTTCGGCTTCTCCCATTAGGTGTTGCCACAGCGGATCATCCTTCTCCATACCCCCCTGTCCTCTACATCTGCCTTTTTCAATCCAACTACCTGCATGTCTTCCCACACCACATCCATAAACCTCCCTCTTGGCTTTCGTCTTTTGCTCCTTCCTGGTGGCTCCATCCTAAGCATTCTCCTACAGATATACCCCATGTCCCTCCTCTGTATTTGTCCAAACCATCTCAATCGTGCCTCCCTCACCTTGTCTCCAAAACGTCCTACATGCGCGGTCCCTCTAATAAACTCGTTTCTAATCCTATCCATCGTTGTCACTCCCAATGAAAACCACAACATCTTCAGCTCTGCTACCTCCAGCTCCACCTCCTATCTTTTACTCAATGCCACTGTCTCTAAACGATACAGCATCGCAGGTCTTACAGCTAGCACTAATCATGCTAATTGTGAAAAGTAAATATCACTAAATTATGTCAGGTTGGCTCTTCATATCTTCATATCATTATCATTACTAATGCCATAATACAACCAGTCTTAATTTATTCACAGTAATCAGTGTCAGAAAAAACTTGCTTTTTGGAATGGATACAATGAACAGGACATGTTGTGAACATCTTGTGTGATTTTATAAAATTATAATTTTTTTTTAACATGTTAAATCATTTAAAATTGTTTGTTATGTAACAACTGATAATCACTGTAAATATCTTTAAACTACTGTGTATTAGCATTATTTTATATTTATTTGATAGAAAAAGTCAATAATTTTAAACCTTCAATTATATAGTCATGTTAATACTTGTAATTAGATTTTGTCATATTGATTTATTATTATACTGGCAGTATTAAATAGCTATTGGGTAAGAGTATACAATGACCTTCACTAATATTGGTGATTTTGATGTATGTTTTGGATCATTGTCCCTGCGGGAAAGGCCAACCGTGACCCATTTGAAGATTTATGGCAGACCCGTGCAAGTCAGGTGTATTTATTTATGTATTTATTTTAATTTGGTGATATTTGATAGCTTCAATGATGCCATTTATCCTAACAAAATATCCATGTCCTCTGCAGAACAAATACATTAGTGAGCCACCACTATAGTAAACCGTGTGCATTAAGTACTTTTCAATATGGCTACATCCCAGTGTGTGCCAAATCAGTGTGTTTATTGACAAAAAGCTCTATTTTGTTTTCATCTGACCATAAAACACAATCCTAGTTGAAGATTCAGTAGTGTCTAGCAAACTTACATTTGTGTTTGGATAAGCCTTTTTTCTTTTTTATTAAACGTTTCCAAACAACTTGTAGGTAACATTGGATTGTAGTCTTGGAGACTCTCTGACCCCAAGACACAAATAACTTCTGCAATTCTCCAGCTGTGATCCTTGGTGATTTTTTGGCCTCTAAAACCCTCCTCTTCACAGTAAAGTGTCCTCCAGAAAAATTGGAATAGAAAGACCAATTCTACCATTTTTACTATATTTTGCAGAATTTCAGCTTTCATTTACTGATAAATTAAACAACTTAGAACATGAAAGCTTTTGTTTAGACCCACTAACCAAAATAATATAGGAACATATGACTGAAAGGTGTTTCTTTGTTGGCTGTCTTCATAGATTGGTTGTTTAAAAAATTAATAGCTCAGAATGTTTACTCTTGTTTTAAATCTATAAGTTGAAGACCAAAGTGTCATAGGTCATGTTTTATAATAATTATGGATAAGTTAGCATTACCGTTGGTAACGCATTAACATTGCTAATGTTGGTAAGAACCACATTACCCATTACCCATCACCCATTACCAGGAGGCACCAGGCAAAATTTATATCGGAGGCCCTTAAGCTTACTTCCTTCCACCTTTCAGTGTAAATAAAAAGCACTTGAAACAAATACAATCTCTAACCTTTTTATACAAAACCTGTTCTTGGTACTTTTCAATATTTACGGAAATGTGAATATGAATGAAATTTTAACAGTTGAAGGTCAACAAGTCAAGTCAAGTCAAGTTTATTTGTATAGCGCTTTTCACAACAGACATTGTCTCAAAGCAGCTTTACAGAAAACAACAGTGAAGGTGAATGGTGTGCGTTTGTCCCTGATGAGCAAGCCGTGGCGACAGTGGCAAGGAAAAACTCCTTTTAGATGATATGAGGAAGAAACCTTGAGAGGAACCAGACTCAAAGGGGAACCCATCCTCATATGGGTGACATCAAGAGTTTGATCATAAATCTTTCAACAATACAGAACAATTTGTGATCATCATAGATCCAGCATCAGCTTCTCCATGCCAGGGCCTTTAAACACTCGGCATCTACTTCTCCATGATCATCCATAGGTCCATAATCTTCACGAGGTGGGACTGGAGCTGGCCAAACCTCAGGATGCCTCGGGATGGGGAGAGAACGAGAAGCAGTGGAGAGGAATTAGCGTAGCTGCTGTTCATGATATTAACAGCACAAGTTGATAATGTGCATGTGATCATATATTCTGGAGCACAAGGTTGTGATGTGATGTGTGTGATGTGTGTGATGTGTGTGATGTGTGTTATGTGTAGGCTTTGCTAAAAAAATATGTTTTTAATCTACACTTAAACTGGGAGAGTGTATCTGAACCCCGAACACTGTCAGGAAGACTATTCCAGAGTTTAGGAGCTAAATGTAAAAATGCTCTACCGCCTTTAGTGGACTTTGCTATTCTAGGAACTACTAGAAGCCCAGAGTTTTGAGATCTCAGGGAGCGTGACGGATTGTAGCGTGTTAAAAGACTGGATAGATACATGGGAGCCAAACCATTTAGTGCTTTATAAGTGAGTAGCAGTAGTTTGTAGTCTATTCGAAACTTAACAGGAAGCCAATGTAGGGACGATAAGATTGGGGTTATATGATCATATTTTCTTGACCTAGTAAGAACTCTTGCTGCCGCATTCTGAACTAACTGAAGCTTGTTTATTAATGATGCAGGACATCCACCTAGTAATGCATTACAGTAGTCTATTCTAGAGGTCATGAACGCATGGACGAGCTTCTCTGCATCAGATATAGATAACATATTTCTTAGCTTAGAAATATTTCTAAGGTGAAAGAAGGCTGTTTTTGTAATTTGATTGATGTGATTTTTAAAAGATAAGTTGCTGTCTAAAATAACTCCCAGGTCTTTTACCGTTGAACTAGTAGTTACAGAACAACCGTCTAAATGCAGGCTGAGATGCTGGAGCTTCTGTGTACTATTTTTTGGGCCGATGAGCAAAATCTCCGTTTTATCAGAATTTAATAGCAGAAAGTTATGGGTCATCCAATCTCTTATTTCTTCAACACACTCAGTTATGCGAGCTAATTGAGCTGTATCGCCTGGTTTGGATGAAATATATAGCTGGGTATCATCAGCATAACAATGGAAGCTAATTCCATGCCTTCTAATAATATTTCCTAACGGAAGCATGTATATTGTGAAAAGCAGGGGTCCTAGAACTGACCCTTGTGGCACGCCATAATTTACTAGCATTATCCTGGATAGCTCTCCATTTAAATCTACGAAATGGTAACGATTGGACAGGTAGGATTTAAACCAGCTTAATGCCTGTCCCTGAATACCGATGTAATTCTGTAAGTGATCGAGGAGAAGATCATGATCTATAGTGTCGAACGCAGCACTAAGATCTAGTAAAACTAATAGGGAGATGTAGCCTTGGTCTGAAGCTAAAAACAGGTCATTAGTGATTTTAACTAGAGCAGTTTCTGTGCTATGATGGGGCCTAAAACCTGACTGAAACTCTTCAAACATATTGTTCTCCTGCAAGTGGTTACATAACTGGGCAGCGACAATCTTTTCTAAAATCTTAGACATAAATGGGAGATTTGAAATTGGTCTGTAATTCGATAGCGTGTTTGGATCCAGATTAGGTTTTTTAATGAGGGGCTTAATAACTGCTAACTTGAGGGATTTAGGGACATGACCTAATGATAGTGAGGCGTTAATAATATTGAGAAGAGGCTCACCAGCTGTATATAACACTTCCTTCAGTAGTTTAGTGGGAATTGGATCTAACTGACATGTTGTTGATTTAGCTTTCAAAATAGCATCATACAGCTCTTCCTGTCCTATACATGTAAAACAGTGTAGTTGTGGGGTTGTAGGTGTCGGGAGATGCTGTCAGAGGTTGAACTGCCACAATTGTTTTTCTAATGTTATCTATTTTTTCAGTGAAGAAATTCATAAAGTCCTCACTACTAAACTGTGATGGAACACATTTTTCAGATCCCCGATTTGTTGTTAATTTAGTGACTGTACTGAAAAGGAACCTGGGATTGTTTTTGTTATTTTCTATGAGTTTGCTCAGGTGTTTAGCTCTAGCAGTTTTTAGCGCTTGTCTGTAGCTAAGCATACTGTCTTTATACGCAATTCTAAATACCTCCAATTTAGTTTTCCTCCATTTTCTCTTTTCAGATTACGTGCTGTTCTCTTTAGGGCATGAGTATGACTATTATACCAAGGTGCAGGTGCTTCTTCTCGAAACTTTTTTAACCGGATGGGGGCAACAGTGTCTAAAGTGCTAGTGAGGATAAGGTCTATGTTGTTCGCCATCTCATCAAGATGATCAGCAGTTATGGGTTTAATGTGAAACTGAGATAAATCAGGCAGGTTATTTATGAATCTGTCCTTAGTGGTTGGAATAATAGTCCTACCAAGTCGATACCGTGGTGAAACACGGTTAATCTGCTCTACCGGTAGTGTGTACAGTATGAGATAATGGTCTGTGATGTCATCACTCTGGGGTAAAATATCTATATCAGTGACGTCTGCTCCGTGGGATATTATTAAGTCTAGTGTGTGGTTAAAACGGTGGGTTGGTCTGGTGACGTTTTGTTTAACTCCAAAAGAGTTTAGTAAATCGACAAATAATAATCCTAGGGCATCGTTTGCATCATCTACATGAATATTAAAATCTCCTACAAGCAGCACTTTATCAAAACTGATCAAGAGGTCTGAGAGAAAACAAGCAAACTCTTGAAGAAAATCAGCGTAGGGTCCTGGGGGTCTGTACACGGTGACCAGAGCGAGTTTTCTATGTATGTCTGAAAGTGCAATTTTAAGAACGAGCACTTCAAATGATTTAAAACTGAATCCTAATCTCTGACTAACATTAAGAGAAGCACTATAAATGGTTCCTACACCCCCCCCACGACCAGTCTGACGGGGCTCATGCTTATAAACATATCCTGACGGTGTAGACTCGTTTAGATCCATATAATCACCTGGTTTAATCCAGGTCTCAGTGAGACAGAGTGCATCGAGATTATTATCTGTGATCATCTCATTTACAATCAGTGCTTTGGGTGCAAGTGATCTAATGTTTAAAAGACCGAACTTTAGAACTTTGTTGTGTTTGTTTATCTGGCATTTTTCAGTTTTAACTGCAATAAGATTATTTCTGGATCTTGTGTATGTAATTCTTGGTTTTACTACCCGAGGAATAGATACGGTTTCTATAAACTGGGCTGTGTGTGAACTTGTAACTGTTTGGTCTGTAGCATGCGTGTTCTTATAGTTGAAGATTTCTTGATGTCTTACCAGTCAGATGGTGTGAAGTATCCTAGAGATGTTATCTGATAGCACTGCTGCTCCAACTCTGCTGGGGTGCAGGCCATCAGGGCGGAAGAACCCAGGACGCTCCCAGAAACAGTTCCAGTTATTAACAAAGAGAAGTTTATGTTCTCGACACCATGACTGTAACCATTCATTTAGAGCTAAAAGTCTACTAAACTTCTCAACACTAAAAAAATGTAAAAGGAAAAAAATATGAAAGGTCATCAAGACCAGCCCTCCATATTATTCTTATCCTTGGCCATGTCCACTTGATTAAAACGTGGTGGCGTTTACTTCTTTTGTAACAGAAACCCAGAGGAACCAAACGCACCTGAATGTAGAACTGTTTCCAAGTTGGGGTGTAACTGTGCAGATATTGCTCATATTAGACATTAGACAATTACAGTGATATAGTGTGAATTATTGTGCTGTAGAGCTACATTTCTGAGAGAAGTGGAAAATAAATGGTTTTCTGTAAGTCAAATATAAATAATGGAAGTAAGATGTTTTATGGACCAGTGGTTGACCAGGCCACAATAACAGTGCAGGTCCAACCCACGGAGGATACTGAGGACCAGGACATGGTTAATTCTTTCTGCTCCAAAGTTTAACCCTATAGAGAAAAATGTTCAGTAAATTACTAATAGTAGAAATTAAGCTTTATAATGTAATATGTAATTCATTATAGTACTGGTATTTTACTTTTATAAAGAGGTCAAATGTTTTCTCTGGGATTATGGTTGAAGAACAGTACAGTAATAATGTTGGTAAATTACAGTATGTAATATTATTTGTAAAGTACAGTGCTGCAATATTTGTAAAAGTTTGCTGCTATAATATAGCTGGCAAATGTTCAGTGCTGTCATAATGTTGGTGAAAGTATGGTACTGTAATAATGTTAGTAATAATATAGCACAAACTTAGCTCAACTATAAGTAGCTACAAACACACAAAGTCAACAATATTTGGATGAGTTACAGGATTCTGTAAATGTGGCTGAGGAGATGATTCAGGAGCCTGTGGATTTTAAAACTTAACTGAAGGACAAAGTAAGAAAGCTGGAAGAAGTAAGCTTTCAAAAGACTATAAGTGCCATAGGATGGGAATTATAGCCTCTGGTGGTGCACATACACAGCAATAGTAAAGATGCAAGGGGATTGATGGGGCAAGTAAAGTGGTCTACATTTAATTAAGCAAAACTACAAATCAGCAGAGCATTTGTAAAACTGGTGATAAGAGTAGCCATCCATGCACCCGATTTAGTTTATTCGAATACACACCTGCACTTTTGTTTTTGCTGCCCTCTGTTGAGAAAAACTTTGCATAAAGCAGCTTATTTTGGAAATATGAGTATTAATTTTTATGTTTACAGGGATAGTTTCAATTTAGCAAATATAAGTAAGTAAAACAATCCTTTAGAAATAATATGAAGACTTTTTTTAAACATTAAGCATACAAATGTGTACACATTTTTGGTCCCATGAGTATGCTTTAGGAATGATATATAAATATGATTGCTGAGGTTATAATAACCATGATTGTTTGTATGAACTCTATGTGTGTGCATGTGAGCTTGTTTACGTACATTTTGTGTACATTTTGTCCTTTTTCCCCCAACATATTCATTTTAGATTATAAGTTTGTTTTAGAAAATGTGTACACCTAAATAAAGACAATAATCCCTCATAGCTGTACGTTCAGGTCTCTATTTCAGAAGCTTAGGAGAAACACCAAAATGCTGTGGAGTCCTTTGGAAAGCTAGAGGCTGAAAAGCCAGGCCTGATATTTAAAGTAAAGACTAACTCTTCACTTTACTCTTCACACAAATCTTACTAAAGTGAGAAGAACTCATCATGAATTTGCTTAAGAAATCATATGAGGGCTTTATTTATGTTTAAGAATGAAATACTTGAATTGAAACACCTTTTGGCTCATTTGCTTTAGCATGAGAGAACATTTTCCAGGGTGAGATATATACACTCACCGGCCACTTTATTAGGTACACCTGGCCAACTGCTCGTTAACGCAAATTTCTAATCAGCCAATCACATGGCAGCAACTTAATGCATTTAGGCATGTAGACATGGTCAAGATGATCTGCTGCAGTTCAAACCGAGCATCAGAATGGGGAAGAAAGGTGATTTAATTGACTTTAAACATGGCATGGTTGTTGGTGCCAGATGGGCTGGTCTGAGTATTTCAGAAACAGCTGATCTGCTGGGATTTTCATGCACAACCATCTCTAGGGTTTACAGCGAATGGTCCAAAAAAGAGAAAATATCCAGTGAGCGGCAGTTCTGTGGGTGCAAATGCCTTGTTGATGCCAGAGGTCAGAGAAAAATGGCCAGACTGCTTCGAGCTGATAAAAAGGCAACAGTAACTCAAATAACCACTCGTTACAACCGAGGTATGCAGAAGAGCATCTCTGAACGCACAACACGTTGAATCTTAAGGCGGATGGGCTACAGCAGCAGAAGACCACACCGGGTGCCACTCCTGACAGCTAAGAACAGGAAACTGAGGCTACAATTCGCACAGGCTCACCATAATTGGACAATAGAAGATTGGAAAAACGTTGCCTGGTCTGATGTGTCTCGATTTCTGCTTCGACATTCGGATGGTAGGGTCAGAATTTGGCGTCAACAACATGAAAGCATGGATCCATCCTGCCTTGTATAAACGGTTCAGGCTGGTGGTGGTGTAATGGTGTAGGGGATATTTTCTTGGTACACTTTGGGCCCATTAGTACCAATTGAGCATTGTGTCAACCCCACAACCTACCTGAGTATTGTTGCTGACCATGTCCATCCCTTTATGACCACAGTGTACCCATCTTTTGACGGCTACTTCCAGCAGGATAACGCGCCATGTCATAAAGCGCAAATCATCTCAGACTGGTTTCTTGAACATGACAATGAGTTCACTGTACTCAAATGGCCTCCACAGTCACCAGATCTCAATCCAATAGAGCACCTTTGGGATGTGGTGGAATGGGAGATTTGCATCATGGATGTGCAGCCGACAAATCTGCAGCAACTGCGTGATGCTATCATGTCAATATGGACCAAAATCTCAGAGGAATGTTTCCAATACCTTGTTGAACCTATGCCACGAAGGATTAAGGCAGTTCTGAACGCAGTCCAACCCGGTACTAGTAAGGTGTACCTAATAAAGTGGCCGGTGAGTGTAAATTGATAAATTCCGAGGAGGCAGAAGAGGAGGTAAAATTCCTTTTCATTAAACCATGATTACTATTGTGAACACATTTTTTCACATATCTTTTCCCAATATATTCTTGGCTGTTCTCATGAGTGATCTGTTTGTCGAAAATGTCTAAATGTAATGTGTAGAATTGAATAAAGACAATATGCCTTCATTTTTGTATGATCATATCTCACAGAAGCTTCTATATAAATAATATGTAGACACATTTGAATCTTAATGTCTTTTGCCCCATTTGTATGTTTTTGGAGCAGGAGAAAGAGAGACCACATTCTTCAGGAATCATCAATGAATCTGACAGGAAACAAAAATTAATTCAGAATTAAAATTATTGTGATAGGTGTTAGAAATGTATATATTAAGAAAAAAAAGATTGACATTGAAATAAAGTGTCAAGCTTTTTAATAAAAAAAAAAATCATCATTAGTAGTGAGAAAATGTAATTAAAAGAATGCAATTATTTCATAATTTATTATCACGTCCTTTAGCGATTTGTCTTGTTCATTCATTTAAAATCCCACCCTTGTAAAAGACAGGACTATCTTGGCAGCTGTGTGGTATCATGTCATTGCAGGGAGCTATTGAAAGAACTTGCCTTTTAATAACTTAATAAAAACATAATAAACATAACTTACTTTCGGCTTCTTCCATTAGGGGTTGCCACAGCGGGTCATCCGTATTTATGATCCGCATATTTGATTTGGCACATGTTTTTACGCTGGATGCCCTTCCTAACGCAGCCCTCCCCATTTATCTGGGCTTGGTACCGGCACTAAGAGTGCACTGACTTGTGTAACCCTAATGGCTGGGGTTGGTTCCCTGACCGGGGATCGAACCCCGGCCGCAGCGGTGAGAGTGCCGCATCCTAACCACTAGACCACCAGGGAACCTAGTTAATGAGAATTAATGACTTCTGAATTTCTTTTTCTTTCGGCTTCTCCCATTAGGGGTCACCACAGCGAATCATTTGTCTCCATACCCCCCCGTCCTCTATATTTGCCTCATTTAAACCAACTACCTGCATGTCTCCTCTCACCACATCCATAAACCTCCTCCTTGTCCTTCCTCTTTTTCTCATTCCTGGCGGCTCCATCCTCAACATTCTCCTACCGATATACCCCATGTCCCTCCTCTGCACATGTCCAAACCATCTCAATCGTGCCTCCCTCACCTTGTCTCCAAAACGTCCTACATGCTCTGTCCCTCTAAAAAGCTCATTTTCAATCCTGTCCATCCTCATCACTCCCAATAAAAATCTCAACATCTTTAGCTCTCCCACCTCCAGCTCCACCTCCTCTCTTTTAGTTAATGCCACTGTCTTTAAACCATACAACAGAGCAGGTCTCACCGCAGTCCTATCAACTTTTTCTTTCACTCTTACAGTTCCCCATTCGGGAACTCGAGCTGCGTTGCAACGATTTGGGGACGCCTCACATTGTCTACGCTCTGAACCACTGTGAAATCTGGCCAATAGGCAAATCATCGGTGGGCGACATCGCAAGCTACAAAATGACTGCGCGGTGGTAGCAACATTAGCTTCTGCTTGTTCAGGTAAGCGCTTTGTGTGTGTTATTCTGTGCAAGCATGGCTAGCAAACAGAAATACCAGTTGTGTGTTCATCCTTGTCCCCGTTTCATTACGGGGAAGGATACGGAGGAGGAGAGTGCTCTCCCTTGTGGCTCTGATCCCGCTTTTGCCGAGGCAAAGCGATCTGGCAGAATTTATATCACCCTGTCAGATCTCCCTGAGCTGTGCTGCTAAATGCCCCGATGGCTCCTCCTGGCTTTTTTGCTGAATGCTGTAACACCGGTCATGGGCAAGTTCCAGGAGTCTTTAAAGCAGTCAGCAGCGTTCCAGCGGTACCGCCCTCGCCGCTCCCATGGCAGCATGGCAGCAGCCTTAGCCTGGTCTGTCCAAGCATCGCAAAGCCCAGAAGAAGAGGACAGGATGATTCCTGAGGTTTGTCTCCAAGCATTTTATGTGCCATGAGAGGTGCAGCTTGCTCCACAGACCTTGGGCGTGAGTGAACCCTGTGAGGGAAGCATCCGTCTTTAGCATTATGCGACAACAAGAAGTACCCAAGAAGGGGCACCTGGGACAGAAACATCGGTTCTCTTCACATATCCAAGGCTCCAAGGGCTTGACGCGAGACCTTGATAATATGGTGCGGATTGCCCTTCTGGGAGAACCCTTTATCCCGGAGTCATGGAGAAAGCACACTCTTCCCGGCGTTTAGACCTAACCCCTTCCTGGGGTTAGGCTCAGGTTCAAGATGCTTCAGGATGATTCCTGAGGTTTGCTTTCAGGGGCGAAGCTCACCAATATTGGGTCCTCCCGTTTGGCCAGGCATGTGCATAAACGCGACACTGACCCCGGTGCGGCTTTGGGCATCCGCATTCTGAACAACATTGATAACTGGTTGATATTGGCTCGATCAAGGCGAGCCCTTGGAGCCTTGGATGTGTGGAGAGAAGGGCCCCATCTTGGGTACTTCTTGTTGTCGCATAATGCTTACGACGGATGCTTCACTGACGGGGTTCCCCTTACGCCTAAGGTCTGTGGAGCAGGCTGCACCTCTCATGGCACATAAAATGCTTGGAGATAATGGCCATGTTTCTGGGTCCACATGGACAATACAGCGGTGGTATCTTATATCAACCACCAGGGGGGTCTCCGTTCTCGCCCCTTACAAGCTGGCGTGACGGATCCTACTGTGGTCCCAGGGGAGACTCCTATCACTGAGAGCTGTTTAGTCTCCTCCTGGTAGCACCACGTTGGCTGGGCAGACCATGGTTCGTGGACCTGGTGTCCCTCCTTAAGGGCCCTACTTGGAAAATTCCTTCCAGGAGGGATCTCTTCTCTCAGGTTTGGCGGAGCCCTGGTTCACCCCCTCCAGGAGTTGTGAAGGCTATGGCCGTAGTTCGTAGCAGCTGGTCTTTTCGCCGATGTGGTAGAGACCATCCTCCATTCCAGAGCTCCCTCCATGAGGAGGTTGTATGCCGTGAGGTGGCTGGGAAGGCACCCTCTGGTCACACGTTTTCTCTGGAGGATGAGGCCCGGGACGCGACCCAGGGAGCCTGTCTGGGACTTGGCCGTTGTGTTGGCTGTTCTATCTGAGCCCACCTTCGAGCCCCTGGCCGAAGTGGCCCTTAGGTACCTGTCTGTAAAGACTCATGGTGATTTCCTCTCCCTGAAGAGGATCAGGGACCTGCAGGCTCTGTCCATGGCCCTGTTTTGCCTGGAATTTGCCCCTAGCATGGTCAGTGCGTTTCTCTACACGAAACCTGGATATGTGCCTAAGATGCCTACGGCTCCCTCACGACCTGTTGTGCTCCAGGCATTCTCCGTTCCTAGTCCCCGACCAGGAGAAGCAGAACCGACTGTGCACTGGACACATATCTTCACAGAATGAGTCTTTGGAGGAGGTCGGAGCAGCTGTTTGTCTGCTATGGCCCTAACAGGAAGGGATTTCCTGTCATCAGGTGGGTAGTGGATGCTATCTCGTCATCTTATGAGTCCTTTGGTCTCCCCGCTCCGCTCAGGGTCAAAGCTCACTCCACTCGGAGTGTGGTGGCCTCTACGGCCTGGTCCGCTGGAGTCTCATTCCAGGACATCTGCGATGCTGCGGGCTGGTCCACCCCACTGACTTTCGTCAGGTTCTATGACCTCAACCTCAGAGCCACTCCAGGCTCCTTTGTCCTACGTGCTGGTTGTGGGGCCCACACACACTAGGCAGGGTCTGGTCAGTTCCCACCTATTGGGGAATGTCTCTGGGTTACGTACGCTGCGTCCCCTGTCACTGAGGCAATGCACAAAATGCCTCAGTGACGTTGTTGAAATCTTGTCTCCTGATAACAACAAACTAAAACGCATGATATCAGACGTCCAACTGTCAAACTGTGTCAAACGATTGTGTGATCAAAGAAGAACTCCTTGATATTGTGCCATTAAAAGACAGAACACGTGGCATAGCTGTGAAAGAAACAATGATGGCTGCATTTGCGAAAGCAAATCTGCCCATACCGAAACTAACTGCAATAGCCACAGATGGCGCGCCAGCCATAATCGGATCTGTGAACAGGCTTGTGGGGTTGTGCAAAGCTGACCAAACATGTCGAGTTCTTGAGTTTTTGGATTTCCACTGCATCATCCACAGGGAGCAACTCGTGTCTAAATCATTGAATTTAGACAACGTCAGGAAGCCTGTGATAGAAATCGTCAACTACATCTGCACACATGCGCTTAACCATAGGCAACTCAAGAATCTCATCGCTGAGCTTCCAGGTGACCTGCCGCTGCACTGCACTGTGAGGTGGCTGTCCAAAGGCCAGGTACTCTCTCGCTTCTTTAAACTTTTGGATGCCGTGAAACTGGTAATGGAAGAGAAGGACAAGGAATATCCTGAGCTCTCAGACCTCAAGTGGATTATGGATCTGGCCTTTTTGGTCGACATGCTGTGTCACTTGGACAGACTGAACCTGACCCTGCAGGGTAAGTTAAAAATGCTGCCTGACCTAGTGCAAAGTGTGTTTGCGTTTGTCAACAAACTGAAGCTGTTCAAGGCGCATATACAAAAGAGAGATTTAACGCATTTTCCCAATCTGCAAGTAACCAGCACTGCCCTGAATAAGCAAAGAGCCAGATATGCAACACTGGTTGAAAACCTGCACAAAAGCTTTGTGACCCCGTTCCGTGATCTACAATTGAAAAGGCCACAGATTACGTTCCTCGTCAACCCATTTAATGCGGAGACGGATGGTTTGAAAGCCCCGCTAGTCACAAATGAGGCTGCGGTTGAGTTGGAGATGATCAATCTTTGTGAGGAGGTCCAACTAAAACCTACTTTAAGGGAAGGGACCATTGAGTTCTGGAGAAGTCTGCCAATGGAAAAATACCCCAATGTCATACAGGCTTTGCTTAAGATACTGTCTATGTTTGGGTCAGCATACGTCTGCAAGTCTGTGTTTTCTACCCTGAAACACATGAAATCAAAGCATCGATCTGTTCTGACTGACACCCATGTGAAAGAATTGCTTCGAGTGGCAAAAACAGAATACAAGCCAGATTTGAAGAGGATTGTTCAAGGCAAGGAATGTCAAAAGTCCCACTAAGCAACATGCATAGTCAAATAAAAACGCTATTGTAAATTATTATATTTTTGTTTGTGGACTTGGATGAACTGAGAGTTTGTGTGTTCATTGTTAAAAATGACTGGGTCTTAGTACTCACTACTCACTTAGTACCCACACTAAACAAGATGATGTTGATCGATGATGCCAAGGTATTTTTGTGTAATGTAGTGTGTAATGAAAGTGTGGGGCATTCTGCCTGCTGCTGCTGTAAGTAAAAGCTTAGCTTGAGGCCCAACAGTTTCCTGTTGTTAGCATGTTAGAGTAGCCTGAACTGAACTGGGCGATCCTGCAGCAGGTTAGCGATACCAAAAGCAGCACCAACAGAGGTTTCACTCTCTGTTGGTCTGCAAGGTCAGCCAGCCATTTGCATTTGCCCAGCAGCTCTCCAGTACCTGCTGAAAGTGGCTGCTGGAAGAAGAATGTCTCCAAGTTATGTATGTAACCTTGGTTTCCTGAGAGAACAAGAAAATGCTCATGGAAAGGGCAGCTTCAACGACGGGGTGATGTCACGACCAGGAAGCTATAAAAAGCACAAGATTCCAGCGCTCACACTGGACACAGGTCGTGGAACAACCGAGGGCACCTAAGGTATGTGGCCCGTTCTAGAATACAGGAAGGCACAGGCCTTGCTTGTAGTAAA
Organism: Silurus aristotelis; assembly: GCF_946808225.1. Lineage (NCBI taxonomy): Eukaryota > Metazoa > Chordata > Actinopteri > Siluriformes > Siluridae > Silurus > Silurus aristotelis. Next base: position 35,925,000 of record NC_139574.1, read on the forward strand.
CTCCAAAAAAAGAGAGGGCTAAAAAAAGGGCCTGCAAATCCCCTAAGAGAGCAAATGGCCAGAAGAAACACAGTTTAGACTGTGAGATGCCTCCAAGATGCCTAAACCAACGGCTCGAATGACGGCTCGGATAGAGCCTCCAACATAACGGCGAAGTCCCACACAGGTACTCTATGATATGCCAAAATGGCGGACACATAGACTTTGAGGGTGAACGAAACCAACCCTTTGGATATTCATGAAGGAATTCCAGCACTGAACCACCAGGGCAGTTAACTGGATCCAATCAGTGCTAATTGCATCATCCACTGAACAGACACCTTCTTGCCAGCATCGTGACAAACCAGTCCTCAGATCTAATCTGAGACACAACCTGCTTTAGGGTCAGCATCTTAAACCTGAGTCTCATAATTGAGCAATATAGTTGATGTAGATCTAGAATAGGATGCAGCCTCCTTCCTCTGAAGAGTGTCTACTTGTTCCATGACCAGAGCCTGTTCAGGTCCCACCATGGTTGGACACACCCTGTCGAACCAGGGCGGACAAGAAACTAACTGAATTTAGTAGCCTCTGTATACAGTACACAGTACCCACTGAGACACGTCTGGCAGAACTTCCCAGCTTCCCAATAGAGGGGAGTGCTTGCTGGAGCTGGCCGTGCCCTAAAGCACTAAATGTGGCAGGGTTGACGAACCAGGTCCCTGGGGTGCAGGGGCGAGGCGAGCACTGTGTTATGATGTGCACCACCCCCTTTTCCAGCAGGATCCCCAGAATGTTCTATGTCAGGCTCTTATTGAAAATAACAGTCCTCAGAGCTTCGGCCCAGAAAGGTGAGCGTGGACCTCTCAGGGGGAGTGTGAGTAGCGACATTTTGTTTCTGTACCTCCTAATGAGAGGAGGTGCTGGGTTGTGCTTGGGGCTGTGCCCGTCAAGCAGCCCCATTAGAGCAACGTGGGAGAAACCGCTCAAACGCCGCTCCCTGTTTCTTGGCCCCCTGGAATCAGTCGACTACTGTGTTCAGCACTAGAGGGGCGTCCAGCAGCATGGCTCTGTCCCTATCGGAATGATCTGATAGGGTGAGCCATAAGTGCCTTTCGGGGGAGGCTGGGGTGGCCATAGACTACCAAAAGCTATAGTCGTCTCTTTTGTGGCAATGAGAGCTAAATCTGGTGTACTCTGGAGCTCCTGGACCTCCTGGCCGAGTGACATGCCCCCCAGGTCCATCTCTCGCAGCAGGTCAACCTGATACGCCTGTACCACCGCCATGGTGTGTAGGCATGCAGCGACTTGACCCGCTGAGGTGTAAGCTTACCCACCATCGCCGATGTATTACGTAGGGGTTTGGTGGACAATATCAGGGTCTTAAGGGATGATGCGACACCTGGCAAGAGATACTGTAGCTGGCCAGCGGCTCTTTAACCTGGAGCATTGACATATACCCATGTTCTTTCAGTCCCATAACATTGGAGTACCACTGCTTTGGGACTAAAAAGGTGGGCCGAATATGGCTTTGCCCAGGACCTGTACACCTCGTTGTACAAGTCAGGAAAGAATGGTAGACCCCGACGTGGAGGTTGTGATGTGGGTTGCAGAAAGCGCTTATCAAGCTTGCTGGACAAAGAAGCATTTTTGTTCTTGTTGATATGTGTATATACGGAAGTAACCCTAGGGTTCAAAATGTGCATTGTGAAACTGCAGGTTATGGATACCCAGGATTTATTGTTAACCCCCTACAAAGGTATGACCAGTATGAAAGATGAAACATGATATACCATGATATAACCCAGGGTTAAAAAGGACCAAGAGCTAACCAAATACATTAGCAGTATATATAAGAGTGCTCCTCTGAGTGTCCTTCTCAACCCCTAACAAACTCCTACACTTCCACCTGCACATTTAAAAGTATACTATACATTATTTTATTAATTGTTTCGTTTCGTTTAAAGTATTTTAGATAAGTCTTTAATGTGACTGAGTAGTAGAAGAATGAGTAATCTCAAAGAGTCAGTCATCATTTTCTACTGGATGCCATAGAGCAAAACAACGCAAAATCTCTGTAGCTTATGTACCGGAAACAAAAATAATTAGCTCATTTTATCAGTCCTCTGGTCCAAGACGTTGGTTCTTTTGTCACTTGACTCCCAAAGGCCTATGCAATGCATTACAAAGAACAGAATTGAGTAGTTCATCCAATTGAGTCCTTTGGTCCGTGTGGTTTGTTCTTTTTTTAAGTAGAAGTTGAACTTGTTAATCTGCGCACCCATGGCTGAACTCTCAGGTCCTCTAAACATGTCTTGCTCAAAGTGCCTAGAACAAGATAATAATCGTGGGGTGACCGCGCCTTCTCAGTGGCAGCTCCTAATCTTTGGAATTCCCTTCCTCCTGATCTCACCTCTGAAAGGGAATTCTCTTCTTTTAAAGCTAAACTAAAGACCCACTTATTAAATAAAAGGCTTTGTTCTGTAGTAAAAGGTGTACTTAGTTTTAATGCTTATTTTATTTTTATTTAGTTTTAGTTCTTACAATTTACTTCTTTCTTTTATGATATTGCTATATTTTATTACTTTTATGCTAACTCTAATTTTTATTACTATTCTGCACATTCAATTCAATTCAATTCATTTTTATTTGTATAGCGCTTTTAACAATGAACATTGTCTCGAAGCAGCTTTACACAGATAATGCGGTGATTAAAAATTAATATGTTCTTTATGAGTAAGTTTGTCCCTGATGAGCAAGCCGGTGGCGACTGGCGACTGTGGCAAGGAAAAACTCCCCGAGATGGCATAAGGAAGAAACCTTGAGAGGAACCAGACTCAAGAGGGAACCCATCCTCATCTGGGTTACACCGAATGTCCATTTGTGGCGGGTATACAATGTTGCGGGGTGCAGTGATGATGATCAAAAGCGAAGTGTATTTCTGAGTCAGTGTAGGAGACTGTTGACATCAGTGTAGGAGACTGTTGACATCCAATCCAGGCAGGCCTGGATGAAGTGGGAAGATCCACGGGGGGGAGAGGGGCAGGAACAGTGGTCACTGGAGCCTCAGGAGCATGTTTAACTCGACCGAGAGAGAGAGAGAGAGAGAGAGAGAGAGAGAGAGAGAGAGAGAGAGAGAGAGAGAGAGAAGAGGGTGACAGGAAGAGAAGGATATGGATTATTAAGTGTACCTATTGTTGCATGAGAGTTAAAGTCACTGTGCAGTTTGGACTCCGGCAAGACTCGCTATAGCAGCATAACTAAAAGGGAGAACCAGAAGGCAACACAGACATGAGGGATCTCTGGGATAAGAGACGGCCCACCACACCACCATCAACAAACCTGAGTGAACACGTGAATGTGAGGGGACGACAGCGTACAAATATCCCAGTTCACCAAACACTCTATATCAATGTTCCCTCCAGATCTGAGCCTTTACCTGAGAAAAAATCTACTGATTAAAGGCTTGACTGAATAAATATGTTTTCAACCTCGACTTGAACACTGAGACTGTGTCTGAGTCCCGAACACTGATAGGAAGGCTGTTCCATAACTGCGGGGCTTTATAAGAGAAAGATCTGCCCCCTGCTGTAATCTTCATTATTGGAGGAACCAACAGATAGCCTGCACCTTTTGATCTAAGTAGGCGTGGAGGATCATACTGGTACAGAAGTTCACTCAGATACGGTGGTGCGAGACCATTAAGTGCTTTATATGTCAGTAGTAAAATTTTATAATCAATGCGAGATTTGATTGGGAGCCAGTGTAGACTGATTAATACAGGGGTGATGTGGTCATATTTCCTAGATCTAGTGAGGACTCTTGCTGCTGCATTCTGAACTAACTGAAGCTTATTTATGCACCTACTCGCACACCCAGACAGTAAAGCGTTACAGTAGTCTAATCTAGAAGTAACAAAAGCATGAACTAGTTTTTCTGCATCCTGTAACGACATCATATTTCTAATTTTAGCAATATTTCTAAGGTGAAAGAAGGCGATCCTGGTAATATTATTCACGTGAGCCTCAAAGGAAAGACTCGAGTCAATAATCACACCAAGGTCTTTGACAGCCGTACACGCTGAAACAGAAACACCATCCAGAGATGTTAGGTAATCGGAAAGTTTGCTTCTAGCTGCATGTGGTCCTAGTAAAAGTACTTCCGTCTTATCTGAGTTTAGCAGAAGAAAGTTATCGAGCATCCACTGTCTAATGTCCTTTACACATTTTTTAACATTGTTAAGCTGATCTCTCTCATCTGGCTTTGCTGAAATATATAGCTGTGTATCATCAGCATAGCAATGGAATCTAATACCATGTTTATGAATAATTTCTCCAAGAGGCAGCATATATAAAGAGAAAAGCAGAGGGCCTAAGACAGATCCTTGAGGAACACCAAACTTTACCTCAGAGAGTGTGGAGAACTCACCATTAACATCAACAAACTGATAGCGATCAGTCAAATAAGACCTGAGCCAAGAGAGAGCCGTTCCCTTTATTCCAACAACGTTCTCAAGTCTAGCAAGTAGTATAGTGTGATCAATGGTGTCAAAAGCTGCACTAAGGTCGAGCAAAACAAGTAAGGAGACAAAACCCTGATCAGAGGCCAATAACAGGTCATTTACCACCTTAACTAGCGCCGTCTCTGTGCTATGATGAGGCCGAAATCCTGACTGATACATTTCAAAAATATTATTCATAAGTAGGTGTGAGCATAACTGCTGTGCTACAACCTTTTCCAAAATTTTGGCTATGAAGGGGAGATTTGATATTGGTCTGTAGTTGGACAGCTGACATGGGTCAAGGTCAGGTTTCTTAATTAGGGGGTGGATAACTGCCAGTTTGAAGGATTTTGGTACAAAACCAGTGCTAATGGAAGAGTTTTTTATTTTTAAAACAGGTTCAATTACCTCTGGAATGATCTGTTTAAAGAAACTTGTAGGCAAGGGATCGAGAATGCAGGTTGATGATTTTGATGAGGAAATTAATGAAATTAAGTCATTCTCGTGAATAGGAGTAAAACTTTGTAATTGATTGTCTGTTATAATTACATTGCCTTTTGCACTTTGTTCAGCACCTAGGTTCTACCTGGTAGTTGTTAGATGTTGTAAATCGTTTGTTCTTTATCAAGTGATGCAATAGATGCAATAGATCAGGTTGTTTTGTTCATAATCTTGACATTGTTACAAGACAATGCACAATGCAAAAGATAAGTTTTTTTGTTCTGACATTCCAATAATTATGGGAGTCACGTGAAAAATGAACACGGACCAGAATAAATGACAGATGAGCTACTCATTCTGTTTATCATAATTTGTCATTGGCTACATTAACATACTTCCACTATTGAAACTATAGTCAAAGATTGTGTATGTTGAAGTGTTGGGGGATCTGCTCGTTGAAAATGTATTATTTCTGATCAAAGGAAACGTAATAAACCAAAAGATCCGTTTATATTGATGAACGAGATTCAAAGAACCACTAAAGTCACTAAAATGATCCGATCTTTCCATCACTAGTGCCCTCTATTTGTTTCGAGTCTCACCGAGTGGACGCACGTGTATACTGCGCATGCGCCTTGTTTTGTGCGCATGCGAGTTGAAGCGTATTGCCTGGACTTCCGGACCGTCAACTTTCTCATTACACCTTTCGGTTAAAGAGAAGCGCTGGGTGTTATCGCTACGCTGCATTGCCTTTTGCTGTACTTTTTTTTTTTTTTTTTTTTTTTTAAAGTGTTTTGCTGCGAATATGCTGCGAGATGAATCAACACTGCACATAAGGACGAAAAAAACGTTGAAATCACGAAGAATGAAAGCGGTCAGTGCTTCTTTCAAAGCATACATATAGACGCAGAGCAGTGTCTTAGCTAGCATGCCAGCGTAGGCATCCAACACAATAGAAAATTGTCCCAGTCTGCAAACCAGTGTCATATTCTCTACCATATGATTTTGCAGATTTAAACGCTTAAGTTAAAGGTTTCAGATGTGCGCATGCGTATTTCGCGTGGCCTAATTTATTATTGATTATAATATGCGTAGTGTAGCTAACAATAGCCGACTGAACTGGACTTAGCTGTGTAGCTAGGCATATGATAAGGTTTGCACAATTCCTTATTCAATCTTGTATTGGTCTGAACTGTGGTACTGTACACATCATATTAGGGCCGATTTGTGAATTATGATCTAGTTCTCGATTACAGACACCACACGATTTGTTCTTAAGGTGTCTTCCAAAGTGCAGAATGTCAGAAGCCACTCAGAAATTAAACCAGCCTCATATGACCAGGCTGATTTTTGAAGAAATCACAATTATTATTGTTTATATTTTGCAATACAGGTAACACAAAAGTCCAGTAAACACTCCCATTCTAAGAATGATACAGTGATTTGTCTCAAACCCTCCAAAGAGTTGAGAGTGTAGCAGTTTGGAATAACATATTAAAACATCATATCAGATTAGTACCTAGTCTAAAAGTATCACTGTATTGATAGACAAGTCAGTGATGAATGAAAGAAAAGTCTAATAGCAAAATATTTGTACAAAAGATGGAAAGAGTAATAAAATATTATACTCAAGTAAAAGTAGTTACCAGTCCCAAAGCAGCTTTACACAGATAAAGCGGAAATAAGATTATATAAAAGAATGTGTACGTTTATTACCTATAAGTTAGTTGCTTATAATTGTTTATACCTGATGAGCAAGCCAGTGGCGACTGTGGCAAAGAAAAAACGAGAGATGGTGTGAGAAAGAAACCTCGAGAGGAACCAGACTGAAAAGGAACTCGCAGACAAATTTTACCGATTTGTCAATTTGCTGAAGCAGTCCAAGGCTTATGTCCATTCACAGTGAACCGTGTCCTCGTACGCACTTATTAGCCGTGTAATGGATGCCATTATCTGTGTTTTTATTTGAAGCTATGTTGTGTTCGAAATATTTGTCCTTACCATATCAATACCAGAAGGTTTTGGGTTCGTTACATTCTGGAAAAATCCGCTATAAAGCTGGAATGCAGTGCTTCTGCAAGTCAAAATGACATTCGAATATATGAATTATCATATAAATTGATAATAACCTGGGAAAACATTGTAAATTTCAGCTAATCTGGAAAAGGAAAATTACTAAAGTTTAACGCAACTTTTTTGTTTGTCTTACTATAGACCTCTAAGGAGGAATATATTGTGCATGTTGGCATCAGCTGGCTGTAGAGGTCAACGTGTGTCATAGAATCGGGGTAAGTGACAAATTTTACAAATTCTATGTATTATTGGTAATTACTGGAATACTTTGATTCGAAAATATTTACATTCAGCTTTGGTTAAAACCCCCCCAGATATAACTCAGAAATAAATTTATTTTTTTATTTTTAAAGAGTGAGTCATGGAGAAATTATCCAACACATGCAATTAAATACTGATTATAATACAGGGACAATAAAAAAAAATAAAAAAGTAAAAAGGTTTTTGAGATAATTGGTGAAAAAGTTACATGCTGTAAAGAAATGGACAGAAACCCAACCGATTTAGATTGTAATTAAATGCGAACTGTCAAAATGTCCTATTATTGTCCTAGATATTTGGAAGGTACCCTTATCCAGAGCAACTTTTACATTTTACATTTACAAATGAGATAATTTTTATACACTGAGCAATTGATGTGCCAAAGTAGGAAAGTGATATTTTTTCCCCCCATGAGTGTAAGAGTAAACAGTCTTGTCTTTAAATGCTGCAGCAAAAAACATGACAACCAAAGTAATAACTAATTTCCCAGTTAAATTTTGCAGTTTTCTTTTATTCAGCAGTAATATTTGATTCTTTGGACTTGGGTGGATGATGTGGAAATGGTGAAGCAGGAAGTGCATAGTATCAGTAAAGAGGAAATGATGGCAGCTTTTAAGTTGATAAAGAATGGAAAGTCGGTAGGCTCAGACGACATATCAGATGAAGCATGGAGATGTTTAGGAGAGATGGCAGTGCAGTGGAGTTTTTAACTAATTTATGTAACAAAATTTTGAAAGGTGAGTGAGAGAATGCTGAAATGGAGAAGGAGTGTGCTGATCAGCCACACCATGGTTATGGAAAAGAGTAGGGGAAGCCAGGCTGAGGGAAGAGGTGACCATCTGTGAGCAGCAAAATGGGGTCATGCCGAGAAAGTGCACTATTGTTGCATTATTTGCTTTGAGAATGTTGATGGAGAAGTATAGAGAAGGTCAGAAGGAGTCACGTTGTGTGTTTGTGGATCTAGAGAAAGCGTATAACAGTGTGCCAAGAGAGAAGTTGTGGTATTATATGAGGAAGTCAGGGGTGTTGTGAGGGTGGTGCAGGACATGTATGATGACAGTGAAACAGGGCAGTTGATTTGTGCAGTTGCAAGGAGTAGGGGTGGATCATTTTAAATATCTGAGGTCTTTTTTGCAAAGTAATGGAGAGTGTGTTAGAGAAGTGAAGAAAAGAGTGCAGGTAGGGTGGAGAAGAGTGATAGCAGGAGTGATTTATGATAGAAGAGTATCTGCGAGAGTTAAAGGGAAAGTTTATAGGACTGTAATGAGACCTGCGATGATGTATGGTTTAGAGACAGTGGCATTGAGAAAAAGACAGGAGGTGGAGCTGGAGGTAGCAGAGCTGAAGATGTTATTTTTATTGGGAGTGACGACGATGGACAGGATTAGATTTGAGTTTATTAGATGGACAGCGGAGGTAGGTCGTTTTGAAGGTGAGAGAGATGAGATCGAGAAGGTTTGGTCATGTGGAGAGGATGGACATTGGGTATATCAGTAGAAGAATGAAGAAGAATTAGATCTACAAGGCAGGAAGAAAAGTGGAAGGTCAAAGAGGAGGTTTATGGATGTGATGTGAGGATCCATATGAGGATGGGTTCCCCTTTGAGTCTGGTTCCTCTCAAGGTTTCTTCCTCATATCATCTAAGGGAGTTTTTCCTTGCCACTGTCGCCACGGCTGCTCATCAGGGACAAACGCACACCATTCACCTTCACTGTTGTTTTCTGTAAAGCTGCTTTGAGACAATGTCTGTTGTGAAAAGCGCTATACAAATAAACTTGACTTGACTTGACTTGACTTGATGTGGGAAGACATGCAGGTGGTTGGTTTGGAAGAGGTGGATGAAAACAGATGATCCACCATGGGGACCATTAACAGAAGCAACCAAAAGATGATGATTTGTTTATTTGGACTTGTTTCCTCTTGCCATGTACAACCAAACTGACATACTGAGGTGATCAGTAGGCACAGAATTGAACGTGGTCCAATATGCCTAGAAAATTCGTTGTGATCTGATCACTCTTCGGGATGGTTTGGGCATATTTGCTGTGCAAATGCAAAAGGGTCCTCATGCATCATAGATGGATCGCAGAATAGATGATGTCCTAGATGATGCTATTGTTCACCACTGCTTGTTTAATGGATATTAAAGTTGATACTTTAAGAGCATAGTAAAGAGTAACTGCTTTCGTACATTACTCTGTTTATTTCTAAGGACGGAAGATTGTGAGTTTCCAATACCATTGAGTCCAAAAAAGCAAAACTGGTTTGCTGTCATGGATGGAATGATAGCATATTCATGCCTCTATCAGTCACAGCAACACGATCCAGTAATGGACATCTGTGAACTCATGCATGCTGTAGGGATCAGAACACTTTCCTCAGTGTGTTACATTGTACGAAGACCCAGCATGATAGTGGATGGGTGGGACCAAAATTACACTAGGAAGAAATTCAGGGGAAAATTTACATTGTGCTATACCAGGGGTGCCCAATACGTCGATCGCGATCTACCGGTCGATCACAAAGTTAGTGTGGGTAGATTGCTAGACATGAAAAAATAGATATTTATTTATGCATTTTTATCGTATGTAGATCATTTTGACTTGGTCATTTCATAAGTAGCTCGCATACTGAAAAAGTGTGTGCAGCCCTGTGCTATACCACCTGTTGAGTGACAAGAGGGTGACCAAGTGGTGCTACGGGTAAGTGCAGATCCATTTTTCTTAGGCAAAATGATCTGCTGGGACCTGTATTTAAATGATTTTTTGCTTAGTACTGATAACTCATTGAGATGTGCAGCTGGTGTACCATGCCAGAATGCCAAATCAGCATTCTTTGCATGAGTAGAAAGCCACCAGCCGCAGATAGGGTAGCTTTGCTCTTTTTCAGCATACTTAGACAGGATAGAATTTGCTATGTTTTTTTAACCAGTGTTGTGGTGTAGGGAGCCGATGAGAGGACCCCGGACATTCTCTTTTTCACATCTTCTTAGAAGAAGAACTTTACCGTGGTACTTGTAGCATAAGTAGGTACACAGTCTTAATAATATATGGTTTTATAGAGCAATAGCCATCATAAACCTTTCCCAGCATTAGGTAAGTACAAGCAGGAAGATCTAAGTTGAAACAATCATGTTACCACCCAAGCCACAAGACAGCTGCTTGTTGATATGATGCAGACCATACCAAGATTCAGATAAAGTGACCAAATGCCAACACAGGCAATTTGTTTGCACAACAGGAAGATAAAAGCCAACAATCATAGTGACATGTGGCAAGGTGTCCTGCATCAGGTTTAAAACAAAGCTAAAATGTACCCCTATACACCACAACTCTTTTCCCACACTGCACCACGCCCTCTCCGATCCTTAGCCACAGATCAAGTCTTCCCACCATTTCTCCAGATAAGGGAAAGACAAGTTTCAAGACTCTTCTGTGTTCTGGTGGTGTAACAAATGTCCACTTGATGTCAAACAGCTAAGCCTCTAGCAATCTATATCTAATGATGTATCTCTTTTATCAACTTTACCAACTTATTTATTTTCTATCATAGCTTTAGACTGATTGTATTTTCAGTCTGTTTCCTAATTAACAGCATTTAGAATGCATTTATTGATGAAGGCTTTAAAGACCCTTGTAGCTCTGTATAAGATTGTGTGTCTAATGCTACAAATGTTAATGTGGTGACAATAGGGCAAATTGCTTTCTTTCAATCTGCACCATGAACCTAATTACCTGCAAGGTCAGTAGCTGCATCAAGGATCTTTAAGATTAGCAAGCTTGTCTCTGTGAGATATGGAATAACAGTAATCTTTTACTGATGTCTAACTAGTCAACTTCAGAGTTGATTTGAACTTGATATTTCCGTCCTCAGATGTCTGGAAAATGGGGGGATGACACATTTTTTTCAATTATTAAACATCGTTCCAGTGAGGCAATTCACAACCTCCATGCACATTCTTCTGTCTAACTGTCTGACTCCATTTTCAGAAATCTTGCAAAGAGCTCCTGGGTGTTCTTGGTTGAATGTAGAGTGATGTTCTTTCTACTTGCTGATAATGGCCCAGATGGGGCTTATTTTTACAATAATATCGAAAAACGTAGGAAGAGGTAGTCATAAAGTAACTAACACAATATGTGGTTGCATATCCCTCAATTGCAATAATTACATCAAGCTGCCAGCCCATTGACATCGACGGCATTCTTCTTTTATAGTGCTTTTCCAGACTTGTACTTCATCTTGTTTCAGTTGTTGTTTGTTTTGGGGGCATTCCTTCTTTCAGTTTTCTCTTCAGAAGTTAAAGTGCATTCTCAATCCGTTAAGGTCTTTTGATTGACTTGACCAGTCTACCTTCTACCATACCTTCCCTGATGAAATTGCTCTGATGGCAGTGTGTTTTGGGCTCTTAATGCTGATGAGGGGTTTGCTCCTTTTGGTGTAGTCTCTCGAAATCTTCTCCAAGCAGTGGATTGTGATTCATTCATCTCCTCACAGACCACTTTTGTCTGTGGAGGGTTTTGAACTTGCCACTCACTGTGTTTGTGTTTTTATTTTTCCACTGAATTCACAATGTTTCTGTTATCAATGTTTTCTGCATCAAATGTGTTGACAGACCTGTTCTGTATTTGGTCGATGTTTTCTCTTTTTTTTTGCCATAGTACTTGTGCAATGGCTCTGATAAATTTTTTTCACCCCTCTTCATTTGTTTTTTTAAATAAACCATACCCCATACAGTTGTGTTGGTGTTCTTAATACAAAATAAAAAGGGGGTTTAGATATTTCCTAGACATTTTATTTCAGACCACTTCATGCCACAATCGTATAACCACATTGTAACTATTTAAATTAGGGGTGTATCGGAACACATATTGAATTTTTTGGTACAGGGCTTCGGTTCGGTACACATGAATGCAATCCGTTTTATGTGCGAAACATAGTTAAAATCTGAGTTCCCTTGGGAACGTATTAAGTGGTGGACTGCAAGTTCTTTTAGTCTCCGCCTCGCATTTTGACTGCATTTTTTTTGTATTATTATTATTATTATTATTATTAAGCTTGAAAACATGCACAATGCCAGGGGTATAAAAAACAAACTACAGTTAGCGCAGTGTCACTGTGGCTACTCACTATTTACTAGATATAAGATTTGTTTTGCGCATGCATGAAAGACTATAAAGAAAAACTATAAAGAATCCATAGAGCTAGTGTTAGCCGCTAACCCTATCGCTATGGATTCTTTAGCCTTTTATGTCCAGCTTTAAGAATTTCTATTAAAATAAGAAAATCCTGAGAATTTGACATATAAAGGGAGTGAATGACATTTGTTAAAAATGTTGCTGAAATAAGTAAAACAGTTAATTAATTGAAGCCCGTTTCCATTAATGAGTTTATTAGAGGGACAGTGCAGAACCCAGCCATTAGGGTTGCACAAGCCAGTGCACTCTTAGTGCCGGTCCCAAACCCGGGTAAATGGGGAAGGTTGCGTTAAGGAAGGGCATCCAGCATAAAAACATGGGCCAAATCAAATATGCGGATCACGAAAGAGAAATTCATTATAGGGACAGCGCATGTGGGACGTTTTGGAGACAAGGTGAGGGAGGCGAAATTGAAATGGTTTGTACATGTGTAGAGGAGGGACATGGGGTATATCTGTAGAAGAATGCTGAGAGTGGAGCCATCAGGAAGAAAGAAAACAGGAAGACCAAGGAGAAGGTTTATAGATGTGGTGAGGGAAGACATGCAGGTAGTTGGGTTGAAAGAAGCAGATGTAGAGGACAGAGGGGTATGGAGACCGATGATCCGCTGTGGCGACCCCTGAAGGGAGAAGCCGAAAGAAGAAGCAGAACTCTTTGGCATGGTAATCCTTTACGATTTGCATACAGTGGGTATGAAAAGTATTCAGACCCCCCTAAATTTTTCACTCTTTGTTATATTGCAGCCATTTGCTAAAATCATTTAAGTTAATTTTTCTTCCTCAATAATGTACACATAGCACCCCATATTGACAGAAAAACACAGAATTGTTGACATTGTTGCAGATTTATTAAAAAAGAAAAACTGAAATATCACATTGGTCTTAAGTATTCAGACCCTTTGCTCAGTATTTAGTAGAAGCACCCTTTTGATCTAATACAGCCATGAGTTTTTTTGGGAAAGATGGGGATCCTCTGCCATTCCTCCTTGCAGATCCTCTCCAGTTCTGTCAGGTTGGATGGTAAACGTTGGTGGACAGCCATTTTTAGGTCTCTCCAGAGATGCTCAATTGAGTTTAAGTCAGGGCTCTGGCTGGGCCATTCAAGAACAGTCACTGAGTTGTTGTGAAGCCACTTTTTCGTTATTTTAGCTGTGTGCTTAGGGTCATTGTCTTGTTGAAAGGTAAACCTTCTGCCCAGTCTGAGGTCCAGCGCACTCTGGAGGTCTGGAGTTTTTCGTCCAGGATATCCCTGTACTTGGCCGCATTCATCTTTCCCTCGATTGCAACCAGTAGTCCTGTCCCTGCAGCTGAAAAACAACCCCACAGCATGATGCTGCCACCACCATGCTTCACTGTTGGGACTGTATTGGACAGGTGATGAGCAGTGCCTGGTTTTCTCCACACATACCGCTTAGAATTAAAGCCAAAAAGACCAGAGAATCTTATTTCTCTTATAACTCCATGCGGGCTTTCATGTGTCTTGAACTGAGGAGAGGCTTCCGTCGGGCCACTCTGCCATAAAGCCCCGACTGGTGGAGGGCTGCAGTGATGGTTGACTTTCTACAACTTTCTCCCATCTCCCGACTGCATCTCTGGAGCTCAGCCACAGTGATCTTTGGGTTCTTCTTTACCTCTCTCACCAAGGCTCTTCTCCCCCGATAGCTCAGTTTGGGCGGACGGCCAGCTCTGGGAAGGGTTCTGGTCGTCACAAATGTCTTCCATTTAAGGATTATGGAGGCCACTGTGCTCTTAGGAACCTTAAGAGCAGCAGAATATTTTTGTAACCATGGCCAGATCTGTGCCTTGCCACAATTCAGTTTTTCTTTTTAATAAATCTGCAAAAATGTCAACAATTCTGTGTTTTTCTGTCAATATGGGGTGCTATGTGTACATTAATGAGGAAAAAAAATGAACTTAAATGATTTTAGCAAATGGCTGCAAAATAACAAAGAGTGAAAATTTAAGGGGGTCTAAATAATTTCCATACCCACTGTATGTTATAATACAAAATGTGTTTTGCCAGAAAGTGTTTTGCAAATGAGTTATAAACTTGCAATGGCAAGAAATAAATGTCGGAATTAAAAGAAAGAAGTCAGAATTGCGAAATATAAAGTCAGAGTTGTAAGATATGATCTCAAAATTCTGAGAAAAAAAATCCGAATTGCGAGTTTGTATCACGCAATTGTGAGGGGGAAAAAAGTTAGACGTGAGACGCTTTTTATTTATTTTTTTATTCAGTGGCAGAAACAGGCTTCCATAGTTAAGTAGATCATATATTTTGAAAATTAAATATTCAATGTAACACACACACACACACACACAAACACACACACACACACACACACACACACACACACACACACACACAAATATCCATCTTTAGAAAAGGTGACTGAAAGTTGATTGGTTGCACAACTCTGATCTGGGGCCAATGATTACCCAATCAGGAATTTTACTAATTAAATGTTAATAATCTTTTAGAATGTGATTTTTACTGTTATGATGAGGGTTATAATGAGTACATACAGCTCAGAAAAGTAATACACTTATTTTATTTTATTATGGGTGTAATGTGTCCAGGTTTAATGATTAGCCACCTAGCTGGCTAGACCATACATTCATTTTTGCTAACAAATTCTAGACCAGACGGTTAGATTTGGCATGCAAAACCTAACCTGGAGGTGGAATACTGGACGCTGGAACTTCCTTGATCCCAATCAGGCTGGCTAATGAATTTATTATTTGTTTAACCCTGCTCCAACACTCACAATTGCTTCCTGCCTTCAAGTTCAAGCTTTAACACTGCTATAATGGCTGATTTTTCTCTTCATTGTACTGTTGTACACTATATGGCAAAAGGTTTTCTATGATTAAGAATCCTAACCATGTGATCTTTCTTTAAATTGTTGGCAAAAATGTTGGATGCACATAACTGGAATGTTTAGGATGTCTTTGCAGGTTGTAACATTTGTAGTATCTTCTTCTTCTTTCGGCTTCTCCCATTAGGGGTCGCCACAGCAATCATCATCCGTCTCCATACCCCCCTGTCCTCTACATCTGCCGTTTTCAAACCACCTGCATGTCTTCCCTCACCATATCCATAAACCTCCTTCTTTGCCTTCCTGTTTTACTCGTTCCTGACAGCTCCAACCTCAGCATTCACCTATCGAAATATACCCCATGTCCCTCCTCTGCACATCTCAATCTCACTTCCCTCACCTTGTCTTCAAAACGTCCTACATGCGCTGTCCCTATAATAAACTTGTTTCCAATCCTGTCCAACGTCGTCACTCCCAACAAAAACCTCCACATCTTCAACTCTGCTACCTCCAAGATCCACATCCTGTCTTTTGCTCAATAACATTGTAGTATCTCTTAACTATAAATAAGGGCCCTAAAGTATTTCTAGCACGAATAAGTGAGGGTTTATGAAGACCTAGTTTGCTAAGCTTGGTGTAAAATAAATTGAGTGGCTTGCACAAAGCTGAACACCCTGGTGACCTCACTAATGCTTGTGTGGATGAATGGGTCGATCCTCTTTTCCAGCAGTGACAAATAAGGCAGTTGTCTTTTTCTTGTTTACATACATTTCTTTTTTGTTTGTATTATTTGGTTTTCTTTGTTGAGGCCCCTAGGAACTAAGTAGGTATAGATGCCATGGTATGCTTGAACATCAGAATTCTTTGTCAGTGACTTGTCCATTGCTATAAGCCTATACGAGATTGAACAGCACTTCTGCCAAGTATAGTAACTTTGGCAGTGGAAAATTGTGGTAAACGTTGTATATACAAACCGTTTATTGAGATCTGAATAGTTTGTTTCCCTGTCCAAGCTGCTGTACAGTTACATAAGCTGTAAACAAATAATTATTAGCCAGTTTTGCACTTTTAAAGATAAGTGTATTTTGGTTTAGGCATGTAAATCATCCTTTAAGTAAAGTAAAGCATCCTTTACTTCATTTGAATTATGAAGTAAAGGACAACTAGATATTAATTAAATTCCTTTTCGGCTGATTGATGTCTTATAAGAAAAGTCTAAATCCATTATATCTAACATTTTGCACATTCCTATCTGACTCATGTTCTCCCATTTTCTTTTTTAGATTCTATTATCCTGACTCAAGACCACACGCCAGGGAAGGAAAGGAATAGATTTTATGCCTCGCATCCTTTTTCTGCATCCCAGATTTCATACTTTTCCATCTGCAATCTGGGGATCATGGATTTGAATCAGTAACCTCCTTAATGTAAACTGACAATGGAAGGAATTGCTGAAACTGTGTAATGTTAGCTTGCCTTAGATCTCTTAATCATTGTAATTAATTTCAAATGGAAAATGTTCGATGTTCATATAATTTGCATATCTACAGTTTTTAATTTATCTTTAAAGCACACTTAAATGTTATATTTATCCTACATTTTTTCCTCACTTTTTCCGTTGAATTGTTACCATTGATCAGATATCAAACAACACTTGTTTGAACAGACATGGCGTACCATTCCGATTTTTTTCCTGGAAATGAGTTTATTTGCACAGAGTGTGGGGAAGGATTTGGCCAGTACCCGAAACTGATCAATCACATGGCTAATCATGGGCCAATGGGTCCGTTTTCTTCCATTTCTGAAACTGATAATGGCTGTGACAAACCTATTGAATTTGCTCTTCATGAAAATGGAACACTCACAGTAGTTGATCGATCCGCATTGTCAAATTTCTCATTCTTATTTGGAAAACCCATGTCAAAGTTTTTGTCGAATACAACACATTATCAGGATTCCTTGTCTTCAAGCAGAGTGGCCGAACGAGACCATATCCAGTGTAGATGTGAGAGATGTGGCCAAGTGTTCAGGAACCAAAGAAGTTTGCAAGAGCACCAGCGATATCGTCCCCTTGAGCAAGGGTTTAAATGTACTTTATGTTGCAAGGTTTTTTATGATAGAGAGAGCCTTCGTGGGCACCTTCAGAATCATGCTCATGAACGTTTTTACAGTTGTGGACATTGCGGAAAACGATTCTTAAGACAAGAGACCTTGTTGCTACATCAGAAAGAATGGCATAGGTCTCTTGGATCCCAGAGTTCAAGTAAATTCGATGAAGACCGTGAAAATGGTATAGATAAATCATATCCTTGCAAGATTTGTGGCTTGCGTTTCTTTTGGTTATCAGACCTGCAGAGCCATCTACTGAATCATTCTCATGTCAGCAAAGCCTCTGATGATCTTACACAGAAAGAGAACATGCAGGACCAGGATGAGAGTAGCCTGAAAAAAAATCCCTCCCATTCTCCTGATGATACTTCTGACCGATCATATCGTTGTGGCTTGTGTGGCGGACACTTTAATTGCTTGTCAGATTTGAAAGACCATCATCTGTCAGATCATCCAGACGAGGACTCTTCTGAACCAGTACCTGAGATTAGAAAGCAGCCTGCCAATTACTGTGGTGTAATGCGTCAAATGGTTCCAAAACACCAGACTCAACGAATGGATCTATTGAGGCCACGAATGAGAGGTAGACCAAGAGGAGGTGCCGCCAGAAGTAATCCCCACACTAAAGTTTTCCCTTGCAAACAATGCCATAGAGTTTTTGTACACTCTAGTAGCCTTTCTCGTCATATGCGTTACCATAAGGGTACCCTTCATACTTGCCTTTATTGTGGTAGACACTTTCCACAAAGATGCGATGTCACAAGGCATGTTGCCATGTACCATAGCTCAGACATAAAGCTAAAGGTCGATGGGGAGAAAGTAGACCATGAAGATAAAACTTCTACTCATACGTCACCAAAAACACAAGCAAGCAATGACAGTGATCATAAATTGCAGAACAACGAAGACCAGCAGTCATCAAACCCTCCAGACAAGGAAGACTTGCCAGATACCCAAGAGACGTCTCTACTCAAGCCAAGAATAACCTACAAATGCAAAGATTGTGGTCGAGTCTTTAGGCTACTTAGCGTATTTCAGCGACATGGCCGTTACCACAAAATAAACCCCTCTCGGGTATTGCTAAGCTGTCCTCATTGTCCATGTCGCTTCACCTTCCGCTCTGCTCTCGAGCGCCATCTTCAGAATCATGATAAAGAAGGCCCTGAGAAACATGGTGGGGAAGAATCTCCAACTGCAGAGGAAAATATGGAGGATTTAGAAAACGAAGACGATTTAGGTGTTGAAACAAGTGAGTTAGAAGCTGATACAAAAGAGAGTCCATCAAAATATATATTGTATGAATGCACTGAATGTACTGAGACTTTTACAGATCTACAGCTATTCCTTAAACATCAGCACACTCATGGTTGAAAGGTATTTGGAGAGTCAGTATAATGCACCTTTAACTGTTGATTTAATAAATGTTGATGTTTTGGTTTAATACAATGCCACATCTGCAATGGGTTGGACAACCAATTTAATATTAAATGACTTCAAGCTGCCAGGTATTGATATCAAAGTTCACTGAATTTGTGTACATTGTCTTACTCCACTAAATAATGTCAAACAGTGAACTAACAACATAGAACATTGGTATGTTTAGACATAAACAGATGTTTAGTTCCTCCTCTGATTGCCTTCAGTAGGCCCTGAACGGATGGTACAGTGGTCATAGAAAATAGGTATTTCCATTTTTCAGACTGACATCATGTGTTGTTGGAACCCAGGGTACAGTGCTAATTAAGCTTACTGATGCAGTATGGAGTGCAGATTTGTTTGGGGGCTTCCTTGAGGGACTTGTACTAAAAGACTAACGTCTAATATAATCACTGCATTTGCTGTTTGGAGACTTGTAGACATTTTGAGGACAATTCAATTCTGACTTTTCTTCTGACTTGCTGTAACAGCTATATATATAAAAAGCTAGGCTAAAGTACTGGACATGCTGGTTGCACTTCTACAAGCTCATTTTGGGACAGTGAGTTTCAGTCCATTGCAAGAATCCTGGGGACTAACACCCATCAGATGGGAATATTACTGTATACATGTGTCCAAAGCCACAGACAGTGAATCCCAGGGTCTGAAATAAAGTATAGGTGATCTTTTTTTTTTTTTTTTTAGCAGTTCAACATTTTAGCAATTTTGTATCCTGTTTTATGCTCTATTCCCTCTAGCAAATTGTAAAAACTGTTCCCAAATGGTCACCTTTATTTGTTTCTGTGCTATGTGGGTGATATCTTTTTATTTTATTTTATAATAATGACTGAAACACAACTGCAGATCTCTTGTGTATTTGTATTAATAAAATTACTTATCTGACATTATGTGGAATGTATTTGTTTATGTTGGTGTGACAAATTGAAAAAAGCAACTGTTACATAAATTACAAAAACATACCTTTTGTTTTCTACTAATATTATACACCTGAGTCACTCATTTTCACCGCCGCTGATATACTGCACATGCAATTACTGCTTTTTTCAATGTATACAAGAATTATGAAAAAAAGGCCCCCATCACAAGTCATGGATATATGAAGGCTGTGGATTTCTCTGGAGATCACAGTTTCAGCTCAACTTAAGATTTATTGTCATTTTTCCACATAACATAACACACTAATCAAAGGAACGAAATTACGTTTGTGAAATTAAATTGGGAATGGTGGTACAATGTTTCTGGTCACTGGGTAACCATTACTTGGGATATTTAGGGTAATGGGGTAAGGGATGGGGAGCTGACGTGACCTTATCATTTATGCCGGTCCCAAGGCATACGTTATGATGGTGCTGCAGTAAAAGCCTGACCCATAGTTTAATTTGGGTAGAATTGGTGTCTTAATTATTCTGGTGAGGTTTATCAACAGCCCTGCTCAACCCCGCTACTGGGTCGGCTCACCACTAGTTGAATTCATCTACTACTTCTCACTATCCCAGAAACATATCTGGGTAGAGGTCCCTTGCCTTGTTCAGTTTATCTACCCTCAGTGCACTTGCCTAACTCGTTACTTAACAGCTGAACAGTTGGTCTGGGTGTGCCCAGTCATCACATGTGTAGCACAAGGTCCAAAAGACCTTGTTCCAATGGACCCTTGCCTGTTACCATTGTTTGTCAGACTCCTCTGTTTACAGTAGGATTCTAACCATGCATATCCACAGTGTCAAAGTTATATTATTGTTACTTGTCAGAAGGAGACGGTTATCCATTTGACACAGCCTCCTATTACCCCAGTCAGGGGTGTCCAATATTTTCCACAAAGGGCTGGTGTGGGTGCAGGTTTTCATTACAACCAAGCAAGTCCACACCAAATTCTACCTGTTTAAATCGAATGATTTTCATTTTCAAGGAATATCAGGGTGGCCCTTGACTGGTTGGAATGAAAACCTGCCCCCACACAAGCCCTTTGTGTAAAAAAGATTGGACACCCCAGACCTAAAACAACTAAGGGTCTATCAAGTAGGCAAAAGAAGAATGGGGCTTAACACCTCGTAAACAATATTTCAGTAAATTTTGAAGCTCACAATACATACTTGGTGCATTTAGCTTGGCCAATTCACATGTATTCGACAACATACTGAGTTACAAACATGGCTTCCGACTTGGCAAGACAGACAGCAGGGCACCACAAAGGTGCCAAATTATATTGGGGGGCATGTTCATGCTTGAGTCACCAAGTGCAGGAACATTGGCAGGACTACAGGAGGACCAGGGGCAACACCATGGAGTAGGAATGCCTGGGCATTCGAAATAAAAAGGTTTGGGAGCAAATAGAGGTCGGTGCCGTCGTCATGTGGCCAAGTCTGGCAACAACCAGGCAGCCATCTTACAGGGCTTGAGCTGAGAGAACATGCGCAAAGGCAGCCCAGATTCCGCATAATGGACGCCGAAATGGAGGCCCCGTAGAACCGAAGGCGGGACCAAGGTGCTTTTACTTTCGTCTGATTGGTTTAGGTGGTAGTGTCGCCGAATATCCCGGGCTTCTGCACATTGTTTGGGGATGAGTAGTGCGGACGGGACTCGCGGCAAATTATTAATTGTTCTGTTATTTTAATATCTCGCGCTCAACTCCATTGACTTTTGAAGACCTGGACTTGCTTCAGTGCTCCTCGGCGACTCTTCAGCTCGCTCTGGTAGGACGGGAGCGAAGGAAACGACACCTTTCCACCGGAACGACGGTAGGTCGGTCGGTCGGTCGGTAGCTGAGGGACGTGCGGACATTGAATGTGTACTCTTGCAGGAACTCGAGGCTGCAATTTGCTCTTCTAGATCAGGCACCCAGCATGCGTTTAACCAGCATTTGCGACTGGTAGTGAAATGTATTTTGCACCTCAGGTTAGTTAGGAAGCAGGTTAAGCCGCGCGTCTATGTGGTTTGCAGGGACTGCGCCGTAGCCCCAGCCCAAGCCCATGGTCCATTTTGTCGTGTGACTGATACCATAGCTAAACTCGCAGCTAATTTTTTAGCAACCAAGTTGTCATACTCGGAAACTAGCTCGTTTCGTGATACGGTTAGTTATGCTGATTTGTAACTTCATCATTGTTGTCGTAGCATGCGGGGAAGGAAAATCTCGGTATCCTAGGGACTTTCCGAGCTTCTAAATAATTGATTTGAAACATAGTCAGCTCTGACTGAAAGTGAACTTTACCTCATTGGTAGCAAGCATGGGATTATCCAGGCTAGCTACTTCCGTCTGAGTTAGTGTATCGATAGATGCCCAAGCAGGCTGGCTGTTAAAGGCAAACGCTTCCTAAGCACTTATCATTTAAAGCTATGAATTGGTTTCATTTTCTAAACAGATAAGAGAACGTGTACCTGATACTGGAAGTATCATCGGGGTTGCGTGTAATTAGTAACATGGAGTGAGTGTTTAAGATTTCTTTACATGATGCTTTATGAATGCCTCCTCCACTATTTATATATATATATATATATTTTTTTTTTAAGTAGTGGTGTTTTTGTTTCATTTTCAGGGAGGACTACTAGACTCCACATCACAAGTATCAGGTTGACCCAGCTGAAGTGGATGGTGAATTTCTAGCTGTATGAAGCATGGTATGTTATTTACATTCAATATTTTATTTAAATCTATTAAATAAACAGCATTTATAGACACAAACACACACCATTCTCATGTATCTAAGATAGATAGATAGATAGTCTAGTGTAGCTCCAGGGTTCTGGAGGAACGTTGTCTCGGTTTTACTGTGTACCACTGTGTATAGTAGAAATGACAATAAAAGCCACTTGACTAGATAGATAGATAGATAGATAGATGTCAAAGACACCCACATGTCACTACCACATTTTGAAAAATCATGGTTAATAGTGTTTGTCTTTTGCTTTTTACACTTTCTGAGAAAAAAAAAGACAATGACTTGGTTGATGACATTTTGCTGCGAATGCCATTTTCTTTATAGCTTTTGATTGAAGAAATAAACATAAATAGAGAAGAACCCAACTTTCCAAATAAATGTTTAAATAAACTAAAACATGAAGCCGTTAATTCTAGCTATATCCTATTCCTAACCAGGTTTATAAATACCCGCTAAAACTCAAATCTGGTTTAATTAATGACCGTGTTACTGGCTGGTAACAGGCTAAAAAAAACCATGCAAACATCAGGTGGCTTTTACTTTGCGTTTCCATTTTAAAGTCGTTAAAATAAATTAAATGAACAAGTCTGAATGTTTTTTTTTTTTTTAGCCATATCTTTTTTTTTTTTTTTTTTATGTATGTTTTAACGGGGTATTTTTTATTACATTGTCTGGTAGCTTGTTTTCATTGAATGTATTTTAACCTCAATGTCTATATGCATTTACATTTTAATGCTATCATTTTCCTCTGGACTGGTTAAACTATTTTTGAGCTTCATATGCAATTTCATGACCTGAATATTTTAAGATTTTTGCCAGCTTTTTTGCTTGTTGATGTATTGAAATGTTGTTGGTATGTACAGTGCCTGTTAAAATTTGAAAACACCTGTTTTTTTTTTTTAGTGTTCAAGAGAGAAATGCATATTAATTTTGTTTGACAGTTCCTTTTACCTTTTTTTTCTTTTTTTTTTTTTTTTTCTCCATGTAAAGATGTTTGAACAAAAATGTGATAAACTGTTTAAACAATTTCACAAACAAAATCAGCTTTATGCTCTATTGGCATCCGAACAGTTTGTTTCTTCCAACATTTAGCTCAAATACTTTTATGCCTTTTGTAAAACTTGCCAAAGGTGTTTTTCACTGGTTGGGTATTTCTGTCACCCAGAGCAGTTCAATAGGAAAGAGATGAATGTGTGCAAATTGATGGATAGCAAATGCAACAGGGAAATGGGAAACAAATATATTTCATCTGGGGTTTTTTTTTTCAGGAGCTGAAGCAATTGGCATCCAAAGGGGTTGTGTACATATTAACATATGGTTTTTGTTGTATAATGTCTGTCATTTGAGTCAACTGTACAGGCAATTACCTTTGTTGATGAATGTTGCATATAATGTCATCTATGCTGGACACATTTATGTCCACGCATTAGATATTGGTCAGCTGTGTTGGTGGCTCTAGAATTTATGCCGTACATAATTTAAACTTGTGCTTTTAGCAGAGCCCTCTTGATAGCTGAACATCTGTGTGATCCCCATTCCTTGGTCAGAGGAGTGGAAGACCGCTGTGTCTTGGAGGTGGTGCAAAGCGATAGTGGAACCCCAGTGTATTGGGCTCACTACTATAATAGCTGTACGGGTCACCCTTAAAATTTTGTGTTGGGCAAATAGTTTGGGTAGCAGTGTGCATGGAACCCAAATGTGTTGCAGGGCAGTATAATGTGCTGTTTTGATCTGAGGGTTGCATATTGTGGCCCAATCTTAAGCTTACTTGATCGATTGCAAGCAGACTGTCATATGCTCAGGGCCCTGGCAGGTGCCAAATAGCCTCCCAAGTTGACTCTAAACAAGCACTCCCTACCACCTCCATCTTCAAATACTAAAGCGACCATATAAAAAGTGTAAAGCCACATAATGGGACTCAAATATTTTAGTGTTCTTCTTTCAGCTTCTCCCATTAGGGGTTGCCACAGTGGATCAACCATCTCCATACCCCTGTCCTCTAACCAACTACCTCCATGTCTTCCCTCACCACATCCATAAACCTCCTTCTTGGCCTTTCTCTTTTCCTCCTTCCTGGCAGCTCCATCCTCAGCATTCTTCGACTGATATACCCTATGTCCCTTCTCTGCACATGTCCAAACCATCTCAATCTCACTTCCCTCACCGTGTCTCCAAAACGTCCTACATGCGCTGTCCCTCTAATAAACTTGTTTCCAATCCTGTCCAACATTGTCACTCCCAACGAAAACCTCAACATCTTCAGCTCTGCTACCTCCAGCTCCACCTCCTGTTTTTTTGGGGTTTTTTTTTTACTCATTGCCACTGTCTCTAAACCATACAACATAGCAGGTCTCACCATAGTCTTATAACTTTTCCCTTTTACTCTTGCAGATACCCTTCTATCACAAATCACTCCTGCCACTCTTCTCCACCAAATCCACCCTGCCTGCAACCGCAGCACTCCACTGCTCTCCCTCTCCTTTACACACACGTACTTTCTTACTCCTACTGACGTTCATTCCCCTTCTCTCCAGCATGTACCTCCACCTCTCCAGACTCTGCTCCACCTGCTCCCATCTCTTAAAACAAATGTCATTTCAAACATCATAGTCCACGAAGACTGGTGTTTGACCTTCGCTTGTCAAGCTGTCCATCACAACTGCAAACAGGAAAGGGCTCAGAGCCAATCCTTGATGCAATCCCACCTCCACGTTGAACCAGCCTGTCGTTCCTACTGCACACCTCACTGCTGTCACACCACCCTCCTGCACCACCCTTCTGACACACCTGACTTCCTCATACAATACCACAAGTCCTCTCTCGGCACCCTGTTGTACACATTCTCCAAATCTAAAAACACACAGTGCAACTCTTCTGACCTTCTCCATCAACAGTCTCTAAATAAATATTGCGTCTGTAGTGCTTTTCCTCAGCATGAAACCATACTGTTGCTCACAGATGGTCACCTCTTCTCTCAGCCTAGCTTTCACTACTCTAACCCATAACCATGGTGTGGCTAATCAACTTTGTTCACATCTCCCTTGTTCTTAAATACCGGTACCAGCACACTCCTCCATTTCTCAGGCATCCTCACTTTTCAAAATCTTAAACAACCTGGTTAAAAAAACTCTACTGCCATCTCTCCTTGCTTCTACCGGTATGTCATTTTGTTCAACCGACTTTCCACTCTTCATCCTCTTAATCGCTGCTCTCACTTCCTTTTTACTAATCCTTACCACTTCCTGCTTCACAATCTTCACATCATCCAACCTTCTCTCTCTCGCTCTCTCTCTCATCCCTCATCACCTTCTGCCGCATCTTCTTGTATTCCTGCCTACTTTTCTCATCTCTTTGCCAATCCCAAATCTGTATGCCTTTTCCTTGGCTTTCGCCACATCCCTCTTTACCTGCTGCTGCATCTCCTTGTACTCCTGCCTACTATTACATTACTCTGTCGATCCCAATTCTGTTTTGCCAACCTTTCTCCTTATGCTTTCCTGCACTTCCTCATTCCACCACCACATCTCTTTGTCTTCCTTTCTATTTCCAGATGTCACACCAAGTACCTTTCTAGCTGTCTCCCTTTTTACTTCTGCAGTAGTTGCCCAGTCATCCAGCACCTCTATTTACCACCACCGAGCCCCTGTCTGACCTCTTTCCTGAACCTTAAACTGCAGTCTTCCTCCTTCAGTGTCCACCATCTTATTCTTCTTTCAGTCCTCCTTCTTCTTCCCTGCCACCACCCTACATAGAACATAGTCCACCTGTGTGCACCTTCCTCCACTCGTGCCACTCTATGCTCCTCCTTCTTCTTAATAGAAGTATTTACCACTGCCATTTCCATCCTTTTAGCAAAATCTACCACCATCTGCCCTTCCACATTTCTCCCCTTAAGGCCATACCTACCCCTCACCTCTGTTCCCTTCACCTCATGCCCATTAAAGTCTGCCCTAATCACCAATCGTCCATTCCTAGGTACACCTCCTACCACTTTATCTAACTCACTCCAGAATTTTTCCTTCTCCATCTCACAACTCACTAATGAACGTGAAGGGGTGATAATAAATTTAATCACCCTATCAGAAACTCTCTTTACCTCCACTACACTCTTACTCTGTACTCTTCCTTTAGGATCACCCTCAAACCATTTCCCTTTCCATCTACACCATGATAGAGCAGTTTAAACCCCCCTTCAAATGTTCCTGGCCTTACTCCCTTTCCACTTGGTCTACCCTTCTCTGCTCCATCTTATCAGCTACCTCTATCCCTTTACCAGTCATAGTACCAACATGTAAAGTGCCCACCATAACCTCCACTCTCCTATATTTCTCCTTTCCCTGCTGTCTCTATATTCCTCTTCCCCCTCTCCTTCTTCTCCTACGGCCAACAGGTGCCCAATTTCCACCGGTACCCTGTTGGCCAACAATACCTGTGCCTGTCGTTGGTAACCCGGGCCTCGACCGATCTGGTATGAAATTCTGGTTTGTGATCCGCATATTTGATTTGGCCAATTTACGCTGGATACCCTTCCTAACGCTACCCTCCTCAGTATTTCGCTGCATGTTCTTTATTTTCATTGGCCCACAACACACATGTTCTTTTAAGGGCTTCTCTTTAAGGACAGGCATTCCATTTTTTTTCTAAGTTGTGCCTTTTGGCCTCTCTAGTACTCTGTGTACTCCAGAACTATTTCTGCAATCTTGCCACAGGATGCTGCTTTATTTGTATTGCTGTCTAATCCCAAGTAAAAATTTTTTTTTTTGTTCCGTCATTAGCTTTAGATTAATTAATATTGGCATGCTCGTGTAAGGCACTAAGAAATTAAATATTTTATTTTATTCTCTAATTAAATATCACGTATCCAGGTTAGAGCCCTAAATTTTGCTAGCAAAATAGTGGAACATGGAAGTGTACATTTTTTTCCACTGTGTCTTTTAAACCTTGGTTGAACATTTTTCAAAGTTTTCAAAGTGCTTTATTTTTCCACATTTTGATATGGTACAGCTTTATTCCAAAGTGGATTCAATTAATTATTTTCCTCAAAATTCTACAAAGAATACCCCACAATGACAATGTGAGAGGTCTGTTTGAAATCTTTGCAAATGTATAAGAATAAAAGCAAAAGGAAATTACATGTTCATAAGAATTCACAGCATTTGCCATGACACTCAAAATTGAGCTGGGGTGCATCCTGTTTCCACTGATCATCCTTGATTTTTCTACAACTTCTTTGGAGTCCACCTGTGGTTTATCCAGTTGATTGGACATGATTTGGAAAGGCACACACCTGTCTAGAAGGTCTCACAGTTAACAGTGCATGTCGGAGCACAAACCAAGCCATGAAGTTCAAGGAATTGTCTGTAGACCCCTCAAAACAGGTTTGTATCAAGGCACAGATCTGGTGATGGGAACAGAGCAATTTCTGCAGTACTTGAAGGTTCCAATGAGCACTATGGCCTCCATCATTCATAAATGGAAGAGGTTTGGAACCACTAGGACCTTTCCTAGAGCAAACTGAGCGATTGGGAGAGAAGGCCCTTAGTCAGGGAGGTGTCCTAGAACCTGATGGTCACTCTGAAAGAGCTCAAATTTCTTTTTGGGAAAAGGTGAACCTTCCAGACAGAAGCCAGTCCTCAGTAAAAAGCACATGACGGCCTGTCTGTAGTTTACCAAAAGGCACCTAATGAACTCGGACCATAAGAAAAACAGATTGAACTCTTTAGGCTGAATGCCAAGCGTAATGTCTGAAGGAAACCAGGCACCGCTCATCACTTGGCCAATACCATCCCTACAGTAAAGCATGGTGGTGGCAGCATCATGCTGTGGGGATGTTTTTTAGCAGCCAGAACTGGGAGACTAGTCAGGATGGTGGGAAAGATGAATGCAGCAATGTACAGAGCCATCCTTAATGAACATGTACATAAGTATTCAGACCCTTTACTCAGTACTTAGTTGAAGCACCTTTGGCAACGATTGCAAGTAATTTTGGGTATTATGAAACAAGCTATGCACCCCTGGTTTGGGGGATATTTTTTTTGCCATTCTTCATGGCAAATCCTCTTAATCTAGGTCAGGTTGGATGGGGATCGCCAGTTTCAGGTCTTTTCAGATATGTTCAACTCGGGCTTCCCTAAGGTGTCCCTAAGCAACTTGTGTTGTCTTGCCTGTGTAAATGGGGTCGTTGTGAAGTAGCAAATTGAACATTTCGGCCAGACTGAGGTCCTGAGCACTGTAGAACTATGGGAATGTTTTGGGCAGGTCATAACAATGCCTGATTTCCTACAGACATAGCATGTTACAATTCTGGCCAAACAGTTAAAGCCTGGTTTATCAGACCAGAGAAACTTTTTCCACACAGTCTGAGTGTTTGTTTGGGCTTTTGTCTAGGTATTTGTCTAACCACTTCGCTTTAAAGCCCATATCTTTTAGAGGTCAGCAGTGATGGTTGTCCCATCTCCAGACAGGATCTGTGGAACTCTTGGTTTCTTGGTCACCTCTCTGGTCACTTCTTCTTCTTTTTTTTTTTTTTTGAAGTGTGACAACCACCTTCAGTGATTCTGCACTGGATCTTTGCAGTGCTGTCGAGTGACCTTTTAGCTGGATATTCATCGTTGGGAAGAGGGCTAAATCTGGCATGTAGGTTGGGTGCTCAAGTGAAATCGTGGATTCTTCTCCAATGGACGTCATACATAAATTGCTGAATGGTTTTGACATTTTGGGGGGTTAAGCTCTTTGAAGGTTTTCCTGATCTCTCATTGTCTTCCAGTGATGTTCTTCCACTCTTGCAGTATATGTGCTACTAAAAAACACATTGACTCATTGCAGCATCGTCATGTCAGCCATCTCTGTGGCAGATTTGCCCAGTTTCATGCAGAATTTCATGTTTGCTCTTTGTTTTAACTTGCTGTCCATAATGAAATTGCAGCTGTTTTAACACACTTGGTCAGAAATAGCACCAGTTAGCATCATTAGTCTTAACTTTTTTCACCACCTTTTAAATTCAATATCGATAAAATGGGCTACATTGCTCTACCAGCATTTGTTCTAAAATGGTTTGAAAATGACAAACATTTCATGGATGACCTGGCCTCCAAATTCCCCAGATCTAATTCTGATCTCGCATCTTTGAGATATGCTGGACCGCGTAGTCTGAGCTATGGAGGCTGCAACTTGCAGGACTATAAGGATATGCTGCTTATGTCTTGCCAACAGACACCACAGTACATTTTCGGGGGTCTTTTGTTCTTGAGCCACTTCAGTGTTTTTGGCCTTGTGCTTGGAATCACAGGTGAAGCAGGCATTATCAAGTTCACTTGCTGTATTTCCTAAAGTTTTTCTCCATTCATTCTTCTTTCACCTCTGACAACCGTCTTCACCCCTGCTGATGAGAACCATCCCCACATCTGCCAACTCCAGCCTTTACTGTACCAGACTCATGCTTTTTGTTTTGGTTTGGCCACAAAACAATCTATCTTTTGATATGGGCAAATCCAATGTTATGATGTGTCTAATGTCTAATATTTTTTTTATTCCCAGCTACCAAACTCTGTAGCTCCTTCAAAGTGATTCTTGGCCTCTTTATGCCTTTTTTTTCACCAGTTTTTGTTTGACACTTTAGAGGGATGGTCTTTATTTGGCGGTTCCTGTGCACTTCCATCACTTGACATTTCACGCTGTTGGGGCACAGATTCTACAGCTTAAATGTACCAGCTCATTCTATATAAAGGACTTCCTCCCAGTTGCGCACCGCCTTAAACTTTTTTTACTCCAATCAAGAAGGTAAATGTTGTGTGAAACACCAGTAAGTGCAAGGTGACGCAGACCAGTTTAAGACCATGTGCCAGAACAGTGTCTAGAAGCATGTCTTTATTGCACCATAAGAGTCTGGGACCTGTCAAGCAGCTTTTGTGGATCAAAACATGGGACAGCAGTGCTGTGAGCTAGTCTCTCTTTTTGGATTTGTAGGGAACCTAACCCAGCCATTAGGGTTGCACAAGCCAGGTAGTATCACCATAGTGGATTTGTATCTGCACCTGCAAACATGCTTTGGACAGCTTTAATCAATGAGACTCAGGTTCTGAGCTCTTGGAAAAACTTTCAGTTGTGCAGGGTATGGTTGCAGGCAGTGTTTGCAAGAATCACTGATATGTGAACAGACAATCCCATTTAATGGCATAGATCAAAAGCACCAGTAATGTCACTCTACAGCTAAACCATGCATAGACAAAAAAGTGTCTTGAATCAGTTTAGTTCAACTAGTTACTGCCGTAAAAAGCTGAAGATATCCTACAGACTTTTACTATTCCCCAATCGGCCCCTGGTCACAATAAAAATAAAAACTCTGCAAGGCACTTGCCCTTGCGTTGCCCTGCTGGTTGTTATAAATGACTGGCATAATGCAGTCTGAATGGTTTTAAGCAAATGAAAAATCCAAACTGGAATTATGTAGTGAACAGAAATGTTTTAAATAAGCCACAACATGTTGAAGTATTCACCTTTTGCTTTGATGACACCATTGCACACTCTTGGCATTCTCTAAATCTGTCTCCTGGAATGGTTTCTTGGATTTCCCAGAGTTTTTAGGGGCTTGTTGGCTGCTTTTCCTTTACGCTCAGGCCCCAGCTCATCCCAAACTAACTGAATTAGGATGGGTTATTGTGGAGGCCAGGTTTTTTGATACAGCACTCACTCATCCTTGAACAAAGAGCACTTGCATAACCTAGGTGTGTTCGTGGAAGGTATGTCGCAAATACTGTGGTAGCCATTATGGTAAAATGTCCCCTCAAATTTGACTAAATTACCAACAGTGCCACCAGCAATGCACCTCCCCACAATCTCACTTCCTCCTCCTCCATGCTTCACAGGGGGAACCACACTTTTAGAGGGGGTGATGGGACAGTTTGTAGGTCCAACAAGGACATAGTGGTTAGAACCAAAAATCTCAAATTTAGACTCCTCGGACTAAAGGACAGTTTTACACAGATCTAATGGCCATTTTTTGTGTGTTGGCCCAATCAAGTCTCTTCTGCTTGAGATCAATGTCTGCCACTCTGAAAATCATTTATGTTAATAGGCGGTTTCTCAGGCTGGTAATTATAATAAACTTATCCTCTGCAGAAGAGGTAGCTCTTGGCCTTCCTTTCCTGGCATGGTCCACACGAGGGCCTGCTTCGTCATAGCATATTGATGGTTTTTGGCAACTGCACTTGGAGATGCATTTAAATTTCTTGAGTTTTCAGATTGACTAGCTTCATTACTTCAAGAAATGTTGGATTCTCTATTCTCTTTACTTGAGTGAGTGGTACTTGCCTTAATATGAATTTGTACAGTAGTTGTTGTAGCACTAGAAAAACTGATTATGTACTATCTATGTATTACATAATTCCTTACATGTTCTTTCATGGTTTAGATGTGTTTTAGAATTGGTGATAATGTGCAATGTTGCAAATAATAAAAATAGACAATCCACTAGGAGGTGTTTCTCATTTATACGTCTAAACTCGTAACCTTCCTATAAGAAGTCCACTTGTATTCTTGAGCACTTTCATATGTAGTCCTAAATATTTCTCAAAGAACCTAGTCCATTGATAAAGAAGTTCATTTGTGTTATCACGAGGGGAAAGTAAGGTGTAAATAAGGTCCTGAGGAGGGCTGTCATGGCCACAAGTTGCTGCAGTGCTGGTTATTCAACCAAATCTCTGGATTCTCATTCACAGTAGTTAAAGACAAAGGACTGAACCCCTTTCTCCATAGTTGGCCCCATAAAGCGACTGCAATATACTCTGGGGGTTAAGTTAATCTGCTTTAGTACAGCTATGCTTACCTGGTCAGTAGCACTTAGATTTTAAGACTTAGCAATTGCCCATTAGCTATGTGCCAAGACCGTACTCTCAAAGACCCTAGTCAAAAATGGAGCGTATTGGGTGGGGAAGCAGATCAGTGGTTAAGGCTCTGGGTTACTGATTGGAGGTTTAGGGGTTGAAGCCCCAGTATTGCCAAGCTGCCACTCATGGGCCCATGAGCAAGGCCCTTAAGCCTCTGTGCTTCAGTTGTTCTGTATCCTGGCTGACTGTGCGCTGTGACCACAGCTTACTAACATTTTGGGTTTTTTTCAACTTTTAAAAAAACCTTGTTTCTAAAAAGGTATAAAGTAAACAAACAGTAATTACAGGCTACTATAGTTTTTCTACTATCTTTGGATCCGGTTTACTTAGTTGTTTGTTTTTTCCTTTTGTGCAGTTCATTCTAATGGTGGTACACAACCCTTCCACTGATGTGCTCTGGATGAAGTTCAGTGAGTATTGTGCTTTTGTTTTTTGTTTTTGTTTTTTCTTGGCCGTAAAAATGTTATTTAATAATGGTTGTAAATTGTCTTGCAGAGAACCACCTAACAAAGGATGCAACACAATGACTTGTGTACCGAAATCAAAGATTCTCAGTTTGAACTAGCCAAAATAGCTAATTGGACATATGGATCAGTTAACTGAAAATGACCTGTCAAGTATGATGGATTCTGTAGAAGTACCTACATCAGAATTGAACTGTGTCAACTCTGTGGCAAATTTGCCAGACACAAAAGACACAGTTCATGAAACGCCGCACGTCGCTATTGGCGCTGTAACAGATCAGTCTATGGGTGTGTTTTCAGACCAAATTACCTTTTTAGAAAATGATCCACCTATGTTTAATAAACCCTTGCATGGATCAGAGCAAGATCCTGCTTTGTTGACCGTGAATAGACTTGAGGATTACTCGGATGTTAGCAGCTGTTCTGAAACAGATTTTGAACAAACTTCGGACCTCTTGGAGAAAGGCCCTGAGCAGTCATCCGAGTGCCAGGATAGAGTGAGTTCTAGAGATGAAAATAAATTGGAAGAAGATGCTGGAAAACCTAATACATCTACATCATTCAGTCAAGCCACGCAGGAGGAAGGTTATGTCTGTCGAGCATCTAATACAGAGGGTGACGAGCATGGTGGTGGTTTTGATGTGAAAGATGGTGAAAATGATAAGGAAAGGTCTTTAACTCTTACTACCATGGAAGGTGATGGTGGATGCCCTTTGAAATCTGAGGAGCAAGTGAAAGGAGGAATCCTTATCCAAAATACAGACTGCAGAGTTACTGAAAAAATCGAGAGTGGCAAAGACAACGCAACCACTCCAAATTCAGTTTGGGACTTGGATTTAAAGGGTCCAAAGCAGGGTATAGAAGACTATGAGAAGAATGCCATTAGCACTGAAAATGTTGATGTACAAAATAAACGTCACGTAGAAGCGAAAAACGATGCTTGTGACACCGAAAGTAAATCTCCAGAATCTGGATTTAAGCATGACGTTGAAAATGCTGCTCCTGATAATGAGCCAAAAAATGACGAGACAAGTCGATCGGTCGAACACAGCAGTTTTGAGTTCTTGCAGTCATGTTTTGGTTTGAACAGTCTGGACCACACAAAATTACACCAAGATGCTGCAAACAATTCAACGTCCACCAGTATGACTTCCCAGAACTGTAATGTTGATCATTCACAACCTGCTGTTCTTGCTAATCCTGCACTTGAATCTGTACCCACAGATCAGTTAAAAGCAGCAACGGATAATTGTCTTCAAGAACCTTGCAGAACAAGCATTGACAGGAGCACTTCGGTGTCTCAGGAACCGGGACAGCAAAATGACCCTCTAGAAGAGCAAGTCTTTGATCGATTAGCATCAACTGAAGGTACATATGACAACGGAATTAAAACTAGTCCTTCCTTGTTGTCATCCAAGAAGTTGATGAAAAATTTGCAGCCCGTTGTGCTTTTGAACACCACTAAAAGTAATGCTGAAGATGGAAACCTATATGGTTGTTCTATATGCCTAAAGAGCACACAGAGTTTAGATGATCTTATTGAGCACCACCATTGCAAACATTCTAAGCATAGCTTTCAGTATTGCCTAACCTGTGAAGCCTATTTCTGTAATGAAACATTGGCAACTGGACATTCATGTGAGCAAATTGGGCCAAAAGACATGCTGCTGTCTGGTATAATTTTGTCAACTAATAAGCAAACGACTGAGGAGAATACAAAATACCTATGTAGGTACTGCCTAAAACCATTCATTAAAATCTTCTTCCTTCAGAATCATGAGGAAAGGCATACAAGCGTAACAGACTATAGGTGTAATTGTTGTGGCTTATACTTTCCTACTTATAAAAAACTTATTTCTCACAAGGGAAGAGTCAGATGCAATCCTTTGGTACTAGAACCCGATGAACAGCGCAAAACCCATTCAGAAAGAGAGCCAAATCCAGCAAAGCCACCCACTACCCTTGGAGGTGATGGTTCTCACAAGCTTCACAATTGTTTTGTGAAACTCGTGGATATAAAACGGACAACAAAGTGTCCACAAAATGTAAACTGCTCTGTTTGTGGAAAAGGGTTTAAACTCCGAGCACAACTTAAACTACACCTCAGATTGCACACGGATGCAAAGCCTTTTAAGTGTAACCAATGCAACCAGGCTTTTAAATATTCCTGGAATCTTGAAAAACATAAAGAGCTATGTTCTGGAAATATCACCAAGCAACACCTTTCCAAACCATCTTTTGAATATAAACTTTTCAGCAGGTATCCTTGCCCCACTTGTCCGCAGACTTTTAAATATTCCTATAACCGCACACGACACATGCGGGAACGGTGTTTAAAAGCATACTTGCAAATGCAGAAAGGAAAGGTGGGAAACAGGCATAAATGCCCCTTATGCAGTGAAACATTTGGAATGTCTTGTACTTTGAACAGACACATTAAAAACACTTGCTTTGAGCAATATAAATTGCAGAGAAATACGATCAAAGACACACTGGTCATGCAAAATATCAAAGTAAAAAAAGAGGAAACGCCAGTGCTGCCAACTGAGAAGTCATGTTACAAGTGTAAAATATGTCCAGCGTCGTATTTGCATAAATCCGGAGTCTATCGACACATGAGGAAACATTCATTTTTTGAGCGTTCTTCAGTACAAGGGGTCAAGTCTGAAAAAACTGCTGATGAAGTAACAGTCTCTAATAATAAGAAACCTCAAAGCCAAGAACCTTTAAGCCAAAAGTCACCTGATATGGTTACTAGTGACTCATTCCTTTGCCATTTTTGTGATAAATGTTTCAGTTCAGATGACTTGTTAAGCAAACATCTGCAGCAACATGGGGGGGCGAAACCCTTTGTCTGTTTGGAATGTGGAAAAATCTTTGCAAGGCGTGGACACTTGATATCTCACAGAAATATTCACAGGCGAAGAGTACAGTGTTCTGTCTGCAAAAAAATTGTGCCCACCATTGGAGATTTGTTGAAACACAGACAGTCTCACACAAAGAAGGGTATCCTTCAATGCCCTGATTGCCCAATGCAGTTCAGGTTTCCTGTGTACTTTCTCCGACATGTTGCAACTCATGCAAAGAAAGAACCCTTGCCAATATCACCTGTTCCGCCTGCTGATATTCCACTCAAAGAGGCTGCTGATGAAGTGAAGACATTTAAGGGGTCTTTTTGTTGTGGCATATGCAGAAAGACATTTGTTGATTCCAAAACAATGAGCCAGCACTGTTTAATTCACATTCCGAAACCGATGGATTCAAAATGTCCAGTTTGTAGGCATAGTTTCACGACCCGAATTGGTTTGATTCGACATATTCGTCTACATACCGGTGAAAGACCGTTTGCCTGTAATATCTGTGGAATTACTTTTCACCGGAAGGAACGCCTTAAGCTTCACCAAGAGAAATGCAAAGGATTAGAGGAAGCGGAACTTGCTCAACCACCAACCTTAGCTGAAACACGTGGGAAATGTGAAGTAAAAGCAGCATCAAATTCCAGAAGAGTTCGCCAAATTTCTTCCTGCTTGTACTGCTCACGCACATTTTCCAAGTCAAGTTATTTGAAATTGCATGTCAAGGCTCATTTGGCTAACAGCCTTGAAAAGTGTAAAAAGTGCGGGAAATGTTACAAAAGGAGTAAGATCTCTGAACATCGCAATGTCTGCAATACCAAGGAGGAGTCCTATGGGGAGGCATCAAAAAGTGAAGAATCTGGGAATGCATGTAAGGATGAATGCAAAAGTACCAATGTAGTTGTTCCTAACCGAGCATGCCGAATATTAAAGGAAACTGGGTCAAATGTCAAGGACAGTCTTAAGGAACGATGCCCACATTGTTCCATGCGCTTCCAGTACAGATCTTACTTATTAAGACACATTTCTACTCACTTGGTGAAAAAACAGTTTGCTTGTGAGCATTGCGGTCAGAAATATGCTAATCGGAGCACATGTCAGCAGCACGAAGCCGAATGTCATGGTGTGCTGAGGCAACATGAAGCAAATGAACCTGAAGGAGCCCAAACAATACCAAACAGTGCAGCTAGTAACAAGAATCACACAGTAATCATTGGAGAAAATGGTGATCAGTTAAAGTGCAGTTTTTGCACAAAAACCTTTACAAAACCTAGAAATCTCAGACGACACATTCTTACCCACACAGACGTTAAGCCGTATAGTTGCAAAACATGTCAAAGTTGTTTTTCTCGTCACGATCATCTGAAACGTCACCAGGCACGATGTAGAGGCAAAAAGCAACTTGAGGTGCAGCTTAAGCGGATTGCTCTTGACCAAGTTGGCTCCGAAGATCACCTACAGCCACAATGTGATTCGCTTTCTGAGACAATTTCTGCCACAAGCAACTTGTCAAGGCCCATTTCCATGCCACCCTCTACTGTTAAACCATTTTCCTGTAAAGCATGCAGGAACAGCTATACCACTAGGGAAAGTCTGAAGAGACACCATCTCAGGGGAAGCTGCAAGATGTCCTCTACAGTGTGCCTGGAGGAAATGCAAATGCCAACAGAGTTTAAAACTTCAGTACAGGCTTGTGGAGAATCCTCCAAACTATTGCAATATAATGAGGGGAACTACTCTAATAAGTGGAAGTTCTCTTGTGAGTATTGTCCCCGCCGCTTTAAAAACCCATCGGAATTAACACTGCATACTCGTCTTCATACAGGGGAAAGGCCATTTGTGTGTGGCAAATGTGATGAGGGTTTCATCAGAAAAGACTACTTAAAACGGCACTTAACAAAATGCAGTGGGAAAAGAGGTCCCAAAGTGCTTTGTGACAGATGTGGTGGGTTGTTTACTCAGGAAGCTCTTGAAGTTCATCAAAACAACTGTATCATCAGCTTAAAATCCATTGACTGCCCTGGACCTGCAGACAGTATTTCCAGTTCTTCGAAGGTCAAGGCATTTTCCTGTGTCCACTGCGATAATCGCTTTTTGTTGTTCTCCCAGCTTCAGCAACATGTTTTAACAAATCACAGATCTGTTCGGCAACAGCAGTCAAGTACCCCCAACTATGAACCGTTAAGTAATATGCAAATTAAGGAGGAACCAGTGGATGACCAGTATGATGAGAGCAGTCATCGAATAAATGCGAACAATGAGCAAAAAAATGTCGAAAGGCCGAAACCTTTTAAGTGTGAGCAGTGCAACACTAGATTTATAACCAACAGCGGGCTTGCAATGCATTTGCGCACTCATACAGCATCGTATACTCTTTATTGCAAAAAATGCAACAAGGGATTCTGGAACAAAGCTGGTCAACAAAAGCACACAAGAAGGTGTAAGGGTTTGGAAGTCACTACAAAGGAACCTAACCAGAAAGGAGCCATTCCATCAGAAAGTACAAATGACGACATCCTAGTCTTTCGTAATAAAGACTCCAACGCAACAGGAACTGGTGTACTACAGACAAAGTTTTCATGCAAAGACCAGGATAAAGGACCTGTAGTTCACAAATATCAGTGCTCTGAATGTGAAGAAAGTTTTACAGATGGGCTTATGCTTATAAGTCACCTTGAGGCTCATGGACGTGAAGACCAGGAGCGCATATTATTTAAAAGCCACCGCTGTTACATTTGTAGTAGGAGTTTTAAACAATCATACATGCTGAAAATGCATTTAAAGACCCATCACCAGGAAGCTGTTAGGAACACCTGCCCTGAATGCTTTAAAAGCTTCCGCTGTCTCTCTGATTTGGACATACACAGATCTTGTCATGACCCTAATCGGCCATTTGTTTGTAAAATATGTGAGTTAAGGTTTTGGACTCCCAAATCCTTGAATGCTCACCAAAGGTTGTCTCATTCCTCTGCTGAACCGCGCAAAACAATTGCGCCTTCTCTGAAAACTGATCAGGTGTCTCCTAAAGTATATACTTGCCAACCCTGCAATAAGATTTACACTATAAGAAGGTCGTATATGAAGCACATCAGGGCAAAGCACAATGGGAGTGCAAAAAGTCTTGATGACCTTAAGAGTGCTTCTACTGAACATCAGTTGAGCAACAATGAATCCAACAGAAGTAATGCAGATGATAAAGCAGTTGGTGAGGACGATCGCGGTGAGGACGATGGCGATGAGGATGATGGCGATGCCCCTTATTTTCCTTGTCATGTCTGTGGTAAAACATTCCTGACATCAGAAAATCTCGAGGACCATCAAAGATGCCATCTTGGTGAAAAGCCTTATGAATGTGAAGAATGTGGCAAATGCTTTATTCAGCTTGTAAATCTGCAGCAGCATCAGCGTAGTCATAAGTCTGAATTTCAGTGTCAAATGTGTGGTAAAGGTTTTGTTTCTCTCTTTGCATTGCGTAAGCATAAGCACACTCATGTCGGAAAACATCCCCATCGCTGTACAAAATGTCAGTTGAGTTTCACGCGGTCTTCAAAACTGAGAGAACATATGACCACCCATCGGGAGGAAAATTTCCCATGTGATCTCTGCCACGAAAACTTTTCTTGCAAGTCAAGCCGAGCAGAGCACCGGAAAATCCACACTGAGGGAGAGGACGAGCTCCCTCCTTTAATTCCACCGGCAAAGCAGGCCTCATCCCCACCAGTCTCCGTCAGCCCTTCTTTAAGTACCGCTCAGCAATACAGGTATCGCTGTGAAATTTGTCAAGTGTGCTTTCCAGATCCTGAGCAGCTCTCGGAGCATGGCTGCAATCCAGCGAAAGAGCGCCCGTACTCCTGTAAAGACTGTAATCAGCATTTCCTGCATGGTTCTCACCTTAAAAAACATCAGCTCACTCATCAGTTATCTGGATCACGGTCCTTTCAGTGTAATAGTTGTCACATGAGCTTTAGACACCGCCATCATTTCTTGACCCATTTGCAAACACACGGTGGTGAAAACTCCTCCAAAACGCTGACTGAAGTGAAGAAATTGAACACTGATGATTCAAATCAGGACAAAATTTACAGATGCCCTATTTGTCCTGAGAGTTTCTCTGAAGTGTTAGAGCTGGCAAACCACCTTTCAGTTCACGCTTATGTGTGCATTGCTTGTAACCAAACATTCTCAACCAAGCAACAACTTGAGAAACATCAACAGTGCCATTTGTCCGCAGCTACACACTACGAGTGTACTGAATGTGGAAAAAGCTTCCTTGGAAGCGAAGCCTTTCGCCAACATTACTGCGTTCACCAAGAGCATCGTTCTAAGAGGAGACGTTTGGAGAATTCTTCTGACGTACTCGCTAATATTAACGCGGAGGAGGAGGAGGACGTTGATGTTGGAGAAGACTTCTATAACTGCACTACCTGTAACAAACGGTTTCCTTCCAACCTAAGTTTACAGGAGCACCAAAAGTTGCATGCAAATGGTCGTCCGTTCAAGTGCTCGATTTGTGGAAAGAGCTTTGCCCAAAAGCGATATCTTACACAGCATCAGCGAGTACACAACGATCACATGTATCAATGTAACCTGTGCTCCAGTTCTTTCAAAACGGAACAATTACTTTTGTCTCACCGTAAGACCCACATGGCCCTTCCTAAATACCATTGCTCAGTTTGTAGCCAATCGTTTAAAACCCCATATGATCTCTCGAAGCATGAACAGAAACATCCTGAATTGCAAACCTTTAGTGAAGTAAGTGGTGACCACAGATGTGATATGTGCTATAAATCGTTTAGCCTGCTTTCTCAGCTCAGACAGCACCAGGAAACTCACGTAGGACAAGTTGTCTACGAGTGTACAGAGTGCGATAAGGCGTTCGCCTTTCCACATCTTTTAGAAGAACATCAGCAAACTCATGGGACATCGTCCGATTCCTACCAATCCCAGTCACCATCAGACATTCTCTTTCAAAGCCCAGTTATGGAGTAGAGTATATTGTAGCGTATTTCCTGCAATGCAGGTGGTTCTTGGTCATTCAATTTTCTGGAAACGTTAAATTGTATAGTTTCTTGACTCACGTTGTGGGTTCCCACTTCTCCATTTTTTTAGTTGTATGCTTCTTTTCCTGGGTTTCTCATTTCATCACTCTCTGATGTGTACATAGATAAGAGAGATTATTGTTTTTACTACTGCATTTCAGAGGACTATGTACTGAATTTCTAGAGTTTTATAGAAAACTTCAGATAAATGTAAGATATGATTGAAAAACTAAAACTTGTTTGGTAAAAATGTGCATGCCCAGAACAATTTACATATCACCACACACATAATTGGCTTTAATTCTTTTTTATTTTAATTAAGTAGACACTTAAGTAGTTAACTGTCATTTGCAGACTCAAATTATTTACACTTTTTTAAAATGTCAAATTTCTCATGTCCTTAGTTTTACATGTCTAATACACGATTGTTAGGGTTGTTCAAGTTATGTATATCTTTGTTAAAATGTGATTTTTGATATTTACTGGTTTCTTCTAGAATATTCTGGAATATTTTTTCTGTTTTGTTGCTAATTTGTTTCGTTTTCTTTCATAAGGGGTGGTTGACCACCTACCAAGCACTCAATGATTAGGTGTAATAACCTAACTTTGCAAGTGACTGTATATATATCTATATATACCTGTGTATTCGTACGTGACTTTTTTTAAAAACATTTTTTAAAGACCGTTATGGTGTGTTCAATTTTCCAACATGGACAATAAAGCCATTTGAATATAGCTGAGTTTGGTGATCTACATCTGTCACATTCACTGAGGGGAGTCATGGATTGCTTCTAAAAAAAATAAAAATTAAAAAAAAATCAGGATACAGTTATTTTATAGTATTAAATAGGCAGCCAAGCCAAGCAACATAGACTAAATATTGACTAGGGAGGTAAAGCCACTTGAATAAGGTGCTATAAATCAAACTGATACAATGCTTGGCAATAAAAGCTGTCATAACATACCCCTGCATTTTCATTATAGTGATAAGCTGCTTGAATCTATTGTCTTTCTTTTGTGGTAGTATAGCACCTGTTCATTGTGTTAGTTCTAGAAATACAGAGTAGTAGCTAAAATGTGTACTTCATAGTGCTGTACTAGCTATAACTCTATACTAGCTACATGCCAGAACCATCACCATATAAATACACGTCTAGGTAGTTAAATATAATTTAACACACTAGTCATTGTCAAATGGTTATTAAATGTAGCCTGTTATGTGTAATGATATTAGCTTTTAATATCTTAACAGCAGAAGCTATAAATCTATGCCAATTTGACACAACATGGTAAAAGTCTTCTACCCTTAAAAAAAGGGTTTACTAGGAAAATTAATGACAAAGATAAATGTCCTTTTGG
Source organism: Silurus aristotelis (assembly GCF_946808225.1). Taxonomy (NCBI): domain Eukaryota; kingdom Metazoa; phylum Chordata; class Actinopteri; order Siluriformes; family Siluridae; genus Silurus; species Silurus aristotelis. Next base: position 35,967,068 of record NC_139574.1, read on the forward strand.
TCTATAACCCCAATTAAAATAAAAAGGGGAGAATGTAAAATGTACATAAAACAATGCAATGATTTGCAAACCCATATTGTATTCACAATAAAATGGAAAACATTAAATATTTTAACTTAATGTACCATTTTAAGAAAAAAAATATATATATTTTTAATTTGATGGTTGCAGCAAGTCTCAAACTTGGGACAGGGCAACAAAAGTCTGGAAAGTGTTACTAAAATTAAAAAGGTTTTGCAACTAATGTTAGTTTACAACAGGTCAGCAAGATGATTGGCTATCTCTGATGTATGAAAGTGCATTAGTGCTTGTGGAATGGGTAGCTTGCACATTTAGAAAGGCTCCATCGAAGCTGAACGGTATATACAGGTTTAAGAGCAACAAATGCTTCCATCCAGAAAATGTTTTTCAGGGAAGGCCTTACATATTTGAGCAAGACAATGAACAATTATTTACAGTGTGGTAGAGCACTTTTCCCTGCTGATAGATGCCACTGCCAAGAAGGGATACTGCTGTCATGAATGGGTGTACTGTGTCTTCCAACAATATTGTGTTCAGAGAATTACACTGCTTCTGCTTACCTTTTTCTCTTGGTGCATCCTGGTACAATCCTTTCTTATAGTAACACACACAGCTGTCCACATTATGTAAAAGAATGTGATTCATCTGACTAGTCTATTTTACTATTGCTACATGGGTCAATTCTGATACTCATCCAAAGAAAAAAGGCACTTTTGCCAGAACCAAGAGGGGGTCAGCATGAGCAGGCTGCAATGCACTATATGTTCTAACACCTTCTATCAAAGCCAGCTGTAACACTGTCTTTGGCTTGGAGAGAAATGAGGACAGTGGGCAGTCTTTGGACAACTCCAAAGGGACTCTGTTCTCCACTCCAATATTGGCCTCCAAAACCTCTCGCCTTCTCTTTTTGCATTGGGTTATTGGCAGGCCACAATTGCTGCTTTCCAAAAAGTTTGCAGATACACCTGCCCATGGAAGCCTAGATACCACTTGCCGAGAGAATATTTCTTTGGATATTCTCAATAATCTCAGGACAGCGCCTCTAAATAGGCGGTAAAAGCAAGTCAGGTCAAGTCAAGTCAAGTTTATTTGTATAGCGCTTTTCACAACAGACATTGTCTCAAAGCAGCTTTACAGAAAACAACAGTGAAGGTGAATGGTGTGCGTTTGTCCCTGATGAGCAAGCCGTGGCGACAGTGGCAAGGAAAAACTCCCTTAGATGAAATGAGGAAGAAACCTTGAGAGGAACCAGACTCAAAGGGGAACCCATCCTCATATGGGTGACATCAAGAGTTTGGTCAAACTCAGCATGCGAAAAGCAAAAGCAGCATCTGGATGGAGGATTCTGTCTAAGCGTTACCGAAATGCAGTTCAAGCTCTAAACAACAGGAAAGATTGCAAGTTGAGGGCATCTTATTTTCAATTCCATATTTGAATAATAGCTGCTCTTAGCCGATCAAGGAGTTTGTCAATGGTTAATTCATTGGATATGCATAGAATTTAAACACCACGTTGACTTCTAAAGTCCACACAGAACTGAACAAAACTAGAAACCAAGACTACCAAACTGTGCCAGAGTTTCTTGCACTTGTGGGAACAATAGGGGTGACTGTGTAATTCCAACTTCATAGGTGGTTAATCTGCTTCTCTCAGTCACTATCTACTGTCTTTACCTTATATACAAGTGTTGTGTGACCTGTCGTGTAAAATAGCACCTTGTCAAAGGGCGCCTTGCCAATTGGAAAGAAATTAGAAGCTTGGTGTGAGTAGAAAAGCAAATTTACCTCGCAGTGCATATTCCTGGAGCTAAATGAACCCTGACATACTGGGCTTGACCTTCTTGGTGCTTGTTGCAAATTTTTACCTAGTATTAATTGCTCAAATGTGTAGAGCTTTGCTATAAGATCAAAAAAGCATAAATTTACATTTACGACATTTAACAGACACCCATATCCAGAATGACATACAAAAGTGTTTAGAAGTCTATCAATTAATAAATTAACAATGGTTCACTAGGTTGCAAAATTAGGAATTTTTTAAAATGCAAACAACAGGTGCTTGAGCTACTTATCTTAATTCTGAATATGGACTGAAGAGAACATTGGGATAAATGTATTGCCATCAAATACTTTAACTAGGGATAAGATGTGCCACATAGTTTAATCTTAAGTCTGTTCAAAAGGGTAATCCTCTTCTTCTTTTGGCTGCTCCCATTAGGGGTCGCCACAGCAGATCATCCGTCTCCATACTATTCTGTCCTCTACACATGCCTCTTTCAAAACAACTACCTGCATGTCTTCCTTCACCATATCCATGAACCTTCTTTTTGGCCTACATCTTTTCCTCCTTCCTGGTGGCTTCATCGTCAGCATTCTCCTACCGATATACCCCATGTTCCTCCTCTGCACATGTTTAAACCATCTCACTCAGGCCTCTCTTACTTTGTTCCCAAAAAGTCCTACATGCGCTGTCCCTCTAATAAACTCATTTTCTAATCTTGTCCATCCTCGTCACTCCCAATGAAAATCTCAACATCTTCAGCTCTGCCACATCCAGCTCCACCTCCTGTCTTTTAGTTGGTACCACTGTCTCTAAACCATACAACATTGCAGGTCTCACCAGTCCTATAAACTTTCCCTTTCACTCTTGCAGATATTCTATCACAAATCACTCCTGCCACTCTTCTCCACCCAGTCCACCCTGCCTGCACTCTTTTCTTCACTTCTCTAACACTCTCTCTTCATTACATTCTCCCTCTCACACACACATACTCTGTCTTACTCCTACTGTTCAGTCTCTTATCTTTTTGAGACTGGACTACTGGAACTTTCTGCTGGTAGGTCTTCCACTGAATGCAATTTGTCCTGTACAAATGATCCAAAATACAGTTTTTAACCTGCTTAAATTCTGTCACACCACCCCACAGCTGCACTTCTTTCACTGGCTTCCAGTAGCTGAACGCATTCAAAGATTCAAAACACTAATGCTTGTCTAGAAAGCTAAAAATGGAACAGTTACTTATGTTTCAAAGCTCTTATTACTCTTTGCACTGCACTACACGCCATCAGATCTTCTAGAACTGTTTAACTGGTCCCACCATCAAATCAAGTGTAGAAGCTAATCAGCACATCTGGAAGGGAGCCATCACTATCATAGGGATGGTGATGATGTCCTGTAGGTGGTGATTGCTTGGATGCCCTGCCACATGTGCTGTGTGTTGCTCCTGTCCATGAAGTGTTTGTGGATACTTTGGGCATTAGCACGTTTTATCTCTAATGGCCCAGGAAAGTCTGCGCAAAGTGACATTATCAATGCACTTGCTGATGTAGCTGGTCACTGATGTTGTGTACTCTTCCAAGTTGGTGATGTGGCCATTGGTTGTGGGCTCCCTATACATGTTTCATTCAGTAAATTTAAGGTAGTCCTAAAAAGAAGAGATGGTTTCTGCTGGCCAGGTTTTCACTTGTTTCAGAACTGAGTTTGAATGCCAGATGAGTGGTCAAAATGGCAAAATGTCTGAAGCGAAAAGACAGGTGAATCGCTAAGTGCCACAGATATTACTTCATTATTTAAAAAAAAGGATTATACATCCAAACAAAAGCTTGGCCTGGTTTTTACAAGGCTTTTACAAGATATCGTTTCAGTTGATCTTCTTTGTTTTGAAAATGTCCTTGTTCGTGTCGATGTTCATCATTTACACAAAAACTAAAATAAAACTAAATGTTTGTTAAGGAAAGCAAGTGAAACAAAAAAAAGCAGAGTAGCAGGAAGAAGCAGTCAGTGCATTGAAAATAAAACTACTTATACATTTTACCTGCGGGTGGGAGCTGGAAAAAAACTTAAATAATGCTGGTGGGAGAAAATATATATTTTTGCTGGAGTGGTAGAGACTTTGCGGGAGCGGGACTGAAAAATCTGTCCCGTGCAGGTCTCTAGTCTGAGTAGACAAAGACGGGCTGGGCTTCACCGGGTACAAACCAGGGATGATTTTTTTTAAATAACATCCAGTGTGTTTTCCCCTCTTGTTGCAAAGTATACATTCTGATGGAATCTAAGGAGCACGGTTCTGAGTCTTGCATGGTGGAAACTCTGGTGACAATAAACAGTAAGGGTGTGTAGTCCAGTAGAGTACACAGAGCACCTCGTTAGCATTAGCTTTAGGTGGAATGTACATTCTGAGTATTATAACGGTGATGAATTCCTAAGGTAAATATAATAGCTTACATTTCATGATCACAAACTAAACCAGAGATGAGCGGTGGGTGGAAATTAGGACATTCCACGTTAATGAAAACACACAAGCTCCCCTCGCAAGCCTTACCGCACAGAGCTGCATTTTTATCACAAAAAAATGCGGCCAGACCATTCAGCTGAATGGCAGCTTCTGGAACTCTGATGCTTAGCCAGGTCTCCATGAAACCAAAGACACAGCAGTCTCTGAACTCATGCCATGTAGCTTGATAGCTTCTAATAGTGATCTAAATTATTGCCCAGGGAGCAGACATTTGAGAGCAGGATGGATGGTAGAGCAGGCCAGCTAAGGTTTGCTTTTAGCCTAGCACTGACTCCTGTTCACTTTCCACACTTCTCATGCACTGCTTTAAATGTCTCCTCTTCTGGCCATTGGCCTCAGTCAACACCTAGGTCTGGAGGCCTGGTTCCCGAAGTAAGCCATGTTTTTTTTTGTTATTTTTTATTTTGAAAAGATGCTCCGAGAGACACCGGATGCTCCGATGTTCGAAGGTCATGTGAAATAGGCAACAAAAAGATGCACCATTTTGGATCCAGAATTTTCACTGTCAGTTACTACTGTTCTGCCTTCTTGGATACATCTTCAGAATGAGGCATAAGCTAAACAGTCATGGTTAACCCAATGCCTCCTCAACCAAATCTGTGCCCCTACCAGCCTATACTACACTGTTGAATGAGGTCCCAGCTTGATCAGGGGTGGCTTGCAGTGCATTGGGAAATCCAGGTCATGCTGTCCATCATGTGCTATCCCTGCAATTGCCCAGGTTCCCTGGAATGGCAATATACTGGCCCAGGCGTTATTTCCACACCTCTGGCCCTGCAGTCACTCTTTTGGCAGGTAACAAGAGACAGAAAAATTGTAAGTGGGAGAAACACAGGTATTACTTTTAGTAGCCCTGTGTCCATGGTGCAAGGACAGGTAGAGCAAGGAAAAGGTCAAAGAGAGGGGGAGAAAGTGAGCTTGTTTGCACCAGAAATGCTTCCAAGTGGCCTTCTGCCAAATGGACTTGGTTGCACTGGACCTATTGTCATCACTTCTGGTAGCTGAGTGGCACACTGCTGAAGCACTACAACATTGACCACTCCTCTGGGCTGTATTCCCCCTGGGTGGGTTTTTAGAGCTGTAGGGTGAACTCAAATGGGTAGCTAAGCTTGCTGAATGTTAGCATCAATAGTGCTGTTTAAAAAGGATGGCCAACCAGTCCAGGGCCACAGGCTGTGCTTTCCTATAATTAAGTAGTTGTCCTGGAGTCGCATCTTGATGTAGCGCATGGCTATGGCGGCTGCTGGGGTTGGTGCTGGAGCACTTATCTTTTGCTTCCTTGCAACACTTATGGTAGGTACCTATCAGGAATACCAGGAACACCCCACAAGACCTGCTGTTTTAGAAAGATGTGTTGAGCCACTTGTCTAGCCATCAAAATTTGTTCCTTGTCAAAATTTATTAGATCAGCTTGCTTACTGTTCTAGCTGCTAAACCATCAACTTTGAGAACAGGCTGTCCCTTTGCATCTTAATATCCTAATGTCCACACTCCTTGACATCTTCCCTTGTATTGAGAATAATACATTTTAATGGCCTTAAGTGGCTCAAGTATATAAATTTGACTATGCTCCATAAATCTGATGATTGTATACAATTTAAGTAAAAAGAATTCTGACCTTCTCACTATAGTGAGAAAAATGGAGCAAATGTTTAGAATTTTTGGGGGACCAGCTCTTGCATTATTTACCTATATATTGTACACTGTAACATTGATATGTATAGGCTGGCTATTGTCAGAGCATGTATCTTCTCTGACTTTGTATATTTTTAAATGTTGTGTTAGTGAATAGCTCTGCTACCCTGCTGCTGAGTAAAGCACTGGACACACCGAGCTGACGGTCGACTGTCGGGCAATGTCGGGTGCTTTTTGAGAGTTGGTCAACTTTAGTTTTTCTGTGTTTTCCACACCGTTAGTTGGTATTAGTCTGGCGGTAGCAGCGGTTTTTCTTTCAATTTTGCATGTCTCTGCCCTCTGCCCCCTGTCTACTAAACCCAAAAAGACTTCTTGTCCCACCTCTTGGTTGTCAGAACTGTTACACAGCAATCTGCGAGATATCAGCAGGAAGGAAGGGGAAAAAATCTATATTTTACACAGACCTTACCTCTTACTGTGCACACCTGTCCAAATTTTCTTCAGACGGGACTTCTGCCAAGACTGCCTTCTAAAGGAAAGCTTGAGGCTTCTGCACAAGATCTTTGTAAGCTCCACAATATCTCTTTACAACTCAACCCTCCTGCTCCACCTGCTTCATCCTCCCTGATTGCTGAACACCTCCTTCAATGATAAGATGATTAAGAAGATCCCTTCAGACCTTCCCTTCTGTCCTGACTATACCTACATTACACAGCTAGGAATCCCCCACTCCTTTGTTGTAATCCAATCTTGCAATTCTACCACCTGCCTGCTAGATCCAATCCATTCACCTTTGTTTAGGACCATCTCACAAGACCTGTGACCTCTCTCTCGGTCCAGTTAAACATGCTCCTGAGGTTCTAGTGGCCACTGTTCCTGCCCCTTTTCCCTCCGTGGATCTTCCCACTTCATCCAGGCCTGCCTCTGGATAGTGTTCTCTTCGTGTGGAGGCCACTCTGTGCAGCTGGGGACAGTTTCTCATCATCAACGCCTTTGGTGGTTCCATGAAATTCCGGAGTAAGAACGGGAGCTTTGAGGATGGATTTGGACTGTAGTTAATGTCAACAGTCTGCTACATTGACTCAGGACTACAGTTTGCTTCTGATCACCATTACTGTAACCCGCAACATCGTATATCTGCAATAAATGGACATTCGGTGCAACCCAGATGAGGATGGGTTCCGTCTTGAGTCTGATTCCTCTTAAGGTTTCTTCCTTATGCCATCTCGGGGAAATCTATCTATCTATCTATCTATCTATCTATCTATCTATCTATCTATCTATCTATCTATCTATCTATCTATCTATCTATCTATCTATCTATCTATCTATCTATCTATCTATCTATCTATCTATCTATCCAAATAAAAATGAATTAAATTGAATTAAAGGCCTTCTGCCAGTCATCTCCACAATCATCAATTCTTGGCATTCTCAGAGAGCAAGGTTTATTCCCATTTAGAAGAAGTCTGCTCTGGATTCATCAGACATCATCAACTACAGATCGGTTTCACTTCTCTCCTGTCTTTAAACAACTGTTTGTATATCTCCCACAAAACAACTTCCAAGATCCCAACCAGTCTGGCTCCGAAGTAGCACATTCCACAGAGGCTGCCCTTTTGGTTGTCACTGAGAAACTACATGCTGCTAGATTAGCCAAGCTATCATCTGTAATCATCCTCCTCGACCTTTCAGCAGCATTCGACATGGTCAACCACAAGCCTCTCTTGTCAACTCTCAGGAGCCTTGGAATTTGTGGAGCAGCATTGGAATGGTTTGAAAGTCACACATACCAGGTAACATGGAGTTGGTCGACACTCCACTGGTGTCCCACAAGGCTCAGTACTTGGTCCTTTCCTTTTCTCCTTCTATACTCAATTTCTTGGTGAAGTTATATCCTCACATGGGTTTTTTTACCACTTCAATTTTGATGACACTCAACTCATCTTATCCTTTATTCCCTCAGATACCATAGCTTATGCTTAGATATTAGCATGCTTGGCAGTCATATCATCATGGATAAGTGCTTAAACTGAAACTCAACCCCAACAAAACTTCTGGTCATCCCAGGTGATTAATCCCCAGGTCAGGATCTAAGGATAACGCTATACTACTTTTTGATCTCCCCGTCAGCCAAGGCTTGCAACCTTGAAGTAACTATGGACAATCAACTGTCTTGTTGGTTTCTTTTCTAAAACATTAGAAGGATTCAACCATTTTTAGCCACACAGGCTGCTCAGGTGCTTGTTCAATCTCTTTTAATATTGAGACTGGACTACTGCAACTCTCTGCTGGCAGATCTACCACTAAACGCTATTTGTTCACTGCAAATGATCCAAAATGCAGCTGCGCAATGTAGGATAATAGATTAAGTTAAAACTTAACTTAAACTTCATGCTCATTGTGGCAGCGGTTCATGAGTGAAGGGCAGAGCCGGATGGAACGAGCGATAAGACTACACCTGTAACTGATGAGACTAATCATTGCGGTCTGCCGCCGACGGCAATAAAGCAGACACGACCCTCTGGGGGAGAAAGACACCAAGCAGTGGAGAGCGGAAGGGTCTTCAATCGGTGAACGGCGGACACTGAGACCTCAAGAGTGTGGGTGAGACCCATATTGGGTACTGGGCAGAAAAGCACTGGGGCAAAAGTAAAAGTAAATAAAGAATGCTCTACTTTATGATCTATTGCCTGTCTCTCTTTCTTCCAGCGTGGAACCAGTGAGTTTGTTATACTCATATTAATGAACAGACTGCACACTGTAAATTTAGGAGAAAAAATGACACAGCACACAGTTACTAGGGGCAGATTGTTTTGGATATTTATTTTGACATGGTCATAGTACCTGAGTGAAATGTTCTGGGCCAGACTGGCCTTGAGAACAGAGCTAATACTTAAGAGAACGTGCAGAAGAGAAACCATAGGATAGCTCAGTAAAATCTTTACTGGTCTGACCAGTAAGGTCCTTACATACAAGTGAGGTTGGCCTGTAATCATGACCACCTACACTACTATGTGAATCAACACTGACACTAGAACATGATACAACATTGTTATTATCAATATCTGGAAATAGGTTGGTATCAGGAAGGCATATGTCCATTTGGGTTAAAGCGTCAGAGATCGAGGGGGACGAACCAGCCGGTATGATGGCCACATTCTTGGGTCAGGTGTAGTGGTCTTCAGAGTATCAAGAAAAGCGCCTATTTAACAGCCATATGCGTTAGCATAAAATCACGATCCCATCTCTTAAGTGAGATCAAGGGGCCTTGTGGAAGGCTGTGCAGTACAGGGATTTGCCTGGCTAAAAACATAACATGATTTAGTATTAATTGGAGCACGTATGCAGAATCATGCTGTCACTAATCTATGATAACATTAAATAAAATATTGAGAAAATGACATGTGCATGTGTGTGGTGGCCTGATGTAAAAATAAACATGGCAAGGAAATGGGGGAGATAAGATGGCTCTTAATTTTTTTAGTCCAACCCTAAATAGGCTGAGGTTAATGGGAATTAGAATAATCGAACAAACCCCTAAGTGACGTATTCACATATATATTTTTTTAAATAAAGGTAACTGGGGAAGGCCAGAATTTGGGGATTTTCCAAATGGAATAGTAATCAAGGGATGTTCAATGTGTATAAATGAAGATTTTGACACTGATTTTCATGTCATGAGTATGCTCTAGGGTTGATTGTGGTTTTACTGCAATAAACTCTACTTAGATTTTTCTCATCCACATACTACTGTTATGTATCAAAACAGGAACTGTGTGTGCTTGTGCTGTACGGGAAGATTTTACTAAAGATTGCTTGTTGTATTGTTTAAACACAAAATAAATGACTTTCAACCAGACATGAAGTTGAGTTTAACACTGAATTAACACACAAATGACATAAAATAAATAAATGTCATTTTAAAAATCATTAAAATAGCAAAGTCAAATCAAAGTACTCTTTCTAAAGTAAATTAAATATGAACGTAAAACAGATGTAACTGAGGATGTAAAAGAGTGCTTCAAACCTACACTTGAAAGATTCCGCACATAATTTACATTTTTTTATATTCAAATAACAAACACTTACATCTTATGTAAGATAATGTACATTTTATGTTTTTATTCATTAATTCAGTTTAGCTTTATTTGTATAGCAATTTTAACAATGGGCATTGTCTCAAAGCAGGTTTAAATGTTATAAAGTTGTATATGTAAATGTACATGTAATGTAAAGGTATATGTTTAGTGCCTATAATTTTGCTCCTTATCAGTTTACCCCTTATGAGCAAGCCATTGGTGGTTATAATGGTGGATGCATGTCATGTCATGTCAAGTCAAGTCAAGTTTATTTACATAGCGCTTTTCACAACAGACATTGCCCCAAAGCAGCTTTCCAGAATTCAACAGTTAAGGTGAACGATGTGTATTTATCCCTAATGAACAGCCTGTGGCAAGCAGACTGTGGCAAGGAAAAACTCCCTTAGATGTTATGAGGAAGAAACCTTGAGAGGAACCAGACTCAAAAGGGGAACCCATCCTCATTTGGGTGACATCAAGGGTGTGATTATAGTCTTTAAAAAATACAGAACACTGGAGAGTGAGAACTGACATGATCACTGGAATGTAAGATTATGAGTAATGTCCTTTTTACAGTCTTATACAGTCATTTAAAGTTATGGAACCAGGAGCGACTAAGCAACTCATAAAATAGCTCAACATTTGCGATCATCATAAATCCAACACCAGCTTCTCCATTCCAGAGCCTTTAAACACTCAAGGAGGTCCAATGTCCAAACTCCACATGAAGTATGATCCAATTGGCACTGGTACATCTCTAGATGGTCCGGATGTTTGTGGGGTCGGCATCTACTTCTTTAAAGGTCCACAATCTTAATGAGGTGGGACGTGACTGGGGCTGGCACAACCTCAGGATGCCTCGGGATGGGAAGAGAAAGAGAAGAAGTAAAGAGGAATTAGCATATCTGCTGTTCATGATATTAACAAGCACAAGTTGATCATGTGCATGCGATCAAATGTTCTGGAGCACAAGGTTATATGTGATGTGTGTTATGTGTAGGCCTTGCTAAAAGCATGCATCTATTTAGGTACCTGATCCAGTTTCACATGATATCATGGGAAAAATTTATTGAATAAATATTTAATTGTGGCCTTTTAGATAGTGAGGGGAAATTTTTTTAAGACAGAAATCTATATGATCTACTATCGCAGCATGCAAAGTGATAACCATATATTCTACTCAAATAAAAAAACAGCTATTTCCATTAAAGTTTTCTTAAGTACAAGTCAAGTTACTGGTCTAAAAATCTACTCAAGTAAAAGAACAGGGAAGCTCATTTAAAATGTAGTCAAGTCAAGTCAAGTCAAGTTTATTTGTATAGCGCTTTTCACAACAGTCTCAAAGCAGCTTTACAGAAAACAACAGTGAAGGTGAACGGTGTGCGTTTGTCCCTGATGAGCAAGCCGTGGCGACAGTGGCAAGGAAAAACTCCCTTAGATGATATGAGGAAGAAACCTTGAGAGGAACCAGATTTAAAGGGGAACCCATCCTCATATGGGTGACATCAAGAGTTTGATCATAAATCTTTCAACAATGTACTCAGAGTTTTAATAGCGAGAGTGCAGTTCAAAAAGGACAAGGGGATATAAATTTCAATCTAGTTGTCTGTAATTGAAACTAAAGTCCAATAAAAACAAACATAAATTAAAACATAGGTGTCCATGACGAGTATAATGTTATGTGCTTTCGCAGCAAAAAAATAAATCATGTTATAATGTAATTTATGATGATGAGAGAAATCACAAATTCAGACAGTGAGCACATGCATTGAAACAACTTTCGAACCGAGGGCATTTTGCTTTCAGCTGGGTCCCTGGTGTCTGTCTTGTCCGTCTCTATCTTCATTTCTTGTAAGTTTAGAGAGTTTGTTCTCTGCCTTCCATTCAATCACTGTAGTAGTTTCCGAGGCACGGAATAATTTTCCCTTGCATTATTATTATTATTATTATTATTATTATTTTTTAGTCAGTAAAGGATATGATTTAGAACGTAGTTAAGTGCAATAGTTCAAACGAAACATACTTAAGTAAAAGATTTATAAAGCTACTTTTAAAAGTAGAAGTACATGAAAATAAATACTCGATTAAAATAATGTAAGTAAATATAATTTGGTACTGATATGATATATTCTCCCTCCCTGCACTTCCTTTTATAGTCAAGAAGATTTTATTGTCATTTAAACCATATATAGCTGACGCAGTACACCTTGAAATGAAACAATGTTCCTCCAGAACCCTGGTGCTAAATTAAAAAACAACAATCACAGAAACAGAAAACACAGGGCTAAGGACTAGTAATTGTCCTCGCCACATAAAGTGCATGTGTGAAACCTGGTGCAAACAGTGCAAAGACAACACAAGACAGTGCAAGACAACACAAGACAGTGCAAAGACAACACAAGACAGTACAAGACAACACAAGACAGTGCAAGACAATACACAAAACACAAAATACAAAATAGCTCTGCCAGTAAACCTGTTGTAAAGAGATTATATATTTATATATACACCTGATCATAAGTATGGTATGTGATTTTTGAGCATCGCATCCCACATTTACTCCCAATTTGCTCTTATATATCCCTTGGCTCTTCAAGTTCAAGTAAATACAAAATGCAAAATTGTATCATACCACATCCAAAGATCATCCTATACATGCTTTGTGGTAACAGTCTGGAAAAGATCCACATAATATATATATATATATATATATATATATATATATATATATATATATATATATATATATATATATATATATATATATATATATATATATATATATTGCAAAGTCTAAAAGTGTTTGGTTAACAGTGCTATGGAAGCATCCATGTGTTTATCCTGGCTACCTACACGGGTTACCTAATAGGACTTTTATTGTGTACACGCCTCTTTCCTGTTTTCTGTCTCGGAACACCCAGTCCAGCTGGTCCCTCCATTGCTCTGCAGTCGGCGCATTGTACAGACAATGCATGGCAGTGGACTGAAACAGTCCATTGCGCGAATTTGATGACAATGGCCACAACGCTGTCCAGTCTGGAAGGGTGATTCCTCATGCCCGTGAGTAACATGCTGTTTTTTAAATGCACAGATACGTCAGTTCCTAGTTCCAGACGGACTGCCAGAAAACAGTTTCTGTTTCTGGCTTTGACTTCCAAGACGTCAAATGGTTCGTTGCTGGTCTTTATTAAAGACTCGATGCGTAATTGTAACTGATAGGTGGTGCATTAAGGGTTTTCAGGGCCAAGACGTGGCCAGTGCACGCGCTATCTGCACTGCAAGGCCCTATGCGCAGGCCTGCTATGAGCGCGCGCCAGATGATTTGCAATCATTTCTGAAACGGAAATCCCGCCTTGTGCATAATGATGATATTAATTCATGGGAGAGATGTTTGCGTTGTATAGGACGAAATGCGGAAACGAATCCGGAAACGGATCGCCGTGCCTTTTAACATGCATCTACCCACCTAATGGAGCGATTCGCGCCATGTCGAAGAATCCTTTATGCAGTGACTGATCTCTAATTTATTTAATTTTCCATTCAAAAAGCAGGGGACATATTTGATCTTAATAGGGATCAATATAATGGTTATGCACAGTACTGAAATGAATGAGTTGCACATACATCTTCTGCAGCCGGCTTGAGCTCCGACACAGTGGTACATCCTGAACTGCTCAGTCCTGCCCTTGAAGGACTCGAACATCTGGATTTGCAGTTTTACAGTTATTGTTGTTTTATTATGTTGCAATATTGCATTGTTCAGACAACTAAAAAAGAAATGTAATACAATGTGTGAAGAAAATGATTACTGGACCAGAAGGACGGCTTTGTTGGTTCTGAAGATATTGGATTAGGGTTTTCGACCCTAACACTCTGGATGTCTTTATATAAATCTATATGAGCTGAAACACCGATGCATGTTACAAAAACTTTGCATAAGGGCTTTGACAGCAATTGATGGTTGCAATGTTGTTGTTTTTTTTAGATGGATGGAAGAATAGATGTATAGAGAGAGAGAGAGAGAGAGAGAGAGAGAGAGAGAGAGAGAGAGAGAGAGCACCTAATTAGTCCCAAAGGGAAATTGTAATCTTACAGCAGCCAGACAAACAAAGTGCATGCAACAAGGTGTTGAAGAGGCTAGGTTAAATAAAAGGATCAGGGTGTGTGTGTGTGTGTGTGTGTGTGTGTGTGTGTGTGTGTGTGTGTGTGTGTGTGTGTGTGTGTGAGAGCACCTCGCTCTTTTCCTCTTCTTCACATAGACCTTAAGCTTTCTGGGCTTTTTTTCTGAACAGAAACCACATACTTTGTTCCCATTTTCCTGATTTGTTGTGTATTTGAACCTTATAATTAACACAACAAATGTTAAATATCTACTGAATGTTGGTGCTGGCTGCGTTTCATTCCAGGCAGAATTCATGTGCTTCCTAGCTGTGAATTATACTGGACTGATTTAAAATTCTTCAGTTCTATTAATATGTTAAGCCCCTGCTGATGGGAAGCTTCCACACAGCATGATGCTGCCACCACCAAACCTCACTGTAACTATGGTGTGTTTTGTGGCATGGGTAATTTTTGCCACACATTTGCAGTCACAGATTAAAAACTCCATCTACCCCCAAATCGCAGCTAACCTCACATGCTTCCTGTCAAATGTGGACAGGCGTGCTTTAAGATGGACATTTTTAAGCACTAGCTTCTTTCTTGGCACCCTCCCACACTAGTCAGGCTTGTGCAGCCTTATGCAGTGATATAGTTGACTGGTGCAGCACTACGTCACTCCCAGACACTGATCTCTGTGGCTTCTTCAGAGTGATAGTTGGTTTCTCTGTGGCTTCACTCACAAGTCTCCTTCTTGATAGAGTTCTGACATTCGAAGGAGGCCTTTTTGTGGCAGTGCCGGGGTGGTGTGTTTCAGCTTCCATTTCTTTATGAAATAAAAACAACATATTACAATAATTGCCTTTGAGTTCCAGTGTTTTTAAAAATAAATAATTGGACACTGAAATTTCATTGCACCATTTGTAATTCAGTATTGTGATAATTGGTCAGGGGTCCAGTAATCTGATTAGTTAAGCGTCATCCTAAAATAAGATTTTTTTTTCCTATCCTAAAAAAGTGATGACTGCATTTGGACATCACACTGCTTTACGATAACTGCACACTTGCTCATGCAGTATTGCTTAATTGACCGCCACAACCCCAGTTTTCTATGTTAAATGTTTGTACTTGTGCACATTATGGGTAGCTTTGGTGTAAAAAAAAAAAAAAAAAAAAAAAAGGCTGTCCCATTCAGAGACTAGAAAACACAGCTGATTGTTTTACCAATATTATGCATAGTTTGTTTTTAGTTGGGTTCAGAATGGACAAAAGACTCCTGTGAAGACAAAATTTATGGCTGACCGAACTGTTGATCTAAGTTTGCAATTTATTTTAACTGTGTAGTTCCTTTTTGGCATTTTTTTTCTTCTTTTCTGCGTAATAATGAAGGTGTATTCGAGCAAGTCCTCAAGATGATGGGTTTAGTTGAGGATTGAATTATTTAATCTATTGAACTCACCAGTCTGACAGGGTAAAATAAAACACTGTAATTTCCGGACTATTAAGTGCAAAACCAAATATAAGCCACACACACTGAATTTTACAAAGATTTTTATTTTGAACATAAATAAGCCGCACCTGTCTATAATTGAAACTAATGAACTTTACAAAGGCTTTTATGAAAGACAGTGTCTGTTACATGGCTTGTATCTAAACAGTAGCCTACCAAGAAAGTCATTGTTCACTGTCTTCCTCCTTCCTTTCACAACAATTTTTCCCGTGAGTTTTTCTTTTGGCATCGTCGTGCATTTAAAAATCACCATCGGTGAATCTTTTCTCCCGATGCCATGCAGCTCAGAACACAGGTGAAGTGCGTTTTTTTCATGCCCCGTTGTTTTCAGCGTGACGAATGATTCTCCTTTCCTGTTGACAGTCCGAGTGAGCGGCAGGTCAAACGTCAGAGGAACTTCATCCATATTTATGATGTTGGGCGGGCTGATTCAGTGGAAGCGTGCTCAATTTAATATAAAGAATTTCATTGGTTCACCTGAACCCGTTCGGCATTTTCATTGGTCTAATGTTATGGGGCTGTGAAACCGGGAAAAACCCAGGAAAAATTCATAAATTAGCCGCTTCATTGTTTAAGCCGATTGGTTCAAAGCGTAGGGAAAAAGTAGCGGCTTATAGTCCGGAAAATACGGTAGGTGCTTTTGCCTCTGACCTGTTAAACCCCTTGCTATCAATCATTCACAACAAGTTGATATACACGGACACCAAGGGCAGATTTATGATCAAACAGAAGGAGCAAATTACAATTTACAGTATAACCTACTGATTTAAAACTGAGAAGTTGCAGTAAAATGCGACATGATCCCAGCGTCAGAGCATTATTTACATCATATATGCTGTAGTCAATTGTAAGAAGTGTACTTTTATATTTGCTTTTACATTTGTCAAATCATTTTACAATGCAGCCCAGATTGCCTCTAGCTGTGTTGCAGTGCTTGTGTGCACTTCTATCTGTTCCTAATAGTCACATTACTGTATGTCTTAAGAGGATTTGACAACCAGACATTACGATTAAGAAACGATTCACTGATTAAGTCGAAATTAATGCAATGATTAATTAGTAGTTTTTGATCAATTATTTAACTTCTGCAATAGCTTAAATAGTTGTTTTAAGCTTTTAATATATTAAATAACAAGCAGAAACAGTAGATTATGTATAAATGAAGTAACATGACATGATCACAGAAGTGAAAAACTCCTCTGTATCGAGTAGTGTCAACCGATGGAGTGGATTGGATTTGACAGATTCCCGAAAACAGATAACCGATTAATCACCAATCTGTTTATAAGATGGGCAAAAAAAACCACACGGCGCAAGAAAATAAATGAGATAAACATAAAAATTTAATATATATAAAATATTTTATAATATATATAAAATAATACTCTGGCCTTTGTAAAGACATTTAAAGATTGCCATTTTAAGCATGATTAAGGATTTATATGAAACGGTAACGCTTCGAAGTAGGATTGCTTGTAGCATTAACTGAAATTGATATGCTTTATTTATTGTTTGTTCATTTCAACATTTAATCTCATTGGACTGTAGGTTTAACGATACACAATTTAATCTTGAAACATGTTTACAAGGGTTCTTTTATAATTTATCACCTGAATGTGTTTTAAGTTCTTTGTCTCATGTAAAGCTGAAATCATATATAGTAATTTACATGTAATGGATTTAATGACTCTCTGTCTGCCATGTATATAGCCCTGATGCTAACATGGCGTAAACGCTCAATAAACAAACAATTGATTCAAACATTTACTAATACATTTTTTAAATTGCTAATATTCATTTTCTGATAGCTTTAGTTAATAAACTATGAACCAACATGAATTAGCTGCAGCACCCCGTCTCACATGTCAAAACATATAGCAACAACATACAGCATCAGTGATCCAACTCTAGAGACCGCTCTCATATTGTATATTGACAGTGGACCTTCTCAGCTGCTCAGTGCAGATGCAACCCGGAAAAACTTTAGGTATTGATTTTTGCTGATAATTCCAGCAAATATCGGTGCTGATTATTCGATGATAAAACCGATAAATTGGTCAATATTTATTGAGCTTAAGAAATCATGCACATAACACAGGGAAACTAATATTTTTAAATAGTTGTGTCTTGGCTTACTGGTTGGAAGATACTGTGGCAAATATACAAAATAAATAGTTTTGTTGATCTTACCTTCTTTTTCATATTCTTTAAAATTCTATTAATTAAATAAATATTGCTCATTGATTAAGGATGTATTCGAATTTTAATAAAAAAAAATTGATTGAAAATGATGGGGTTTTTGTGTTACAACAGTCTGTTCTCTCTATTTTTGGTAACCTGTGAAAATTATTAACCAAAGAAAAATAGACCAGTATACTCTATATGGATAAAAGTATGTTGGTATCAGACATTGCTAGCCATATATTGGTCTTCGCCAAAATGTTACAACAAAGTTAGAGGCACAAAATTGTACAGGATGTCTTTGGATGTAGTAGAAGTAAATTTTTCCTTAACTATAACTAGGAGACCCAAACCTGTTCCAACATGGCAATTGCCTTGTACACTAAGTCAGCTTCATGCAAATATGGTTTACATGGGTTGGAGTGGAAGATCTTGGGTAGCCTGCTGTGGACCTCTGGCTTTAACGCAATTGAATATCTTTAGGGATGAATTGGACTGCAACCCAGGGCTCCTCACCCTACATCAGTACCTGATTTTATTAATGCCCTTGTGGCTAAATGAGCACAAATCTCTAAAAGCACCCTTGACTATATATTGGAACAAGTTCCCTGAAGAGTGAAGGTTATTATAACAGCAAATGGGGATTAAATGTAGAATGGAATTTTAAGAAAGCATATATCAATCTTAGGGTCAGACGCCCACAGACTTTTGTCCTTATCGACAAGATCAATCCAAAGATTTCCTTATACAATGAATTTATAATGATGATCTAATCCTTTTTTGCTCATTTTAAATAATAGCTAATGAAAAGAAGCCAGCAAGTATATATATATATTTTTTAGTAAAACTTTAGAACAGTTCACCATTCTTTCTTTATTGATGATATTTTGATTTGCATTTTGCTTTTCTTTTTTAGGAAATCTACAAGAATTGGCATAATTGAGTATACAAGGCTCACTACTGCCTCCCTCTGGCATCCCACAATGCTTGGGCTACAGGAGACAAGACCGGCTGGGACTTCCTCCACAAAATCCTACAGCTGTGTGGCATGCTCAGCCACATTTCATGGTTTAGCATCTCTCTTGGTACATCAAGCCTCTCATGCCAATGAAGTTTCTAGTCCACTAGGGGCTACATCACCTGTTTGCAGTCACTGTGGTGGATTATTTGCAAGCAAAGAACTTCTTGAAAAGCACCAGTGCATGCTATTGCCCCCTCCTGTAACTCAAGATTCACACACACATCAAAGTGAGGAAGGGTTTCAGGAAATAGGTGCTGTTTGTGAGCATAGTAAGGCAGATGAAACAAAACCTTCATCAGAGTTGGACCATAATGCTACTGTAAAAATCGAAGTCATGACAGACGGTAGTCACTCGGATCCTTTTTTTCCTTCTGAGAGCTCTTCCCATGGTACTAAAGAGGCACTTGAACAGAACACACAGACACTTTCCAAAGCTGAGGAAATCGATTGTATATCTACATGTAATGTGGATACTATGCAGCATCCCATCTCACAAGACTATAACGACGGGTCACTACCAACACACCCGTCCAGTCCCATGAGTTTCACAGAAGCACAAAGTGGGTCCTTTAAAAATGAAGCTATACTTGTGGAAAATGATAATGTGAACAATTCTGACAGTGGGGAGTCTCCAGACCAATCAACAGTAAAAGATAAGAACGTTTCACTTCTTAAAATGATAGCCAAGACCTATATGGGCTGTAGACCTCCAACACAAAGCAAGAGGGCTCTGCCACCCCGAAAAGTGTCACCTAGGGCACCTATACAAGTTCCAGCATCAAACACTGAGTGTGCTGGTAATCAGTTAAGACAAAAGGATGAAAAATGCACCCCCAATCAAGAAGACAGGACCTTTTCACAAAAAAACTGTGTTGTAACTATGACCAAGCCTTTATGTCCTGTGGTGGCACTTGAGACTCGTCAAAAGCTTTGTGGGGACAATGTTGACGGTAGATTTCAGTGTGGGGTCTGTCGCCGGGTTTTTCAAAATAAGGACAGCTTAATAATGCATCATGTCTTGCATAAGAAGGAAAGAGTCAAATTTTGTCGTCGTTGTCAACAATTTATCATCAGTGTAATTCCTGTCCCGGATAACCATATCTGTTCTGGCCATGCTGGGACCGCCAACTCTTTCCTCACATTAATGTATCCGCAAAAACTGTTTCGTTGTCATCTGTGTAATCGGAGCTATACAAGGCGCCATAGGTTAAAAACGCATAAATGTATGTGGAAAGCTGCTTTAGCCCAAAAAGATGGCGTAAGCTGCAATACTGGAGAGAGGTCTAATGCAAGAGAACAACTTTTGTCAGTGAAGAAGCCATCAAACTTTGCAAATGTTGCTGTAAACACTATAGCCAGTACCCCTTTAAAGATTGAAGAGAGTGACGAATCATCAAATTCTCTTAAGTCTAAATTTGTTTTGGTGCAGTCAAAAGAGAATGTTAATGAAATGTTAAAAACCGACAATTCCAGTAACTCTTCAACCTCTGAAGCTGCTGGTAGGGCAGGGAGCAACACAAAAGGAAATGAATCATTAGAAGGAGGCCAATGGACTGTACCACTGGATGATGCTGAGATTGACATACTGACTGATGAAGAAAGTTGCAGTAATTTGGACTTGTCCCCCAAGGAAAACACTGATGATGAGGTTATCATTTTAGAGCCGTCTGCTAATTGTGGAACAACAAATTCAACACATTTAATCAGTAAAGACTTTCAGGTGCATGTTTCTGATGGTGGAATAAGGCGCTTTTCCTGTAACAGATGTCAGAAAAGCTATTCTAGGCGTTTTACACTAAATCAGCACCTCGCGATTTGTAGATCAAGGAAAGTAACTGAGCCGAATTCCTTTGGAAAGGTGTCAACTAATATCCATGGGGTGAAGAAAAAGTTTCCATGTCCCCATTGTGGCTCCTCATTTACTCGCAAAGATAATATGAATATGCACAGGAAGAGGTGCCAATCCACAAGGCATCCAAACACTTTGCAGGGAAATAGAATGTTGGACAAGCGGAATCAAGCGGCACAGGAAAACATATTTGTGTTGCCCCCAGTTTCGAAGAGTCAAGTGAGACAGGAGGGAAGTAGTAGTAGTGCTGGAGGTGGAAACTGGGGCATTATGTCATTACCATCTGTGCTTCCCAGAAAAGTGACTTGCGAGTGCAGTGCTAGTTTTACTTGCCCTCGTCTTTTGTTTGAACATCTACAAATGCATGCGATGGAATCTTACATTTGTTCCCAATGTGGTGAGAATTTGCAGTCTTGGGCTGAATTTGAAGCACATCAACAATTACATCAGCCTTGCTCACAACCGAAAGTTGAGGACAAAGGGTCACAGCAGCAATCACTTGTGCAGCTACAACAAGAGCCAAATATTCAGACATCTGTGCAAAATCCAAAAAAGGAGCCTCAAAATCTGTTTAAAACCCGATTCAATCACAGACCCTTCACAGGGCCATATGTTTGCCACAGATGTAGGAAGATCTTTAGATTACGCAAGTCTTTGCTAAGGCACCTCTCACGGAGTTGCAAGGGGGATTCCACAGCTGAAAACAAACACTCTTGTTCCCGCTGTGGCATGACTTTCCAAAACTCTTTAGCGCTTGATCTCCACATGCGTGGTAACACTTGTACCCCTGCTTTCAAACCTCTTTGTTGCCCAGTCTGTAAGCGCTGGTTCAGCAGCCTTGAAGGACTTAAGAGACACTTGTTGTCACACAGCCAAGGAGAAAGTTTGACATGTCAGATTTGTGGTTGCAAATTTTCAAGCCATGCCGCACTCGAGGAGCATAAGCGGAACGTTCATAACACAAGCAAGGATTCTGAGTTACCTACTGTTCAGTCAGCACACATTTCACAAAGCAGCTCGTCTGATGCCTTTCGCTGCCAGATATGTCAACGCAGTTACCCAAAACTCCAATCCCTGAAAGACCATCTAAGGAAGGTTCATAGACCAAAACCTGGCACTTTTGCACCCATGGAATTGTCAAAAGAAATTGTACAACCAAGCCAGATCAAGCAGTTCCAGTGTCAATTTTGTGCTCGCATCTTCCCAGATATTCAGACCCTGAGAAATCACAGGAGGAGGGTCCATCGTCCTGTAGGAGCTGGACTACCGCCTTCAAGAGGAAACCTACAGCAAAGTCATTCCAATCCATTCCAGTGTCAAATCTGTTCACGCACCTATCCTGACATAAGGTCATTGAGAAACCACAGGAGGCGGGTTCATCGCATCCTGGGCGGTCTTGGTCTTGGTCTTGAAATACACAAAGGTTTTACGCATCAACATCAAAGAAGTATTTTTAAATGCCAGATTTGCAATCTCGGTTATCCAGACCTGGGTGCGTTAAATAATCACAAAAGGAGGGAACACTTTATTTTAAAGGATGTACCTGAGTCATTAAAAATGGATGCCACAAATAGGGAACAATCACAGTCAAGTCACAGTGAAGTTTTTCATGTCACAGATCCAAGTGAAGATTTTCAGCCTATTGGATAACTGTGTTTTATGATTTAATGATATGTAGAATGTTAGAAATAACATACTTTGGGACATTTTTGTGCATTCAACTTTGTACAATTTTATTAGAATTTAGAAATGGTGACTGCAATAGATTCCAAAATAATGAATTTGTAAATATGTTGGATACTCATTCTGTTCTCATTTCATCTGTCTGTGGTGTGTGGTATGATCAGTAGAAATGAGACACTAGTAGACTTTTTTTCAATTCTGTCTCTATTTGTTACTGATGGAGACACTTATGTTGGCTATTCATATTTGTTCAATTGGCAGCAGTCAGTTATTTTGTTGAATAAGATTGTCATTGCCAGTTGTTAGCTTGCATTTTAGGTTGTTAACAGTTTTACTGTAATACTGAGGAGTAAAAGCTGCAAGTGTTTAAATGTGGTAATGTGGAAGCATGGCTTCAATGGTAGGTACTGACTTGCCATAAGATTTTTCATTTTATCTTTACACTTAAGTATACCAACAATGGGCCTCATTTATTAAGTTTATTTTCTACAGCAAAAGAGAAATTGGTAATTTTTGGCTTTCGCCGTATTCTTTTTTGCACGTTTCATTGTTAGGCGATGAAACAATTAGCTTGTGCTAAAGATGCTAGCGAGTACATTAGCATGACACGGTTTGCAAAATTACCATGTCCACAATACAGATGTCGCACCTTTTAATAACAAGTTCCTCCCGCTCAGGATTTCTTTCTGGGTCCTCATCAGGTTTTTTTTATTTACTTATTTACATATGCGATAAACCAATAATTGTCACGGTTGACAATTCACTCGATGGTAATGATGTATACCATCATACCGCCCAGCCCTAATAAGAAGTAATCTAAACTTTGCATTTGACAGACTTGATGATGGCATAGATTATTGCATTTTATATCTATGGCATCTGTCAGGAAATAGCATATGGTGGCCATCATGTGAACAGTCACGGATCAGAGCAAATGTGAAAAGGGACAAATTGTGATTGCTAGACAACTGGTGTCAGAGCACCTCCAGAATAGGTCTTCTAGGGTGTTGTTGGTATGCAGTTATTACCTACCAAAAGCTGTCCAAAGAAGGACAACTAGTGAACTAGAAATAAGGTCATGGTTGGTCCAATTTTACAGAGGGCTGTTGTTGCAGAAATTGCTGAAAAGGTAATTGCTGGCTCTTAAAGGAAAGTGTCAGAAAACGGTACATCACTGCAGGGTTGTGTAGCCACAGCCCGGTACGTGTGCCACTGCTGACCACAACTGACACAAGCATTTTACAGTGGGCATGTGAGCATCAGAACTAGACAATGGAGCAATTGAAGAAGGTCCGATTTATCATGCTTTTTTCACGTCATGTGTACACCATCTAATTAAGTAGAGGGATGTTACACCTCTTCATGGCACCAGTATGCTATAATGTCAGTAGCCCTTTCCAGTAGAATTTTGAGCCCTGCCACATCTTATCCTTTTTTTTTTTTGTCAAAAAAAAGTGCTGTTACCTAGGTCATAAATAAAAAAAACGTATTTATTATTAATATTACTATTTAAAAATCTTTTAGTTGATCTAGAGGTGAGTCACAAAACCTAATATTCTCCCTCTATGCTTTCATCCATACCATTTATTTTATGTTCACAGCTCTCTGTGAGAAATTGTGGTCATCATTAATTGGTGGTTTGCATGTACGAGTATAAAATAAACCGACCTTTCCAAAACGTGTAAATCCAGTGTAAACATTGTCTGGTTCTGTTTTTGCAAACTTGGACAACTTTTTAATGAGGCCCATTGAGCTTTTGAAGCAAGGTGGTATATTCCATATAAGAAAAGTCGTGTGTGTGTGTGTGTGTGTAAAGTGAGAGATACCGGTCACCTTCCACAACAGTCCTTTTATTATATTTTGTAAATAATTATGCCTTTTTTAATCTTCCTCACACTCTGACACAGCATTTAAAAATATTCGGTAAGTGCATGCACAACAGAAGAAAAACGTAAATTAGGGTGTAATTTATAATCTGTGTGTTGTGAATGTAGTAAAGTTTGTTTAATGGAAGTGTTTTGGAAATTGTGATCCCATACTGTACAAATAAATACTGTGCCATTGAATGTTTTTAGGTTAACTAAATATTTAAATGTTCAGTTATTCATCTGCTTATTAAACCTTACTAAAACCTTCTGGGAAAAGGCTTTCCACTAGATTTTGGAATGTGAAACTTGGTATTTGTCCATTCTGCCACAAGAGAATTAGTATAGTAAGGAGAACTGGCATGCAGTTGGTGTTCTTTGGCATTCAACACAAAGGTGTTGAGTGTAGTTAATGTCATGACTATGTGCAGGAGTCTCAAGTTTTTCTACATCAGTCTTCCAGGACTTCCAGTGAAGAGAACAGCATTCAAAGACATGCTAGACCACCGTTTGTAGCAACAATTTATTGACATCTTAGATATGGGTATGAGGTTCAGGGCTCCACATACAGTGGGTACGGAAAGTATTCAGACCCCCTTAAATTTTTCACTTTTTGTTATATTGCAGCCATTTGCTAAAATCATTTAAGTTCATTCTTCTTCCTCATGAATGTACACACAGCTCCCCATATTGACAGAAAAACACAGAATTGTTGACATTGTTGCAGATTTATTAAAAAAGAAAAACTAAAATATCACATGGTCCTAAGTATTCAGATCCTTTGCTGTGACACTCATATATTTAACTCAGGTCCTCTCCATTTCTTCTGATCATCCTTGAGATGGTTCTACACCTTCATTTGAGTCCAGAAATGTTTGATTATACTGATTGGACTTGATTAGGAAAGCCACACACCTGTTTATATAAGACCTTACAGATCACAATGCATGTCAGAGCAAATGAGAATCATTAAGGTCAAAGGAACTGCCTGAAGAGCTCAGAGACAGAATTGTGGCAAGGCACAGATCTGGCCAAGGTTCCAAAAAATTTTTTGCTGCACTTAAGGTTTCTAAGAGCACAGTGGCCTCCATAATCCTCAAATGGAAGACGTTTGGGACGACCAGAACCATTCCTAGAGCTGGCCGACCGGCCAAACTGAGCTATCGGGGGAGAAGAGCCTTGGTGAGAGAGGTAAAGAAGAACCCAAAGATCACTGTGGCTGAGCTCCAGAGATGCAGTCGGGAGATGGGAGAAAGTTGTAGAAAGTCAACCATCACTGCAGCCCTTCACCAGTGGGGCTTTATAGCAGAGTGGCCCGACGGAAGCCTCTCCTCAGTGCAGGACACATGAAAACCCGCATGGAGTTCTCCAAGATGGTGAGAAATAAGATTCTCTGGTCTGATGAGACCAAGATAGAACTTTTTGGCCTTAATTCTAAGCGGTATGTGTGGAGAAAACCAGGCACTGCTCATCACCTGTCCAGTACAGTCTCAACAATGAAGCATGGTGGTGGCAGCATCATGCTGTGGGGGTGTTTTTCAGCTGCAGGGACAGGACGACTGATTGCACTCAAGGGAAAGATGAATGTGGCCAAGCACAGGGATATCCTGGACGAAAACCTTCTCCAGAGTGCTTTGGACCTCAGACTGGGCTGAAGGTTTACCTTCCAACAAGACAATGACCCTAAGCACACAGTTAAAATAACGATGTAGTGGCTTCACAACAACTCTGTGACTGTTCTGGAATGGCCCAGCCAGAGCAATGACTTAAACCCAATTGAGCATCTCTGGAGAGACCTAAAAATAGCTGTCCACCAACGTTTACCGTCCAACCTGACAGAACTGGAGAGGATCTGCAAGGAGGAATGGCAGAGGATCCCTGAATCCAGGTGTGAAAAACTTGTTGCATCTTTCCCAAAAAGACTCCTGTCTGTATTAGATCAAAAGGGGGCTTCTACTAAATACTGAGCAAAGGGTCTGAATACTTAGGACCATGTGATATTTCAGTTTTTCTTTTTTAATAAATCTGCAACAGTGTCAAATATTCTGTGTTTTTCTGTCAATATAGGGTGCTATGTGTACATTCATGAGGAAAAGAAATGAACTTAAATGATTTTAGCAAATGGCTGCAAAATAAAAGAGTGAAAAATTTAAGGGGGTCTGAATACTTTCCGTACCCACTGTATATTTGACCATGCCGTGCATGTTGTATATCAGACTTAATTGTATTGATTATCTTTACAGTAGTATATAAAATTCAAGAGGGAAATGTTTAAAATACAGAGCGTGCCAACAGTGTATACCCAATAGCAATGAACACTTAAGTCTTCCATGTCTTTTATACTTAATGTATTATTTATTTATTTTATTGATATCATTCTGTTGGCTAAATTAGAAAGCTGTAAAAATTTTGCATTACAGATAGTAGACAACTGTGTGTTTGCAAAGAATCTGTATGTGTTTGAGATGCATCGGCCCAAAAAGTCAGCGGGAAAATGCCCTGTCTGTCAGATGGCCAGTCCACCCCTGCCTGTCTATAGATATTTTACTATAAAGATTTATAATTATCTTGAAAACTTCAGCCAGCCAGCACCTTTATCAGCTATTTGCTAATGCATCCAATCAAAATATGTAAGAATTAGCACATCTTACCTTGGAGGTCAATCATTTCCCAAAATTCCCAAACTGTCTAAACTGTAATTACATCAGTCTTAGACAACACTATGGCAGTCCAAGAAAAACTTGTAGCAGAACAACACATGATGACTAATTTCTTTGCATTTGTTTAGGACCCTGGCTAAAAAAACTAACAAGAATGTCAATTGAATTGAAATAATTGTAATGAATTGAATTAAATTGATAAATACAGGAGAGACTTTAAACCAACTACTACAGTAGTGCCAACTACTATTCTGGCCGAGGGGGGCTCTCTGAAGAGTGAAGAAAGTGAGCTATGACATTTTGGTATGTCATCTTTTTACCTCATTGTGGAGGATTTTTTAACACCCCCCATGAAGATGGAAAAGAAGAAGATTGGTAAGCAAATCTTGACAGTCACTCAAGTAAGAAAAAAAAATACTTTTGAGTTCTGCACTCGCATTGAAAAAAGTGGATGGAACAAGTCTGCCCTTAAAGCAGCTCATGTGTAAATTAAGGTATATAAACAAATTTGCCCTACACAGTGCTTATCTCCTCCAGATCAGAAAGGGAAATGTGTAGAAGACCGCATTTAGAATCACCTCTGATCATTTTGTATAGTGAACGATGCTTGTTTACGATGAAGCTAATTTTAGAATAAGACCTAAAGCTTCACAGCTTAAACAACATTAAGTTTACCAATGACACAGCTGTGGTGGATCTCAACAACAATTGAGATGTCAGTTTACAGAAAAGATGCAGCAGATCCTGCAGTCTATAGTGAGGACAGCTGAGTACATAATGACCACACACAAAATATACTAACCCTTCAATTTCCTGCCCTCTGGCCAAAAGTACTAAAGCATTCTGGACCTTATCAGGTCTTAGAATTAGATAAATACAACCTTTGATGAACAACACCACAACATATTCAACTGTGTCATTTTTTTTTTTTTTTTTTGCAAAATAAAGCCAAAATGTTATAGCCATATGTGGAAAACTAAGCACATTCCTACTGCTCTTATATGAATTAATGGCTAAGTGGCAGTCGGGTGCTACTAATCAAATGCCCTTAATTAACTGAGCATCAGCAAGTGGGACCGCTTGCTTTACTTCTATAAAAGGCCATATTTAAGCAGTTTATCTTGTTCCTAACCATCAACTAGGGAAGTGTTATTAGACCACTTCAAACTATTCAAATGGCATTATTCTACAGTGTGATACATTATTTACAAGTGGAAAACATTCAAGGAAGTTCCCTTTGAGAATAGAAATTGCATAAAACCCAGGAGTTACATCTTTACAGGCCTTAGTTAGCTTGTTAAAAGTGAAAGTACAGTTATAAAAAGACTAAACAGTTGTGGTTTGTTCCCAGAAGAAAGCCACTTCTCTAAAAAAAAAAAAAATGGCAGAGCAACTTACTGTAGGTTTGCAAAGTTGCATCTGAACACACTACAGGACTAATGTACTTTTGGCAGACAAGACCAAAGTGGAGATGTTTTACCATAATGCACAGTGCTGGTGAAATCCAAACTCAGCATATCAGCACAACCACTTCACACAAACTGTCGAGCACAGTGGTGGAGGGGTGATGTTTAGGGCAAATTTTGCCGCCACAGGACCTGGGCATCTTGCAGTAACTGAGTTGACCATGAACTCCTCCGAATACCAAAGTATTCTAAAGGTCAAAATGTGAGAAAATCTATACGTCAGCAAAAGCTTGGCTGAAACTGGGTCATGCAACAGGACAATGACCCCAAAGCACACCAGCAAATGTACACAAGAATCAAGTTGTTGCAATGGCCCAGTCAAAGTCCAGACCTCAACTCGACTGAAATGCTGTGACAGGACTTTTTTTGTGTGCATAAACAAATGCCTGCAACCCTCAGTGACCTGAAACAATGTTTGCATACTCTGTTATACTGTCATGCACTTACCATTTACTCTACGGCAGCAGCCATACATACATAAAACCAAAGATAGATACAATGCCAAAAAGCACCTCTGTACTTCGACATAAGTCATAATACTCTTGTCAGGCAAAGTCAAGGATTTGACGTTGAAGGACGTATATGGAAAATATGTAGGTTATGTACAACCCGAATTCCTGAAATCTTGGAGATTTTTCAGAGATTTTGAAAATATTTAGCTGGAAGCACATCTAGCAACTAATCAAATTAACTTACATCAGGTCTGTAACATGATTACCTATAAGGATATAAAAGGATATCTTAGAGAGGCAAAGTCTATCAGAAGTAAAGATGGGCAGAGGCTGTGTGAACGAGTGGGTAAAAAGATTGTGGAATACTTTAAAAACAACGTCCTTCAACGTCAAATTGCAAAGGCTTTGCAAACCTCATCATCTACAGTACATAACATCATTGAAAGGTTCAGAGAGACTGTAGAAATCTTGTTGACTAACTTGTTGACTTGTTGACTATCTTGTTGTGTAAGGAACAATTCCGAAGACCCTTGTTGGATGCCCATAGTCCTCGGGCCCTCAGATGACACTGCATCCCTTATCAGCATGATTGTGTCATTGACATTACTAAATGGGCCCAGGAATACTTCCAGAAACCACTGAACATCATCCAAAATCACTCTCGTGTCCTGTTGGCCGAGGCTCATTTAAAATAGACTGTTTTAAATTGGAAAAGTGTTCAGACGAGTCCAAATTTAACATTCTTGTTAAAATTCACTGACGGCGTGCCCTCCGGACTAAAGAAGAAGGAGGCCTTCCAGCGTTTTTAGCGTTAGGTTAAAAAAACAGCATCTCTGATGGTATGGGGGTGCATAAGTCCTTACGGTATGTGTACCTTGCATATTTTGGAAGGCACTATGATTGCTAAAAGGTATATAAAGGTTTTAGAGCAACATTTGCTCCCCTCCAGATGACATCTTTTTCAGGGAAAGTCACAATGCAATGAAAACAATTTCAATACAAAACCACATACTGGTACATACTATTACAACAGCATGGCTTCGTAGTAGAAGAGTCTGGGTGCTGAATTGGCCTGTCATTGCCGCATCATTAAACAAAAAAAGACGAACACGAAACTCATTAGCAGCTGGAAACCTATATAAGGCAAGAATGGGACCAAATTCCAACAGCAGCTGGTATGTGGACACAGAATACAGAATACAGCCTCTATGTGCTGCCATGTCAATCTAAACTGCCCAGGGCCTTCATAATCATTAGTGCTGGCTGATGTACCTTAGAATATATTAGAAATGAGTCTGTTTCTTTAACCAATCAGATTTCAAATTTGCCTCACAGGGACAGCTAGCTGGCCCAGAATAGCGTCGGCATTTCTTTCTCCTCTTATTGGTTGGTCAGAGTAAAACTGTTACAGAGCAAAAGACGTCTGTAGCACTCTGCACACATTAATACATCTAAGTTAGACTTTTTTTATGCCCAAAATGGCTGACGAAGAAAGAGAAATTGATTTAGTCACGGACGTCCAAAAAATCAATTTTTTAAGGCAGTCTTTTCCAGAAAAGCTAGACATCGTGAGCAGAGGTCGGCCAACCCCGAAGCTAGCTAGCTTCTCTCAGCGCGGGAAAGGTTTTGTTCACCACTTCCAGACGAGTGAATACGAGCCGTACCACTGGCTTACAGCCTCTGAGGAGCAGTGCAAACTATATGTGTATGCATTATGAGTCTGCATCTCTGGTGAGTAGGTTGTATTTGATTTTATTATTTATGTTATTAGCAGTGTTGGGGGTAACGCGTTACAAGTAACGTGCGTTACGTAATAATATTACTTTTCTGGAGTAACGAGTAAACTTTATAAATTTACACATTAATATCTGAGTTACTTTTATAAAAAAGTAATGCGAGTTACTTTTCAGTTAAATTATTTTGCATAAAAAAATAAATACTGAATTAAAATGAACGTAGTCACGTAGAATCGCGCATTTAGACGTGCGAGCAGCGGAAACAGAAGCTGGTCAGAAGCGGAGATGGCAAACCAGAGCATTACATTACTGTGATGGAAGTATTCTTATTATTTTGAAATAGTCGAGGAAAAGGAGAAAGGAATAATGGTTAAGTGTAGATTATGTGTTGGTGAAAAGCTCTTGTCAACTGCTAAAAATACCACTTAAAAAAAAAAAAAAACATCTGCATGCAAAGCACAGCACTACAGATCGCAGCGGAGAAAGAGAGTTAATTCACAGCTCATTTGCTCTTTGTGGGAAGATAAACTGCCACGGTCACTGATAATAGCGCAAACTTTGTAAAAGCGTTCAGAATGTTTCAACCTGATGATGAAGCAGAGAATGATGTAGACGAGGACGAGGTCATATTTACGGAATTGCACGATGTTTTACGTGATGACAGCGAAAGGTATGTTCTCCCTCCACATCACCGGTGTGCAGCCCACACCCTTAACCTTATATACACGAACGATAGTTACATTGCTGACGGCGAAGGCAGATTGCAAAGCAGTGTACAGAAGTGCGACTGGAAAGTGTTCAGCCTTGTGGTCAAAATTTAGTCGATCATCTTATTGTTGTTCTCTGAGAAGTTATTAAGCATTTTAAATGTTTAAGACATGTCTTTTGCCCTAATATAACGTATTTCTTAATGGAAACTATCTATATTACACCTGTTACACCTGTAAGGCGTGAAAGAAATACAAGTAACGCAAAAGTAACGCAAAAGTAATATAACGCATTTCTTTCCATAACAAGTAACTAAGTAACGTAATTAGTTACTTTTTGGGGAGTAACTCAATATTGTAATGCATTACTTTTAAAAGTAACTTTGCCCAACACTGGTTATTAGACAAATATTGAATTTGAACTGCTCCAGATGATGTAGGTGGCACAGTTGCTGTTGTAGTGTAGAGGTTTGGAGCTTGCTTCAGTAAAATGATATTCACCCTCCATATGTGAAATTCCTCTCTCTCTGTAATGCCATGCATTGATAGATTGCGTTTTTGTATTGTATTGATGGTTTCTATAATTGTGTTGTGATAGTGGTGGTATTAAGAGGTGAATTAAGTCGGGTAAGTCCTAAGTAAAGGCCCAGGTACCAAATGCACGGCCCGCCACTGCATGCACTAGATTCTTAAAAGGTCTTTTCCAGGCATGCATCTACATATTAAAACCTAAAATGTGTGGTTCCATAAAAGGAAAAGGAATCACAAAGCAACTCTAGATGATTTTCTAGTTTTAAATGCACTTCCTCAAAGGGTTACTTTATAGTCCATAATAGATTTGTGAGTAAATGAATAGATGAGTGAGTGAGTGAGTAAGTATATGATTAGGTGAGTGAGTGAGTGAGTGAGTAAGTGAGTGAGTATATGATTGATTGAGTGAGTGAGTGAGTGAGTGAGTGAGTGAGTGAGTGAGTGAGTGAGTGAGTGAGTGAGTGAGTGAGTGAGTGAGTGAGTGAGTATATAATTGATTGAGTGAGTATATGATTGATTGATTGAGTGAGTGAGTGAGTATATGATTGATTGAGTATATGATTGATTGAGTGAGTGAGTGAGTGAGTGAGTAAGTATATGATTGATTGAGTGAGTGAGTATATGATTGATTGAGTGAGTGAGTGAGTAGATGATTGATTGATTGAGTGAGTGAGTGAGTGAGTATATGATTGATTGAGTGAGTATATGATTGATTGAGTGAGTGAGTAGATGATTGATTGAGTGAGTGAGTATATGATTGATTGAGTGAGTGAGTATATGATTGATTGAGTGAGTAGATGATTGATTGAGTGAGTATATGATTGATTGAGTGAGTGAGTGAGTGAGTGAGTATATGATTGAGTGAGTGAGTGAGTTGATGATTGAGTGAAT
Organism: Silurus aristotelis; assembly: GCF_946808225.1. Taxonomy (NCBI): domain Eukaryota; kingdom Metazoa; phylum Chordata; class Actinopteri; order Siluriformes; family Siluridae; genus Silurus; species Silurus aristotelis. The sequence continues at coordinate 35,999,750 of NC_139574.1, forward strand.
GAGTGAGTATATGATTTAGTGAGTATATGACTGAGTGAGTGAGTGAGTATATGATTTAGTGAGTATATGACTGAGTGAGTGAGTAGATGAGTGAGTATATGATTTAGTAAGTATATGCTTGAGTGAGTGAGTAAATGTAATCTTTATTAAGACGTGTTTTGTATATGATCATTAGACGCCACAACGTGTTCAAGTCAAGCGTGTATTTCTGGCTGTCAATCACCTCTCGGTCACGCGCTGCTAAATATAATCCAATAACTTTTATAAAACACATAAATAATAATAAGCAGAATATGAAGATAGACAGTAATGTGGCGAGGATTATAATGTCCTTCTTGTTTAAATGAAGCTGTTTAGATTTAAACATTTGTACTAATTTGGACTGTTTCAGAGGCAGGATGCAGCCTTACAGTCCCTCAGTCCCAAACCTCCTGCTGTGTGCTGATCGCCCTGATAAGGCACCACTTTCTACTTTACTTTACTTTTTTAGTCTTTTTTTTTTTTTTTTAAGAATCAGCAGGTACCAAAGAAACAAACATCTGAAATATTATGAACATTCCATTTTATCCTAGTCAACGGCGATTACGACTGAAATCACTGCTTTTATTCTAACTTCCGTTTTAATAACAAAATAAAAGTCAAACTTTTAGAGAGGTCTAATAGTTGTTTATAATTTAATAGTTTATAAATATAAATTATCGAATAGATTATAATATAATCTATTATATAATATGATAATAGATTATAATATAATCTAATATCTTATATATTATATAAAGCCAAAAATAAATAAACAGCATATTAAGTGATATTTGCTTTAATAAGTATATTCACTTGTATTTCCAAGCGGCACAAAATGTTTTAAACTGGAAACAACAGAGCGATGCACAGCCTACAAATTAGGACCAACTTAAACAAACAGATGTAGCTGCTTTATAAAGCAGATGAAATAAACTGTGCAGTGTTTTAATCACATTTTTTCTCATGTGTGGTTCTTGTGATGCAAGAAAGGAAAACGTACTACTCTGACGTATTGGTTGTGAGGTACTTATGTGTCTATCAACTGTATAGAACATTTCCAAATGCATTTTGGACTTAATTACTTATTAATTCATTCATTCATTAATATTTAATTTCAACCTCAAAACCTTGTGCGGTAAGAAAGTCTTTGGACAGGATCTTTTACACCAGCTGTCTACATTTTTATTCTACCCACCAGAAAATCTGTGGATTATCTTATATATATATATATATATATATATATATATATATATATATATATATATATATATATATATATATATATATATATATATATATATACTGTAATAGCCTTCATATTTATTCACTTTACATATGCTTAAATATTTATCACATGCTGTAAATATGCTATCTATCTATCTATCTATCTATCTATCTATCTATCTATCTATCTATCTATCTATCTATCTATCTATCTATCTATCTATATGTCATTAGGTACTTTTATGGAATTTGGCAAGCACCCATATGCAAAGGGTCTTACAATTATCTCATTTATATAGTGGAGCAGTTAAGGGTTAAGGGCCTCGCTCAAGGGCCCAGCAGTGGGCAGTTTGGTGGAGCTTGGATTTGATCTCCCTAGTTTAGCAGTCTTATGTCTTTGCTGCTGAGCTGCAACTGATCTATCACTAAAGCTGCACTCACTGGCCAAATAATCAGCTACACCTATAGGGTTAATTATTAGGTCTACAATTACCACCATTTTTTTATTATTATTATTTTAATGTTAAGATTTTTTTCATTTTCCATTTACACCATTCTGCAATAGGACCACCAATAAACACATCATTTTTGGCTGGTGGACGTTCTCAGGACAGCACTGAGACTTAAATGACTTTGTGTGTGTGCGTGTGGCACCTGGTATGAATGTATCAGGTATTGTGTTTTTCAATTTTCTAGGCATGACATTTATCATAAGTAACTTGTTGGTACAAGTCATTTTTGAGCACATAATCAAAAATCTGATATATTAAGACTCCAGTCCCAGAAGTCTACAGGATTACAGAGTTCGGATTTCTGCCTTAACACATCCAACATGATTCAGTTGATGAATTCAGTTTATTTGAATGGTGCTAACACTAATCTAACAAATGACACTGTCCCAAAGCCTTACCAATGAACCAGTTACCAATGGTTAAATGTTAGATTTGGGAAATCACAAAACTCTGTAGGGCTGCATTATCAGTGCAAATAAGATGTGGAAGTGATAGCTGAAGCCATTAACCTCTGATTGGAAGGTTGTTCAAATCCCAGCACCACCGAGCTGCCTCTGTTAGACTTTTGGGCCAAACCCTTAACCTCAAACTGCTCGATTGTGAGAAAAATGTATAACTGGATAAGAGTGTCATGCCATAAGTGTAAAAAAAAAAGGGAAAAGTACATGATTGACACTATTGTTTAGAATATTTGTTTGGTGATTTCTCAAGCCAGCAGTAAAATCTCAGCACGGCTGATCTTCCTGCTATACTTGTGCAAACATCACACTCCGGTCATGTCCCATGTCCCTGTCAGTGCCAATGCTGTGCAATTAGATATGTAGATATAGATATATATATATATTAATACAGTCAAATCAAGTCAAGTTTATTTGTATAGCGCTTTTCACAACAGACATTGTCTCAAAGCAGCTTTACAGAAAACAACAGTGAAGGTGAATGGTGTGCGTTTGTCCCTGATGAGCAAGCCGTGGCGACAGTGGCAAGGAAAAACTCCCTTAGATGATATGAGGAAGAAACCTTGAGAGGAACCAGACTCAAAGGGGAACCCATCCTCATATGGGTGACATCAAGAGTTTGATCATAAATCTTTCAACAATACAGAACACTGGAGAGAGAGAACTAACATGAGTACTGTAGTATAAGATTATAAGTGAATGTTCTTTCTACAGTCTTTGGTATAAATAGCTCAACATTTGTGATCATCATAGATCCAGCATCAGCTTCTCCATGCCAGGGCCTTTAAACACTCGGCATCTACTTCTCCATGATCATCCATTGGTCCATAATCTTCACGAGGTAGGACGTGACTGGAGCTGGCCAAACCTTAGGATGCCTCGGGATGGGGAGAGAAAGAGAAGCAGTGGAGAGGAATTAGCGTAGCTGCTGTTCATGATATTAACAGCACAAGTTGATAATGTGCATGTGATCATATATTCTGGAGCACAAGGTTGTGATGTGATGTGTGTGATGTGTGTTATGTGTAGGCTTTGCTAAAAAGATATGTTTTTAATCTACACTTAAACTGGGAGAGTGTATCTGAACCCCGAACACTGTCAGGAAGACTATTCCAGAGTTTAGGAGCTAAATGTGAAAATGATCTACCGCCTTTAGTGGACTTTGCTATTCTAGGAACTACTAGAAGCCCAGAGTTTTGAGATCTCAGGGAGCGTGACGGATTGTAGCGTGTTAAAAGACTGAAGAGATACATGGGAGCGAAACCATTTAGTGCTTTATAAGTGAGTAGCAGTAGTTTGTAGTCTATTCAAAACTTAACAGGAAGCCAATGTAGGGACGATAAGATTGGGGTTATATGATCATATTTTCTTGACCTAGTAAGAACTCTTGCTGCCGCATTCTGAACTAACTGAAGCTTGTTTATTAATGATGCAGGACATCCACCTAGTAATGCATTACAGTAGTCTATTCTAGAGGTCATAAACGCATGGACGAGCTTCTCTGCATCAGATATAGATAACATATTTCTTAGCTTAGAAATATTTCTAAGGTGAAAGAAGGCTGTTTTTGTAACTTGATTGATGTGATTTTTAAAAGATAAGTTGCTGTCTAAAATAACTCCCAGGTCTTTTACCGTTGAACTAGTAGTTACAGAACAACCGTCTAAATGCAGGCTGAGATGCTGGAGCTTCTGTGTACTATTTTTTTGGGCCGATGAGCAAAATCTCCGTTTTATCAGAATTTAATAGCAGAAAGTTATGGGTCATCCAATCTCTTATTTCTTCAACACACTCAGTTATGCGAGCTAATTGAGCTGTATCGCCTGGTTTGGATAAAATATATAGCTGGGTATCATCAGCATAACAATGGAAGCTAATTCCATGCCTTCTAATAATATTTCCTAACGGAAGCATGTATATTGTGAAAAGCAGGGGTCCTAGAACTGACCCTTGTGGCACGCCATAATTTACTAGCATTATCCTGGATAGCTCTCCATTTAAATCTACGAAATGGTAACGATTGGACAGGTAGGATTTAAACCAGCTTAATGCCTGTCCCTGAATACCGATGTAATTCTGTAAGCGATCGAGGAGAAGATCATGATCTATAGTGTCGAACGCAGCACTAAGATCTAGTAAAACTAATAGGGAGATGTAGCCTTGGTCTGGAGCTAAAAACAGGTCATTAGTGATTTTAACTAGAGCAGTTTCTGTGCTATGATGGGGCCTAAAACCTGACTGAAACTCTTCAAAGATATTGTTCTCCTGCAAGTGGTTACATAACTGGGCAGCGACAATCTTTTCTAAAATCTTAGACATAAATGGGAGATTTGAAATTGGTCTGTAATTCGATTGCGTGTTTGGATCCAGATTAGGTTTTTTAATGAGGGGCTTAATAACTGCTAATACAGTGTGTACAGATTCAGTGTTTTCAGAGACAGTGTGTACAGATTTGGTGTGCACAGATTCGGTGTGTGTGTGTGTGTGTACAGATTCTGTGTGTGTGTACAGATTCAGTGTATACAGCTACACTATAACAATGTGATGGTACAGATTTGGTGTGTACATATTCTGTATGTACAGATGTGTTGTGTGTTAAGATTTAGTGTATAAATATACACTGTGTACAGGTTCAATGTAAAATTCGGTGTGTACAGTTTCAGTGTGTAAAGCTTCTGTGTATATAGATTCTGTGGGTACAGTGTTTACAGATACGATGTGCAGTAAGGATGTGTTGTGGAAGTGCTGTAGTGTTTGTGTACGCATTGTGAACATTGCTGGTACACTCGCAGATTTGAGTTTAATTTAAATGACCGCAAAAACATGACCAATGTGGACATTGTAAGCAGTGTAATAGTGTCATGGACAATTTATATTATATAAAAAAGTAACAACGTCAATGACAAATTAAAAAGCCAAGGAAAAGAAACAAATCATGTCCAGGATCCAGTCAGAGGGTTCCATGGAGGCACCAAAAAAACCACAATGTACAATTCTTATTTACATCTACCATCTTTTTTGTTGTCCATTACCCTGTCTGCAACCAATATCTTCTTTTTAATTTAATAATAATAAAAAAAAAAAAGATGGCAAAACCTGTTCATCACAATTTTTTAAGTATCATGTTATTTATTCATGGTCCAAGTTATGGAACGCTAATGACCATCTATCATAGGATCCATCTCAAGTCCTGACCATATCTTCTACTGAATTAATCTTGACAAATCAGCTTTTTAGAAGTTCAGAGCAGGTACATTATGCTCACTGATGGTTCAAATATGCTGATTCGAATCACTCATTCATCACTTGCTATGAATATACTGATAAAGTAATATATGATAAAGACACACTATAATGAAATGGTTAAAAGGTAAAAAACGCCAAAGCAGTAGAAGAGTGAATAATTCCCCCCCCCCATCTCTCCCTCTCTCTCTCTCTCTCTCTCTCTCTCTCTCTCTCTCTCTCTCTCTCTCTCTCTTTCTTTCTTTCTCTCTCTCACACACACACACACACACACACACACACACACACACACACGATCCTGAGGTACCAAGGACAAGTTCTGTCCCTTTCCTCTCTTCGAATCCACCTGATTCATCCTAATATCCCACCTTTGGATAAAGGTCTTTTCAAATGGGGCATTTATGGAATCAACATCTCAACAATGATGGAACTGAAATGAATGGATATTCGGACATACATATTTTATAACCAATTTATTTCTGTAAAGCTGCTTTGGGACAGTTGTGCTATACAAATAAAAGTGAATCGAATTGACATGACAGTGTATTTGTGTATGGTTGTGAACATGGTCACATGGATTTTAGGGTCAGGGTCAAATATTGCTCAAGGACCCTAGACCTAATTTTGCTTAGTTTTGGGATTTAAAGGTCTACGTGGTCAGTATTGATTGCTGCAGTCATACTGTATATTGCATATTGCAGACATGACAATCTGCAGGTTGTGTCTGCGTTTTTGGAAATCTAGGGAATATTATTTTCCACTGTTTCTTCTGTATTTTTGAGTCTTTTATTCTAAAAAAAGGGACTTCCGGTGGCCGTCGTGCAAAACTAGCTAGTGTTCCCAGCCTCCGCAGGTCCTGCCGGACACTCGGGAAACGATCCAAGAAGGAAAAACATGCCCTGTTGGAGACTTGTGGCTACTTTGGCGACCTTGTAGAAAAGAAACAGCACACGTGGATGGGCGATCGGACGGCATTGCTGTAGGAGGAGCGCTGCAAGACGCTGGTGGATTGTAATGAAATGATCCCCGAGGACCCTCGGTGTTTGCGCGACGTGCCGGATGCAGGAGCGCCTCCAGTAAGTCGTTTTGGCACGTCGTGTAAAACGCAAAGAAAATCCTTTCTCCAAAACTATTTTGGTCATGATGTGTGGATTAAATGTGCATGCTGGATGTTTCATTGAACACTATCCCTTTTCAAGCAACATACATGTAGAGCTCTGTGTATGTATGTATGTGTGTGTATGTATATATATATATATATATATATATATATATATATATATATATATATATATATATATATCTAATATGAAAACACATACATACTGCACATCCTGTTTACTCCTACAGCCTGTGTACAACCTCTTTTGAATTCACTTCCATATTTATTTATTTGCAGGGTGCTTTTAATTATGGCCCTTGTCCCAAAGCAGCATTACAGAGGTTTTAAAGTTGTATAAAAAGAATGTATAAGTTTAGTGCATATACATTTTCTCCTTACAATTGATCACAAAAACTCCCTGAAATGTCATGAAGGAGAAACCTTACTCCAAAAAAACCTAAAAAGCAAATCCATTCCTCATCCAGGTGACACCGAATGTCCAATCAATACAGTTCCATCATTGATGAGGTGATTGTTCAGTGCGCAGACTTTTCATGCAAACTAATGGTCCAGAGCCATAGAGTGTTAATATTAATTACAGTCCAAATCCATCCTCACAGCTCTTGAGATGCCCAGTAACTTCAATGCCTTTAGGCTGTTTATGAGGAACCATCCTCAGGTGGTCTCCAATTGAAGGGAACTCCATCCGGAGGTTGGGATGAATCAGGCAGATCCGAAGAGAAGAAAGGGAACGGAATACTGGATCATGACAGGATATGGATCATGTTTAACCCAACAGAAAGAGAGAAGGAGAGAAGAGTGGCGACAAGGAGAGAGAAATAAGGATTGTAAAGTCGTTAAAGTGGACTGTTACTGTTACTCTTACAGTCCAAATCCATTTTTATCTTCTTAAGGTTTTTCCTGCTACTGTTGCACCAGGCTTGCTTATTAGGGATACACTTAGGCACTCATTTGTATATTAGAAATGTTTGTAATCTATTTATTTGTGTAAATCTGCTTTGGGACAATGTCCATTTTTGAAAAGTGACATACATTTTACTTTAAATTATTTTAATTTTTTTATGTAGCAGTTTGGTACAAAAACTATGATTTTCCTTTTGATTTGAAATGGAATAAGGTGAATTTAAAACATTTTCTGATGATAAATTTAAGGAATATTTTCATCCGCTGGGTTACTGATTTGAAAGGTCGGTGGGGGGGTCAAGTGCTGGTATTGCTAAGCTGCCACTCTTGGGGCCCTTAAAAAAGGCCCTCAATCCTCTGTGCTCCTATGCGAAGAATTCACTGTTCTGTAAAGTACATGTGAAAAGCATTAAGCATTATCTTCCTTCCTTCTATATGATATTTAACAATTTTAACCATTCCTCCATCACCCCTATTGTTGTTGTCCCTTTTTAAACTGTTATTGTTCGACTTAGAAAAAAAATCTGGGTTGTAGGTCAGTGTTAAAGTAGGCAAATCTTTGAACCTGTATAAGAGAGGCTTTTCTGTTATTTGCACTGTGAACAACTATTGATTAGATGAGAAACACACTTTTATTTTGCACCCTGTTCTAGGGTTTTTATTCATATCCCGGCCAAACAGGTTTAAAATAAGACAACAATCATAGAGACTAATAATAACCAAATTACAAAGGGAATACGTTTCTCATCCTAATTATCATAATCAGAATCCGATTGGGTTTACTGCAAAGTCTATAGTGTAGTATATGAAGTAAAGGGAAAGAGGAAAGGATTTATGCAAAACGTACAGCCAGGGTGGCATATGCAACGAATAGATATTTGTCATTGCATAGTTTTGTACATGTCAACAAATTGCAGTTTACTAATTAGATATGTAAATATATGTCCAGCAAATAAATAAATAGGCTGTGGGCACTAAAAATGAACAGAAACTGCTCAACAAAAACAGTGAAATGAATATTATATATTAGCGGTGTAAAGGTACTCAAAATTCACGGTTCGGTTTAATTTCGGTACGGTTGGGGGGGATGCAAAACCTAAAATTGCTTGTTTTTTTTTTATTATTATTAACGCAGTTTATTATTATTAACATTTGTGATCAATCATTTCCTGGTTAGCGGCTAACGCTAGCAAAAGACAGTATATATCTTTTTGTGTTTTCACGCATACGCAAAATAAATCTTATCAGTTATGCATCTTTATAATTGAGGGCGATGCGAAGAGCTAAAGACACATATGAAGCAGCTAGCGATGCGATGCGATACTATTTGGCGCAATCCAATGTTATTTTCATTCAACAAAATGCGATTCGATGCAATAAGATGCAAAAAAAACTGTGCTATGCAATACCATATTGTACTGATAGTTACGCCTTTATTTCATTGGTTCAGACAAACAGTTTACAACGAAGTGAACAGTTTAGAATTTTTATATATTAATATTGAAAGAATCCATAAAAAAACATTAAAGGTTATAAATAAATTTGTATTTGATCCAGCGAAATCAATATTCGATCTTGTATCAAATTAGCAAGAATTCTGACTCCCGCCCACGCAAATTAGTCGTGTACCTTTAAGAAAGAACTTCTAATATCGACTCATGATGTATATAAAAGACACCAGTCACAGAATCAACCTCTTCCAATCAGCTGCTCAACACAGCGCACATGCTTGTGTAGTTTAGATAATTTTATATGCATTTTATAGTGTATGAAGGAACGTATACAAATGACAGGGTTGCTTTATTTACAGTCTTGAGACCATTCCTTGTGTGAGAGCCAAAACCACCAAGTTATTTGAAGTCAATTCTTAATCATTATGAAAAAAGGTTGGCTCAGGCTTTTTTTTTTTTGGCAGGTCAAGTTCATTTTGGGATATTTATGAAATTTGTGTGCTTTTTGTTCTTGTATGTATTAACAAACAGTGAACAAAGCAGCAGTGACGGAAACGCCCACATCCTGGACCTAGAAGACAGCCAAGCACGGGCATGTCGCACCGGGATCAATTGCACGGCTGTGATTATCATTCATCTACACCCTTAGACATCATTATTTTCATTGTCCGAGACGAAAGATTATTATAGCCGAGCACGTTTTCATTCGCGAAGGGAAGTGTTTCCAAGCAACAGGCCAGGATATATAAATATTTTCTTATTTACACAGGCTATCAAAAATTACATTTAAAAACCACCTGCCTGAAATAATAACCACACGAAGGAAACAGCAACAATTTATTTTTGCAAATAGGGTTGTGTTGAGTGAATTAACTATACCGATATTCAGTTGAATAAATAAATATCCAGACAAACTTGAAATAAATGAATGTTGTTATTGGCAACAGGGCCGTGGCTGTAAACGGTGAGTGATATATTTGTGCAGCGAAGGCTAGACCTTCTGGTCTGATCCCACAGAAGAGCTTTTTTCTGTAACACAAACTTGCAGAATCAAACTGGCGATAAACCAAAGCAGTCCGAACTGAATCTGTCCCAAGATTCCTGAGTTTCTATATACTCACTTCATGAAGTACAAGATAATGGGTGCTAGTGCTGTATATTGTGCAGGATGCAATTTAAGATCACCTTTACTCTTCTGGGAAGATGTTCCACTAGAGTGTGCTTGTGGAGATCTGTGCTCATTTATATACAGGGGTGTTAGTAAAGCCAGGTACTGATGTAGGGTATGGAGGTTCGGGGTGCATTCAGCGTTCCGATTCATCCCAACGGTCTTCAGGCCACTCGGGATCTTTCACTACAAACCATGAGAGCTATATCTTTGTGTAAAGGGGTATTGTCATGCTGGGACAGTTTTGGGTCTGCTAGTATAAGTGAAGGAAAATGTAATGCTATAACATCCAAAGACTTTATACAATTGTGTGCCTCCAACTTTGTGGTGACATTTTGGGGAAGAAGCACACATGGATAGAAAGGTCAGGTGTCCCAATACTTTCTATATAATGTGCGTCATTACCTTTCCTCTTCTTTCTTGGTAGACACTAGGTCTAGGGCTAAGTCAGTGGTCCACAACTTTTTTTGCACCACTGACCGGTTTAATGTCAGACAATATTTTCACGGACCAACCTTTAAGGTGTGGCGAATAAATACAACAAAATAAAATCATACGACCGGCATAAAAACTGGTATTTTCTAAATATAATAATAAACGTGAATCCACTTTTGTTGTTGTTTTTTTTATTTAGCTAGTACAACGTTTATCCACAATGCAAAATATGCTAATATTTAGGTGTACTGAACTAAACAGTTAGCTGGTTACATGGTTATATCAAGTGTACCTGCCATTAGTTTCTACAATCTCCAAAGAGTTTTTTTTTTAGAGCTGTTAATTATGCAGTAGGAAAATTATCTCAACCAGGGTAGACATTGAGGTCGATCGATTCATCCGTTTTGCTGATTAGTCGGCACAGATAGTTGATTGCTGGAATTATTGGCTATCAGCAAAAAATCCATACTGTTTTATACAATACAAGAGCGGCCTCTAGAGGCCAATCACTGCCTCCATGTGCTGTTTATTTAAAGTTTTTTTTTTTTTTTTTTTTTTTTTTCATTTTAGTTATAGTTTATTTTTGTTTCAGTTTAAATGCAGGTCTTATTTTCCTTTATATTTATTAATATAATTAATAAATGCATTTTAATTCATTTAGTACATGAAATAAAAAAAAAAAAAACATGGAGTGATGTTTATTTGTATCCACTTCTAAAAACTATTGGTTGATTATCCGCAAGTACGATCCAACCTAGCTATTGGTATCAGTTAATCCACTACCAGTCGGTCTCTGGTCCTGAATTTAACATTAGATTAAAAAAAAGTAATATCTCTTTACTTTTGTCACACAAGCATAGTGAAGAACATATGGTTGTCTCATAAAAAACTATAGATAGATGCCAAGCAACAGTTCATGGATTAAATTGGTGTTATTGAAGTATTGGATCTGTAATATCTCTCAAATAGAGTGGAGGAAGTCTCTGGATAGGCTACATTTTCAGACATCTTTTCACATCTGATGTTTGCCCTTATTGTCTAATCTGTGCATTTAAAAGCTCTTTAAGACAAATAAGTGCTCTGAAGGAAGTAGTTCACTCTGCTGTAAACACCTTTTATTTATTTATATATATATATATATATATATATATATATATATATATATATATGCTCACCAACCATTTTATTGTCTAAAAATGTGTTTATTCATGTAAATATCATGTAGATACGTGGGATTTTAGTCCTTCTGGCTGTGGTATAGTTATTGGTATGTAAAATATAAGTGTCAAGCTTGAGATAATTAACAAAAGTATTGGACGTCATTGCGGTGGTGGAAAGTAACAAAGTAAATGTAATTCGTTACTTTACTTGAGTATCTTTTTTGCGTATCTGTTCTTTACTTAAGTATTTCCGTTTGGGAAGAATTTTACTTTAACTTCGCTACATTTTAAAATCAAATATCATACATTTTATTCAACTACATTTAGCAAAATCAGTCGCTCCTTTTTATGAGTGAATACAAATTGTATTATTATTTAAATGAATTGAGTAATTGTATTTATATTGAAGCAGGTGAAGTTTTAAGTCAACTGCGTTTTGAAATAAGAGCCGGAGAGAATACCACAAGAACAGCATGGGGCTGGAGACTGCAAACTCTCATTATCTCTCTCTCTCTCTCTCTCTCTCTCTCTCTCTCTCTCTCTCTCTCTCTCTCCCTCATAAGAAATTATAGTAATTTGTACTTAAGTACTTTACCTCAAGTACATGGTTTGTGTACTTCGTCCACCACTGAGTCATTGATAGCCATTTTAAAAGTAAAAAGAAAAAAAAGATAAAAAAAAAAAAAAAAATCTATCATCTTGCATCGTGTTAATTCTTACCCCTTTTCTTGTACTATAAAAGCTTTTGCAACCTTAATAATGCTGTCAGACTTCACAGCAGGGCAAAAACATAGATGCCGAAGTGCAAAGATGTATCATATCCATTTAAATCTATGCACGAAAAATTTGTTTAATAGTATTTTATTACAACGATGATCGCAGTTTTGTTTAGTTTTTTTGTTTTTGGCCCGAATGTTGCAAATCTTGGACCCCTTGAGCAAGGCCCTTAACACACTGTGCTCCAAGAACACTTTATCATGGCTGACTCTGTGCTCTGATTTTTGAAATAACTTCACTGTGCTGTAATGTATCTATAATTGTATCTGGTTTATTTATATATATTTTTTTAAAAGCTTACTTGCATACTTTCAATTAGATTCTGTTTTAATTTGTTAATTAAAAATCTTATTTTTAATCTTTTTACAGGTTCCTGGTGGTGCTACATCTATGGAAGGACAAAACGGGACGTCATGCAAAGGCTTTTGGGATTGGAGAGCTCGGCCAATAACAGAGCATGGATCTCAAAAGAAAATCTGCAATGATACACTTCCGTTTCTGTTGGCACGTCTCAAGATCTGACCAAACAGTGTTAAAGGCACAATGGCATTTTGAACAGCTTTACAACTCGTTTACTCAAAAGCAGCTTAGTTACCATGATGACTGAATTAGCTAGTCTGCCTGCTACAAATGCACATGGAAGTAATTCTCTTCATAACTGATCTAATGATACGGTCACACAATGGATGAATTACACCACAATTCTACAATGAAGGAGTCCTGCACAATCTTGGAGGACACCTGTATGTCTAAAATGTCTCCCAAAGAAGACAACAAACAGCCTGATGGTTTAGTGGAGGTTAACAACAAGGACTCTTTTGATAATCATACAAAATCTGTACAAGACCCTACAGAAATGCAAGCACCCAATGGCAAGTCTCTGTCTGGTATTTCCTGTGACGGAATGTCTAGTTTGAAGGAGGGTTCGGAAAAAGATGAGAAAATGAATGACGCCAATCACGAACATGACGGTTCAGAGCCTCAGAGAGCCTCTTTACGTATTGAACGGTCCAAACAAGCAAGTGAGGTGGCTACTGCCTCGATTAGCTTATCTACTATCTGTGTACCACTTTCAACACCTGAGCAGAAGCACAACGTTCAGCAGTGCATTCTGAAACCTTTGACTATAACCGATTGTCCTCCTAAAGAAAGCAACGCGGCAAACGCTTATAACCCACTTGAAAGAGATGGCTCCTCATATCGTGGCCGCCCACGCAAGGAAAAACGGCTCATCAAATGCGAATTCTGTGGACGGCTCTTCAACCATGCGTCAGCTTACATAATCCACCGTCGTGTCCACACGGGTGAGAAGCCTTTCAGTTGCCAGGTTTGTGGTAAAGCCTTCGCTCAGCTTTCCAACCTTCGTTCGCACACAAAGATCCACAACGCACCGAAGAGTTTAACTTTGCAAAACTCCAGCATATTACTAAACAAAGCCATTGCGCCCAAGATCGTGACGCCACCACGAGAGAACCCAGTGTGCATAACTCCAGTTTTTAGAAATGACCATCCAACCAAATCCAACGAGTCTCTGAATCGAAGCAGGAAACCGGTGGCGTGTCCGATCTGTGGAAAAGTCTTTCCCTACAAATCGGTGCTTAAAATACATCTTCGGACTCACAGTGGAGAAAAGCCGTACTCTTGCAGAGTGTGCGGCAAAGCGTTCACGCAGGCGTGCACGGTACGCGTGCACGAAAGAGTGCACTGGTCCATCAAGCCTTTTCTCTGTTCCAAATGTGGGAAAGAGTTTTCACAGATCGGGACACTGAAAGGCCATACCTGTGATGGGAAGAGGCAGACCCATGCTACTTTGAAAGAAATGGAAATAGCTGGGGTGGTAACTTTTAGGTGTCATCTCTGCAAGAAGTGCTTCAGCACGAGAGATGAGTACGATGTTCATGTGCAAGCCCACACAGACAGTCACCGCTATTGCTGCGATAGGTGCGGTCAGAAATACAGCCTTCGCTCTGAGCTCGACGCTCACATGAAACATTGTTTATCGATGTGGCATGCAAATGTGAAACCACATAGTCATTCTTCAGTCAAGGTAGAAACCAAAACCACTGAGCCTGAAACAGCGGAAGGTTCACGGGCTGAAAACGCAGATCTCGCAGCAATCGAAGTGCAGATACCCAGCTTGGTTCAGTCTCTTAAACAGGAATACCAGACTAAGCAAATGAAAACACACCAGTCAGAGTTTTTCCTGGATCCAAAAAACAAGAAGTACCCTTCTCTGCTGGCTTGCCCTTCCAAGGTGATCGCTACCTCTGCTTACGAGCCTCAGAACAGCCTTAGTCATTGTCAGCCTTTTAAAGCACGATACATCGTAGCTCTGTTGAACAGTCTGGACCAGAAATCGGACCCAAGGAAGTATTTGTGTCCGCGTTGCGGGCGGCTTTTCAGGCACGTAGGAAGACTGAGAGCCCACATGCTAAGTCATGCTCGGGGGAAAAGCTTCACCTGCGGACACTGCGGGAAAATCTCAGAAAACTGGAGCAACTTTTGGCGTCACCAGCGCGTGCACAAGCAAAGACGAGGACGCTTCTTTTGTCCGAAGTGCAGTCAGGGATTTCGCTTTGCCAGCATCTACATGGAGCACTTGCAACAGCATCCAGAGCTTAATGCATACTTTTGCCCCATCTGCCCTCACACCTTTTCCAATGCCACAAGTTTAAAGAACCACCAACAGGAATGGCATCGGTCGAGCATGCCACATTTATGCGACATCTGCGGGAAAGGTTTTTCGACTTCCATAGTCCTAAAGCGTCATCGAGTAACACATTGTTTTAAAAACAATACGGTAGACATACCGTATGTGGTCGACGTGCAGCCGATGATCAAACCTTACGAATGCGGCAAGTGTGCTGCCAGTTTTAAAACCTTGGATTTACTTTTCAGTCATCAGCTCTGCCATTCACCTAAAGGCCTGAGCTGTCGAACCAACAATGGCCACGAAGACCCGAACAAGAGGCAACACTCTCCATCGGACCAAAACAACCTCCTCATTAGCATTTCTACATCTCATCAGAACAATTCGGAACCATGTCAAGATCTCATTCATACTCATCGCTTCCCTTCCATTCCTCCCATTTCATTTCAAACACAAACCCAGCAGGGAACGGATATCCGTGACGCACAAAACGCAACGACTTCGCCACTCATCGCAGATTCCAAGAAAAAAAAGTTTAGTTTAGAAAAAAAAGGAATAAAAAGCACCATGTGCTCTTGCGTGAATTCTGTGAAAGCTGAGGAAACGCACAGTGAGACTACTTTAGAGTCCAAATCACTGCACAAAGCTGGACATCTAGTGTGCACGGACTGCGGTGCTTGTTTCGCTTTGCTTCCAGCATTGCATGAACATTACTTGAAACATGCCAGAGGAGAGATATAAAGACGATGCGGTTTATATAATAATTCCCATCATCCTTTTTTTGATTTATTTATGTTTGTTTTTTGTTTTTTTTTCGAAAGAGAACTTTTGAAAACACACCCCACGAGCACTGCATGGGAGATTTTTCACTCTGAAACTCATAGAAACTATGAGATGTTGAAGTGCACAATTTGTCATGGTTTGAATGTGAATAGCGTTCTCCTCGTAGAAACACTGACACACATTTAATCCAGTGAGTGTCGGAAGTATTTTCGGCAGTCGGATGTCATCGGTGAAATATTATTTCTTTTGGGTCTGTAAAGCTTTATATTTAGCACTTAACTATGTAGTTGAGTGGAACATAAAAAAAATGATCTGGACTATCTGAAACATCCAACTAGTTTAGTTTGCTGTTCAAAACTGCTGTACAATTTTGTGATTAAACCTGGTTTGGAAAAAAAAAAAGTTGTCTATTTCAACACGGTGGTTTTAAGGGGGTTCCATACTCAGAAGAGTTTTTGTTTTTTCCATTATATTTTGTATATCATGTTTTGTATAGATTTTTTATTTAATATCCCTGTACTTTTTTATACCTAAATTGTTATTTTCTCTGCATGCATGTTTTAAAAATAAGTCAATAAAACTTCAAAAAAGAAGAAGTTTAGTGGAATGCAAGTTGGAAGAATTGGCCAGCTGCTCCTCAGCTTAGGAACCAGAACCTTCACAGATTACAGAAGCTGAATTGATTGGTCTGTGTTTTTTGAACATCCAATTCCACATTTGGTCCCAGTTTGCTGTTATAATAACCTCCACTGGTCTGGGAAGATGTTCATGTTTGCTACTTACATAGATTAGTCACTTGACTTTGAAGTCAGACCACTGGTCAGTGTGAACAATAAAAGGAATGATACTTGCAAAAATCGAGCAGCACCCCTTATTAGTCAGTCTTTTAAAGATTGTTTAGAAACATAGATTTGATCAGTTTTATATTTCATCACCACTTCAAGCTTGCATCCTCCTGTTCAGATATCTGTTTGATGCAAGATTTGATGTATAATGACTAAAGGTACAGTGTTAAAAAAAAAAAATAATAATTCAGTTATGCAAGCAAAATGTAAGAGAAGCACATTGCTGTGATCCCAGTCATCTTTCAGATTTTTTTTGTGTGTGTATATATATATATACAGTATATATATTTGAGTACAGACCAAAAGTTTATATATATATATGTGTGTGTGTGTGTATATATATATACAGTATATATATTTGAGTACAGACCAAAAGTTTGGACACACCTGCTCATTCAAAGAGTTTTCTTTATTTTCATGACTATGAAAACTGTAGAGTCATATATACTTTTGGTCTGTACTGTATGTGTGTGTGTGTGTGTGTATAATATATGCACACACACACACACACAGATGCTCCCCACTTTATGAAAATTCACTTTAGGAACTTTTGTGGATACGAACAAACAAAGTAAAATTTGTTCGGAGTAAAAAAAAAAAAATCGAAATGGGGGAAAGCCGCCGCTAGCTAGTCGGCGACTGTAACGAGTCTACATGATGCGCAGTGAACTAGAGCAAATTAATTATTAATTCATTATTTAATTATCTTTATTTATTTATTTTTTTGTATCAATACTTCACTATTTATTTTTTGGACAACATTTAACTTTCACTCATGACATTTCTTTAAACAAATATCTGTACTTTCTACTTCTTACATTTTCAAACCAGACTCGTTACTTCAGTTTTAATCTATTTGGTGACATGGTGGTGCCTTCACTGTTTTCAGCCCATCAACCTATTTCCTGTAATTGCACAGCTTTTTCAACCTACCACTGGTGTATCATTTCCTGCTCTCACGCACCACAGACGTAGACTGGTTAATTCAAGTATTAAAAATTAGAAAAGTATGAATTTAAGGTACATTTTAGAAGAGATAAAAAATGTGCGATTAATCGTGATTAACTTTTATACTCGATTGGCGGCTGTAATGTTAAAATGATGTGAGGTCCAGTTACCAGTGTGGTAGTAGACAGGTAGTGGTAATGGATACTTTTTACTTAAGTACATGTCCGAGACCAAACTTCTTTACTTTAACTTGAACAAAAAAAAAAATGTGTATGTGTGTGTGTGTGTGTGTGTGTGTGTGTGTGTGTGTGTGTGTGTGTGTGTGTGTTATTTTTCTTATTTCAACAGGTAATGCCATTTTAGTATGGCTGGACTGCAAGACTTTTTTACATTTTTATTTTTTAGGTTTGCTTTTATTAAGGGTGGTCTAGGCCTAACCTCCTCTCTATAATGTATTGTTCACATTTTCTCATGGAGACATGGGCTAAGATCAAAAGAAATCACTTTTTTTTCTGTTGCAGAGGTAAAAGGTTTTCAGTTTATTTAGACATTTTTCTATTGTTGTAATGAGCACTAAAATGTCAAAAAAATGCACCAACTGAAGAAATTAATATCGGTTCATGGTGTCCCTGATCCAGGCAGTGTAGTTGCAGACTTTAGTGTAGACACCGGGCTTGTTCTTGAGAGCGCAGCCATAACCCCAGGACACGATACCCTGCAGCTGACCGTTGCACACGACTGGACCACCAGAATCTCCCTAAAAATTGGGAGGGAAGAGACAAAAAAGGAATAGGTTAGTGATTAATGATGCCACAATAGAAGTTAATACTATTAAGAGTTAATGTATTTATAGTATTTTTAAATGAATATACATTTTTGGTTCAAGCCGTGATCTCATTACCTGGCAAGAGTCTTTGCCTCCCTCGAGGAAGCCAGCACAGAACATGTTCGAAGTGATCTGACCAGGGTAAGCATTTCTGCAACTAGTGTCACTCAGGATTGGTGCATCCAAGCACCTCAGATTGGAAGGGTAGTTTGCTTTTAAAAGAAACATGAGCAACTGTTGATGTAATTGCTATCTGCATAATGTACAGTGTACACAATGAGCTATTTTGGTAAGCTGTTTACAGTCATCAGAGTAGGAATCATCTTAAATTGCAAGTATTATGGGTGTATGAGGAATATGTCAATGTGAGCTGCTGCTATTAAAAAAAAAAATATATATATATATATATATATATATATATATATATATATATATATATATATATATATATATATATGAGAAAAATATAAAACCTAGGAAAATCAAATTGTTAGACATTAGCTACACAGCTTTATACAGGGTATGTAAAGTGCAATGATTATTCTTTCCGAATAAGTCCAATGTGCAGGGTTGCAATGTAGTATTCCTTGTTGACTCTGTTATTGTAACACATATGAAATGAACAGTGAGGTGTTTACATATGCTCATTCTTATTCTATCTTTTAATTTTAGTATTTAATTTAAACCCTAATACCATTCAAACACAAGTCTAATATTGTATAGGTCCATGTTGTGTCTTCCAAACAGCTCTGTCTTGTCGAGGTCTGGACTCATCTCTGAAGGTGTGCTGTGGTATCTAACATCAAGAAGGCTTTTAAATCCTGTTTAAAGGTGGGGCCTGAATTTGATTTGTTCCAAACAGGTGCTCGATCGGAATGGAGATGAAGGTTCAGTTTGTCAGGTTCCTGAACCCTTTTTGCAGTTTGCCTGGGATCATTATCCTGCTAAAAGAGGCTGCTGACATTAGGAAATACCATTGGTAAGAAGGGGTGTTACTTGGTCTGCGACTAAATTTAGGCAGGTGGTACGAGCCATAGTAACATCCACATGAATTCCAGAACCCAAGCTTTCCAATATGTCATTGCCCAGAGCATCACCATGCCTCTGCCAGGAAGGCAGCCTTCATCCCATAGTGCTTCCTGGTACCACCTCTTCCCAAGGTAAGCGAACCTGTTTATCAACACCTTCTTCCATTGTACTATGGTTTAGTTCTGATGTGCCTACTATATGAGCTTTGGGCAGTGGACTGGGGTCAGCATGTGCACTCTGCTCACTATGAGTCCATACTGAACTGTGTTTGGACAACTTACTATCGTTTACGGCATTTAAGGATAAACATTGACATTCAAAGTTCTGTATCATTCAAAGAGAAGTATAATTAAATACTTACTGCCACTGCTGAGAGTGTTTCCCCATCCAGAGATGAGGCATTTTGTACCAGCAGAAGCACAGCTGGATGGCAAAGCCACAGTTTTCACATAGCTGTTCAGGGTGGCAGCCCGGCTGAGCTTGATGAGCATGATGTCATTGTTGAGAGTGCTGCCGCTGTAACTTGAATGTTTGATGACCGTTGCTGAGCTAATAAACTGCTCGGTTCCTTCGTTGGTGTCAACGTTGTGCTCACCCAAACGCACTTCAATACGCCTATTGAAAAGCACCCAAGATACTCAGTAATCCTGTACACTCTCTGTTATATGGACTCTATACTGGGATAAGCTCAGGATTTACTGCATCCCAGAGCAGGTAACATATTTTGGAACAGTGAGACAGAGTAAGAGAAAATGTACTTACGACTTATAACAATGAGCAGCTGACACGACCCACAGATTGCTAATCAGAGAGCCTCCACAAAAGTGATAGCCAGCATTCAGTGACACCTGATAGGGAACCCCATTCTTTCTGCACTCATAACCTCCAACGATTTTATCCTCCTCCTCGAAAGGGGCAGTGACTTTGTAGTAGAGAGCAGAAAAGAAAGACAATCATTGCACATACACAAATATGCCCTAGACACTTAAACCAGAACATGGAACCGAATACATTAAAATACATATATATATATATATATATATATATATATATATATATATATATATATATATATATATATATATATATATATATATATACAGTATATAAAGCAGAAATACACAGTAAGAACCTACATGCCACTGCAAACAAAGAAAGTAAAATAATCCACTTCATAATTGGAGTCAAAGCTGAACGTGTTTAAAGTACATGGTAAACGTCGCTTTTATATTCTTTGCTTATCTTAGAATTATTTACATCCATAGATTAATGATTAGTCTGCCTGGGAATACGCAGATGGTCTACTATTGACTATCTCAAGGCTAAATATCATGATAGATTATGATTCTTTTATTTCAATTAATATTTACATTTTTAAGATAGTATACTTGAATTACAATGAAAGCAATGGATCTGATTGTGTTGAGGTTATATTACATACTATTACATTGAAGAAAAACTGGTTTTCTGTCCAAACTTTACAGTGCCTAAAGTCATGAGTGTTAGGTACAAAAGGAATAGAGTTTAAGGATATAAAAATAATACAAAATAAAGTAAATAAATAAAAAGTATAAACTATAGAAATATATGTGTATATATATGGAGAAGTATGGCAGATATTGACAGTACAAATTAAAGTGATTGTGTGATTGTCCTTAAAGTGTCCATGTGCAGTATGGTGTGATATAAAGTGAAATAATACTTATTATTCTTTTCATTAATTATTTTACAACGCACTTGCAAAAGAGCTACTTTTTCGTTAGAACGCATTGTGCATTATTTACAAACTTAAACACTAATAACTCCAGAATGAAATAAAGTAATTTTTTTAATTTACTCATCTATTTACTGTTCGACTTCAAGGTCGAAGCACGACTGGAAAAAATAATTAGTTATCACATTTATTTACTGAAAAGAGCCCTGGAACACGGCTTGTGTGGGAATTAACACCTGTCAATGGAAAAAAGTTTTATTTTTGGTTATAGGTCTGTTCTTTTGAGCAAGGGAACTAGGGTTTAAATTATGTAAAATTTTGCATTCATGTATAGTATTTTATCGTAATATGATTTAAGATTTATTTATAACATTTCTTGGGGAAAAAACAAGAATATATTCATTAAGAAATTCACAATTGATCATTTTAACCGAGCACTACAACAACAAAAAAAGAAGTAAATAGAGTAAATTAAAACAAAGGGGAAAAAAATATATTATAAATACATATTTAGACAATATTCTCAAGGGGAGCAGTAGACAGTAGAGGACATTAAATCTGTACTGCTATACAAGCTTCACATTGACTACTCTAAAATATAATCCAAGTTTTATTTCTATAGTAGTGTCCCTTGTAAAAAAAAAAAAAAAATACTGAAATGGTTGCTGAAATGTGAGGGGTGTACTCACTTTTGTGTATATAGGCTATAGGAAACCATTGATATTATACAGATACGCAGTATTACCGAGTGCTGCATCACAGACAGGTATAATTTTACTGCAGTCACAGCACAGGTTTTGTACTTTGTGTTAATTTGATTTATTCTATTTTATTTTTAGACGTTATAATATTTAATAAAAAATATAAAGTATTATTGATGAGAGATTTTTTTCATTATTATTTATACTTATATATATTAATTACATACAGAAGTAGGATCTCAAGGAAATAATTTATATAATACATTATAAAACAAAATTATGTTATTGATAATTAGATAAACCAGAACACATGGGTCTGGTACTAAAACATTTTTCTTTTATTTTTTTTATTGAGTACAAAGTCTGAGTACAACAAAAAAGCATGTGATTCAGAATACAACAAAGAATTTGGTATGGAAGGCTCAACACTAAAGAACCATATTAATTTCTGGATAAGATAAATAAAAAAAATATTCCAAGAAACATAATCAAATATGAAAAAAAGAAACAGGAACGAAAAGAAAATATCAATAACAGAATATAAAGAAAATATAATTACAACAAATTATATACTACTAACAAATTAAACAGTTTTACCTTTGGAAATCTCATTTTACTAAGGGCATCTGAGAAATATTTTAGATAATTTTTAAAAACGAATAAACAAGGGAGGAGATTTCAAATATCGACATTTATGTATAAGGTATTATATAGCTTCTTCTTCTTCTTCCGGCTTCTCCCAATAGGGGTCGCCACAATCCGTCTCCATACCCCCCTGTCCGCCACATCTGCCTATTTCACCCAGACTACCTGCATGTCTTCCTTCACCACATCCATAAAAAACCTCCTTGGTCTTCCTCTATTTCTCCTTCCTGGCAGCTCCATCCTCAGCATTCTCCTACTGATATACCCCATGTTCCTCCTCTGCACATGTCCAAACCATCTCAATCTCACCTCCCTCACCTTGTCTCCAAAACGTCCTACATGAGCTGTCCCTCTAATAAACTCATTTCTAATCCTGTTCATCGTCGTCACTCCCAACCAAACCTTAACATCTTCAGTTCTGCTACCTCCAGCTCCACCTCCTGTCTTTTACTCAATGCCACTGTCTCTAAACCTTACAACATCTCAGGTCTCACCACAGTCCTATAAACCTTCCCTTTCACTCTTACACATACTTTTCTATCACAAATCACTCCTGCTACTACTCTTTTCCACCCACTCCACCCTGCCTGCACTCTTTTCTTCACTTCTTTAAAACACTCTCCATTACTTTGCACTGTTGACCCCAGGTACCTGAACTCCTCCACCTTCTCCACCTCTTCTTCCACCTCTCCCTGTAAACGCACCACTTCCTCATACAATACCACAATTCGGCACCCTGTCGTATGCTTTCTCTAGATACACAAATACACAATGCAACTCCTTCTGACCTTCTCTTTACTTCTCCATCAACATTCTAAAAGCAAATAATGCATCTGTGGTGCTCTTCCTCGGCATGAAACCATACTTTGCTCACAGATGGACACCTCCTCTCTCAGCCTGGCTTCTTTTTCTTTGCTTTCACCACATCCCTCTTTACCTGCTGCTGCATCTCCTTGTACTCCTGCCTACTTTTCTCATCACTCTGTCAATCCCAATTCTGTTTTGCAATCTCTTTCCCCTTATGCTCTCCTGCACTTCCTCATTCCACCACCACATCTCTTTGTCTTTCTTTCTATTTCCAGATGTCACACCAAGTACCTTTCTAGCTGTCTCCCTTATCACTCCTGCAGTAGTTTCCCAATCATCCAGCACCTCTTTATCACCACCGAGCCCCTGTCTGACCTCTTCCCTGAACCTCACACTACACTCTTCCTCCTTTAGTTTCCACCATCTTATTCTTCTTTCAGTCTTCACTCTCCTCCTCTTCTTCACATTCAAAACCATCCTACAGACCACCATCCGATGCTGCCTAGCTACACTGTCCCCTGCCAACACCTAACAGTCTCCAATCTCCTTCAGGTTGCATCTCCTTCATAGAACATATTCCACCTGTGTGCACCTTCTTCCACTTATATGTCACCCTATGATCCTCCTTCTTCTTAAAATACGTATTCACCACTGCCATTTCCATTCTTTTAGCAAAATCTACCACCATCTGCCCTTCCACATTCCTCTCCTTAAGGCCATACCTACCCATCACCTCCTCATCACCTCACGCCTCTCAACCATCCAGTCCTGCAATGTTTTCCAAAAAAAGACTTAGACATATCACATTTATTAAATATATGTTCTGTATCTTCATATAAACATGTGCATACATAACAAAGGCACATTTTTTTTTTTTTTTTTTTTTGCCTTGGGAAGAAAAATTTTAGATAGGCCGTTCTGAAATTTTTAACTATTTATATATATATTTTTGTTTTTTATTTTTAGCAAATGTGTGATCTAATTAATTACTAACTAATTTTTTCCGACGAGCTGTCAGGGCTGGCGTGACGTCATATTCCGGCGACAGCTCTCCGTCTGTGTACATGTAGAGCCCCAAACGATTTTCAACATAGACTTTGCGTTTTTAAGGTAGAATTTAAAACCAAATACATTCTGTGAGTTATGAACTATCGGCACGGAAGTGAGAGACGACCTCGCTTATCCAGACAGTAAGGGATTGTAGCCAGTCAGCGGTGTTCATTTGGCAAGTACAAGCTCTGCTACGGTCGCTAGCTAGCAGTGAGCTTAGCTCCTGTATACCGGATGTCCATGCATTGCGGATGTTGGTGCAGAATAAATGAGCAGTGATGCGACAGATTCAACACTGGCATTGATTTGATTCCGTTTTGAAGTGTTTCTCAGGCTGATTTTTGCTGTTTGTTGGTTCTGATTTTAAATTTTTATTTATTTATGTATATTTTGGTTTATGAGCTAATATTTTACTCCTTATTTCCAGATCGGTTTCCATCAGATCTGTCCATTATATCACATGCCTATTTTTTAAATATAACATTTTTCATGTTAAAAAAATTAATATCAGTTCTGAGAGAGGATCGCACTGATTTTTCAGTCTAATATATATTTTTCTAGTATGTCTGTGCATTTCCAATTGGTCCACTTATGTTGAAAGACAACCTGTGTCCTGTATATCAGGGAACAGTTTTCTCTTCAGCTTCACTTCCATAGCGTTGTCACCCAAGGTAGGAGCATTGGGGCGTGCCATGCCCTGTGCACGCTGGGTGAACCCCAGTCATGACTAAGTGTGTGAATGGCGCTCCACTGCCTGTGACCCATGAGTGAATATTATGAGGAGGGCGGGTTGCTGTACGAGCGCTCGCCTCCCATGCACATTAAAGTGGAGTCGCCTGAAGGGGCCTTCGGGGGTCGTGTCTCGGAGGACGGCTTCCCACGCGAAGACGACGACTCCGAGGGCAGCTGCGATCACGCCGGTCTGCCTTTCAACGTCGTGGTCGTGCATCCCAACATTGTTGCTCCAGGAGTGGCTTCTGATGAAATGATACCCATTCAACAAAGTAAGCTGCACCTAGTCAATCATTCGAGTGCTTTGAAGCTGCCAGTAAGCTTTCTCCATCAGACACGTGACTGCAAGAAAGGCTTCTGCAGACACTAAAACAAAGTTGATTTTGTTTAAACCTAGTTTCAGTAGTTGGTACTGGTCCGATTTCGGTGTCGGTGACAGTTCGCACGCTGTAAAATCATTTTTTGGTAGTGACTTTGGGTCCAATAGAAAAAAGGAGGACATTGCAGATCTTCTATAGATCGTTTATAACAGTGTAGCAGAGACTAAATGAATACATTATGTACTTTGGGTTCATCTGCAAGTACCCTGAACAGTTCCTGGACTCGGGGGAAAAATAGTATAGTGGTGACCACGGTTGCAGAGACTTTTGCTGGGTGTTTTTACAGGTCAACAATTAGGGTGATATTATTGTTTGGATTGTAATCATGGTCACAAACGCCTTTCACCCGAAATGGTCCTTGATGGCCTTCTGCTTCTAGTCAAGTCAAGTTTATTTCTATAGCGCTTTTCACAACAGACATTGTCTCAAAGCAGCTTTACAGAATTGAACAGTTAAGGTGAACGAGTGGATTTGTCTCTGATCAGCAGCCATGGTGACTGTGGCAAGGAAAAACTCCCTTAGATGTTATGAGGAAGAAACCTTGAGAGGAACCAGACTCAAAAGGGGAACCCATCCTCATTTGAGTGATATCAAGAGTGTGATTGTAGTCTTTAAACAATACAGAACACTGGAGAGTGAGAACTAACATGTTAAATTTTCACATTGGAGCAGGAGCTCGTTAAGTGACTTAATTGTGACTTACTATTCCTATTCATTGATATAACCTTGCCTCATCCAGTGAGCTGGAAATCTGGCATGGATGCTGTAAATAAGAAAAATATACCTCTTATATGAAGCTCACTTTGAAGAATGGACAGTTCGTGTTGTACATTATTTACCCAGCCTAGAACAGCTCCAAACGTTTTTGAGTTTTATTATATTACTGTGCATTCAGTGTAGACAATACACCATCACACATTTTGTTCTGGAATTTGGCTTTTATACTGGTTAATTCACTCTGTGACTAGTAATCATCATCATAATGTTAAAACATGGTACAAATAATAACTGAAATAGTTCTGCAATATTGCCGACTGCTGTTGGACTTGAATACCAGGACTGCTGATATTGGGCTCATGCAACACCTTAAGTCTGTTCTTTTTCAGAACAGAAGTCTTGTTTGGTCATGAGCAATGTTTTTTTTTTTTTTTTCCTTCTCCTGGCAACCCTTTCAAACAAATCATATTTGGTGATTTTTCTAATGTTACTGGATCATGAACTTTCACATTTAATGTGCAAACAGGCCTATAGAGTCTGGGATGTAACTTTCGGGTTTTTTGCAGTTACACGGCACATTGCACTTTTGTTGATCTTGGGGTAAATTTACTGGAAAGTCCACCCTTGTTATGATTGGTAACTATCTAGAAGGTTTTTCCACTTTTTCCACTTTTGAATGATGGCATTTAGATTGAAAATGGCCTTCTTACTTTTCCTGGATTGATGGCCTTTAAGAGTCGTTTCTGTAAGATCATTGCTGTTGTCGTTCCTTCTTGGCACTGTGTTAACGCTGATCAATTAATTAGGGGGCATCTGATTAGCAGCACGACTGCTATTTAGCCTGTTAACTCCTATGGAAGCAGTGTAGCTGTACTTAGTTTTTCACAGTGTTAATATGTTGTGGTGTTTATCTGAGATTGTATTTAAATAATTCTCTGATCTGTTTTATTGTGTCCTTGTATGTAAAGCCATTGAATTTGAAGAGAGTGTACTTCTTTACACAACTGTAAGAGCATTCTGAACTGTGGTGAACGCAAAAATATGTGATTCGCGTGGTACAATAAGAGGGTCGTTTTTCTCTTTCTTTCGAGTTTCAGACGTTACGTAATCATTCACTTTGCGTCTTGAAGAAGGAAATGATTCAGCATACAGAAAAGTGTTCTGTTGCGCATTGACTACTATTTGGCGTTTGCATCCGCAATTCATAGTTTTTAACATATTTACATTAGTTAAAAAATAAAAAAAAAATGCTTTTCAAGCATGTTTTCTCAGCACCACCGCTGCCACGTGAACATGACGTATCACAACACTACTGAGACGAGGCGCAGCCTGAGAGTCACATAGAATACAGATTAACATGGCAGAGGTAGAGCTGTAACCTTCTGCACACAGAACAGAGAAAGAACGTCTGGTTTTATTTCTTCTTTTTCTTTCTTTTATTTTTTTTCTTTATCGCACTCTAAAGGCCTGTTTGTTAAAGGGGCCATGCGTTAGAAGTCAGAAGGCACTTAAGTAAATTGACGATTTGCCGTCTGTCTGAACCAAAGGAATGAACGCGGACTATCTGTACTATATTAAATTGCATAGCATCATTTTTTTTTCTTCCATTGAATTGCATCGACATTGGTTTACAGCCTAATAGATGTGCAGCGGTGGTAGCTGCTTCGTATGCATCTTTAATGTATCATATCGTTTGCTATGCATCAAAATGAGAATCGCATCGGCCTCAGTTACAGAGATGCACATCCCTTTTCCACAGCTTACACGTGTGATTATGAAGTGTACCACTCTTGGGTTTATAGTATCCCACCATTATCTATTGAACACACACAAGAGGAAGGAAAGAAACAGTTAAATGTCCAGTCTTGGAATGCTGCATATACAAACAATTAAGTGAATGGGATTAACAGTTGTATAGCTGAAAAGCTAAAATAGTCACTAGGCTTATTGTAGTAGTAACCGCAGATGGATGAAAGTTCGAGGGGAAAATATTTACCCATGTTACTTCGGTGTGATGGTGTGGTTCAGGTTCATTTGTACCCTTAAAGGGAAGAATCACTGCAACTCAATACAAAGTCACTCCGACCGATCGGCTTCATCCCTTTATGCCATCAGCTTAGATAATATCCGCTTGAATTCCAGTCCAGTTCCTGGCTCTTGTAGAATCTATCCAAGCTGTTCAGGTGGCTTGTAATGACCCAAAAGATTTTTGGATTAAATTTTTTTGGTTATTAAAACTGAAGTGTGTGAGATGTATATGATTTATTTTGAGCGTAAGTGGACGAAAAAACTATAATTCTGATGTTGCTGAGGTGACATATGTCACCCTAATGATCCCGTAATAAAAATTTACAGTCAGCTCATATATATATATATATATATATATATATATATATATATATATATATATATATATATATATATATATATATATATAATGTATATATGTATAAAAACACACACACACACAGTGAAACTTGGGTTTCCGAACGCCCTGGTGTACGTTTGTCTTGTTATACGAACATCGCGCTGGTACATTGGTTCTTTGTTTCATTAGATTTTTTTATGTTACAATATACAGTAATAAAACAAATCACTTATAAATGTATTATACCATATTACTGTATATTGTAATGTATTTGTTAATTTTATATGAATATTTACTGGGTCCTGGAACGCATTATCCGATTTTAAAAATATTTCTTATAGGGAAATCCCCTTTGTTATATGTATGATTTAGTTTAATTATACTGATCTGGAATAAATTGCATTTGCATACCGAGGTCCCACTGTGTGTGTGTATGTATATATAATACACTAAACAAAATTATAAACGCAACACTTTTGTTTTTGCCCCCATTTTTCATGAGCTGAACTCAAAGATCTAAGACTTTTTTTATGTACACAAAAGGCCGATTTCTCTCAAATACCAGACGGCATCGAATGTGAGCATTTGCCCACTCAAGTCGGTTATGACGACGAACTGCAGTCAGGTCGAAACCCCGATGAGGACGACGAGCATGCAGATGAGCTTCCCTGAGACGCTTTCTGACGGTTTGCGCAGAAATTCTTTGGTTATGCAAACGGATTGTTGCAGCAGCTGGTCTCAGACAATCTTGGAGGTGAAGATGCTGGATGTGGAGGTCCTGGGCTGGTGTGCTTACATGTGGACTACGGTTGGATGTACTGCCTTTGGAGATGGCTTATGGTAGAGAAATGAACCCAGACAACAGCATGCCAATCGCACACTCCATTGTGCTGTGTGATAAAACTGCGCATTTTAGAGTGGTCTTTTATTGTAGCCAGCCTAAAGCACACCTGTGCAATAATCATGCTGTCTAATCAGGATCTTAATCTGCCACACCACTGAGGTGGATGGATTCTCTTGGCAAAGAAAAAGTGCTCACTAACACAGATTTAGACAGATTTGTAAACAATATTTGAGAGAAATAGGCCTTTTGTGTACATAGAAAAAGTCTTAGATCTTTGAGACCAGCTCATGAAAAATGGGGGCAAAAACAAAAGTGTTGCGTTTATAATTTTGTTCAGTGTGTATATATAAAGCCTCGTGCTGTGAGTGCAAAGAAGGACGATGTTCGGCATAAAACTTCGAGGTGAGAATGAGAGAGAGAATTTTCTGTCTTCTAAGACATGTTTTTGTTCTGTAAGAAGGAAGCTAGCGATGTTGCTCAGCAGTTTTATTTTTATTGCGGAATTTGTCTCATCGTAAAAGTTGTAACGTCGCTTACCAAGAGAACTCATGACGGCAGGCTAGTAATTACCATGAGCTCTTTGCGTGTCCCTGTTGTAGTATTTCAGGGTCAGGGGTATTTGGTGAGAGCGAAGGACCTGGGGCAGCTGCCAGTTTTGGTGTTTATATCTCTCGCTATTGCATACTCAGTGCAATATTTTGGAAAACGAATACATATAATAAAATATTTCCAGAACAAAGCTCGGGTAAGGAATGATACAGCCGGAGTGTTGGACTTCTGACCATCATAGCAATAAGTGCTTGTTAAAAAAAAAAAAGGCTCTTCTGAATATTCTGTCGATAATCAAGTCAGTAATAGTCTTTTATTTTAACCGTCAGTCTTTTTATTACTGTAGGTAAATTGTTTGTGATAAAACGGAGTAAACACTAAAGCACGCAGCGCCGGTCCTCCTCCACATCCCGGATCTGATCTGTCGATCCCATGACCTGGTGAATTCCCAAAATTATTGTCTTTATTGTCTGTAGAGTGTGACTGTCACAGAGCTGAAATACGACCACGAAGATTGCAAAACATTACAGTCTGAAGCCATTGTAAAAACCCAGCCTCTTCGTGGCTTATTGACTCAGTATATGGGTCTTTAGTCATTTTAATCAGGTTTGCTGTAAAACTACAGAGTCTGTCGCAAAAATTGGATTGCACCTAGGTTTTTGAGAGACACATGCATCTTCCTTTTGTTTCTATGCTAAAAAATAGTTTATTTAGCATTATGAAGATTAACTTTGACCAAACAAATGTACAGATGTTAAGCTTTCTAAACCTCCCTTAGCGTGAATAACAGCTTAATGCACAGTTTGTTTCTCCAAAGATGTTCTTCACTAGATGGAGATTTCTTGGAGATGGAGATGCATGCTTTGGGTCATCGTCTTAGCTTCAGTTCAGACGGAATTGCATGGCGTTGAAGTATGGGATGGTAGCCATGTTGGTTCAGTGTTTCTTTTATTCCATTCTATTTTATGAAGCGTTCACCTCCATGTTTAAATATGGGTGTGATGCTGGTCTGCTTACATCTTTACTCTTGCATGTTGTTCTATCAGAGCCAAAAGACTCAAATGTCACATTTGATCTTATTTGTCCAATCAACTTTCTTTTCAGTCACTGTGCACTTTTTGTGTGTATTTGCACTTTTCCCCAGTTTGTTGCATAAAAACAAAAGGAACATGCATGTGTCTCAGAAACCATAACAGATTAGGTGTTTACACACTTTTAACACGGTGTATACAGTTTTGAATATATTACCAGGTTTACCCAGATGGACAAAGATTCTACTGGCAGCTTTAAAGACTGGTGGTCAGATATGGCTACTACAAGGTCTTACATTTGTTTGCAGTGGTTTTTCAAGGTGTGCTTTTTTAAATAATTTTTTCATTTTATGTCCTATTTATTAATTATTTATTAACCAAATTTGCATTTTGTCCCCCCTACAATTTTTTTTATTATATACTGGATTAATACAAATTATGTATTTGCAAAACAGCCAAAAAAAAGTTTTGTACCATATTTAAAAAAAAAAATTCCCCATATTTACACTTTTTTTCCCCCAATATATTTATTTTTCTTTACGGTCTGCGTATGTTGCGTTCATCTGTTTGTTTGTTTTTTTTTTATTCAAAATCAAAGTATGAATGATGTCTTTTTGTTTCTTCTTTTTTTTATTATTATTTAATAGTAAAGCAAGGTCCCCTGGTGGTCTAGTGGTTAAGATGCAGCGCTCCCACCGCTGCGACCCGGGTTCGATTCCCGGTCAGGGAACCATCCCCAGCCACTCTTAGTGCCGGTCCCAAGCCCGGATAAATTGGGGAGGGTTGCGTTAGGAAGGGCATCCAGCGTAAAACATGTGCCAAATCAAACGTGCGGAGGATCCGCTGTGGCGACCCCTAACGGGAGAAGCTGAAAGAAAGTTTTTATTTAATAGTAAAGCAGAACAAGGAGGTAACAGCTTTCTCTTGTTTCTGAACACACAAGAAAAAGAGAAAATTACTTTTAAAATGAACTCTTAATCACACAGTGTAGAACCCCAATCTTACAATACCAAATATGATCAGTGCTCTTTAGTACAGAATATTTCCAATGTAACATCCTATCCTGGGAGCCAAATGGACCTTAGGGTGATTTTTCTCAGAGATCGCAGACAATCTAATAGAAAATGGTGAGGGGCGGGGTGAGGTGTGGTGGTTCTGCAACGAGCGTGTGAAGATGTCCTGCATGGCATAACATCGTTAAGATGAGGACATGTGTTAGACTCCCATTTCCTGCTACTCTCATTGCTTTTGAAAAACAGGTAGCGCTCCATATGAACTTCTCGGAGCGAAGCCAGAATGTTGGATGAATCCACTAATGGATTATTTGCTGGTAGCCGATCAATTTTACTTACCCAAATAACTCAAAAAATGAGATGGCAAGAAACGAAATGAGGAAAAAATGTTTTAAAATTGTCAATTTTTTCATCATTTTGTTTTTTATTTTCGAAACATAAAAACGAATGAACGCAACACAGACCATTTCCCTAGAATCCCTTTTTTTTCTTTTAGATATGTGCACTTACTAACTACTAACCTGCACATCACCATTTGCTGATCTGATTATATTTTTTTTGTAAAATGACAGTAAAAGTCCAGCTCTAATGGTGAATTTCTATGTATGTAGGGACTCTATTTTCCTAACTGTCATGGTAACTGTTTACTCTCAGCTCACTGCCTGTTTTGTAAAAATAATGGCAGTCTATAGCAACATGTTTAATAAGTTTGCCTTTCACCATCAGACAGAGGTGTTTCAGCAGCACTGGCTTCAGGGGGTGCAGGGAAAAGGAAGAGTAGGTTTAGCGGTGCTGAGCTGGAGGTGCTGGTCTCTGAAGTAACCCGGTGCGAAGGGGAATTGTTCGGCCCGGCCGGCAGACTCAGGCGGCGTGAGAGAGAGCGAATATGGGCCGGAATCTTGGAGCGTGTGAACGCTGTTTCCCGAGTCCCACGCACCCTTCGGGAAGTAAAGAAACGTTGGGACGACCTGAAGAGGCGCAACGGTGGAAAGCTGGCAGACGCGAGGTTCCGCTCATGGCTTCCTTCCAGTAGAGGGAGTGCAGTTCTGGGAGGGCCTAGCCAGTTGAGCCCCAGGTTTCACCAAACCCGACAAAAATTGAGTACAAGGGGAAAGGCCAGTTTCACCTGTTTGTCTGACACTGATCCAGGTGAGGAAGGTTAACCCCTTGCATGAAAAATTAGAATTGAATTGTTCACATTGTTGCTTTTTTCTTTTCCAGCATAGTAGTTTGTATGTTTTTCCCCCCTCTAGTGTAATAACATGAACATTGGTGTACCTTTTGGAAATGGTTCACTGTATTTTGACCCATCAATGTTGTTTGTTCTAAAAAATCAATAGACAAACAAATTCTCTTGCAGAGAACAACAGGACATCTTGATTCAATATTTCTAAGTGAATTCATTCATCTTCAGTAGCAGGGACTAGTGCTGCAGAAATGCTACCAATGCCACGCCTCATTATGTAGAAACAAATGATAGAACATTTGGAATAAGTCGTTCACGACAATTGTTTCTGTTCAAGTGCATTGGCATGTCACGTGGAAAGTTACACATTTCGGGAGAAACATATAACTGAGATTGCTTTTGTTTCAGTTACAGGAGGAGACGGTTCTGAGAGAGATGGCTTTGAAAAAGAGGACGAGTCTCATGAGCAGGACGGTGATGAAGGAACCAATTGCGACGGTGTTGATAACAGCATGGACGACAAACTGGGATTAGGCCTCGGGTTAGGAATAGTTCCGGCCGCGACGTCTGAACGCTGGCTTCCTCCTTCGCCGCTCTATAGCGCCCCCTTCCTGAACGGTACTCCTCAGCCAAGCCCAGAACCATCACTTGGAGCTCATCACGGCCCCGTTGATCCTCCTCCTTCGCGCACTTCCTGGCTGGAGGATGAACTCCGGGGACTCGGTGAAGCAGCTGTGCAGCTTGGGGATCGCCTCGAGCAGAACTTGAGGGAGTTCGGAGAAGGTTTCAGACGCGACATGCGAACACTCGTGGCCTCACAGGAGGCTCTGACAATCAGCTTGCAGCAAAATAATTTGCTCTTGCAAAGACTTCTGGGCCTTCTGGAAATGCAGCAGCAGCAGCAAATGCAGCCTCCGCAGCACCAAATTCCCCATCACCAGCTTTCGCAGCGATCGTCTCAAGAGCATTTGCAGCATCAGCAGCAACCAAATGATCTCCCACAGCAAATTTTATCCCAAGAGCTCGAACAACAAATCCCACAAAATGCAAGTGAACAAATATCAATGGCTGCTACGTCTGTTCCGCTACCCCCGGATATTTTAGATGGTACTTCCCAGCCTGAATCAGCTACTGAGATGAACGTCCAGAGGCCATGTCGAGGAAGACCAGGAGACCACAGACGGAAGCGAAGACATTAGAGATGTAAATTGTTCTGAAATGCTGTTTGTTTCTACAGAGGTTTTATATGAAGGTGGGCAGTAGAGTACGGAAAAGTCTTGCCATATAAAAACATTTTGCCTGTTGAAAATATTAATGATGATAAATCAATGGGTTATTCTGTGTTAAATAGCTGTGGATTTGTTCAGAATTCGTTTGCAGAGCACCGCATGGGATGGCGTCTTTTTTTTTTTTTTTTTTTTTTTTTTACTGTAAAAAAAAAAAGGGGCTGGGATTGGGAACTTGTGTGATAAAAGATTCACAAACGATAGACATGGTAAAGGAAGAGGTATAGTTACAGAACTGGGATGTGACGTATGGCTAACTGGGTTGGGGTTTTATAGTTTTACATGACGTTCCTCTATTTTATTCAGTTATTATCCAGTTTATTAGGAACACTTGCACCTCCATGCGTTTATCACATCAGGCAATCATGTGCCATCAGAACAGTGTATAAAAGCAGGCAGATACGAGTCAACAGCTTCAGTTACTGTTCCTATAGATTAGAAAGGGGCAAAAAAACTTGATCTCTGTGACCTTAAGCAGGTTTACGCCGTAAAATGTCTGGTTTGAGTATTTCAGAACCTGCTGATCTTTTAGGATTTTCACACACGAACGTTTCCAGAGTTTTCTCAGAAAAGTAAGAGAACAAAAAAACATCGCAGGTGCAGAGGGTCTGCAGGTTGAATCTCTTTTTGATTATGGAATTAAGAGTTAAATGACCAGACTGCTCTGTAGTACATCATTATAATTTTCTACTGTGGAGAAGACTACACGAAGGTCTACTTCTAGAAGAAGCATCTGAATTATTCAAGTCTGGTGAAAGTGTTTGACTGTCCAATTACTGTTCTGTAAATCCGTGCCCACCATAGCTTTAGATACCTGCTTTTGACTGACCAGAGTGGAACCCAGTGTGATGATCTTCAGTTTCCTATCTTTCTTAAGGTTTGATTTATTGTGCATGCTCACCATGGCTGAATATCTGAGCTCCTTTGTCTCCTCCAACCTCTTTTAGCAAAAAAGGTGTTTCCACTCACAAAACTGTTGTTTTCCTAAATCTTTTGGACGTTTTACATCTTTCTTCATAAAGAGGTTGCTGTGTGTGAAAATCCTACAAGCAGTTTCTGAAATACTCCGACCAGCAGCATTGGCACCAACAACCATGCCACAGTGATCAAGCTTTTCAAACAGGTCCTTGACCTGCATCTGCCGTATCTTGTGCACTGCACTGCTGCCAAATGTCTTCTTTTAGAGATTTGCAAGTGTTCCTAATAAAGTGGGCAGTTAAATTAATCCCAATTTGACAATGCAATCTCATTGTAAATGTCTCCTTGCAGTTTTTGTTTCCTAAGTCATCAACTCCTTGCTAGTTGTTTGGCATTAGTGTTGCCCCTATGGGACTGGTTCTGACAAATCTCACACTAAAAGCTGCTGCAGAGGATGAACCTTTTTTTTTTTTTTTTTTTTTTTTGGAAAAAAACAATCTGAAATCACTTTTTTAAATAGTAGGGGAATAGTTATATTTGATATGTAATATTATATCAAGCTATAAGAATAAACTGTAGCTGTAGAATCTGTGAATCAGCTGTTGACCATCGGCAGGCTGACGTAGGTCTCATTTATCAAACTGGATACAAACTATGAAGCCTATCAAAGGTCACATGTTTTTTTAGAGACATGTGCTTGTTCCATTTGTTTATATGCAACAAACTAGATATTTTAACAGTACAAAGATTTGTACAGATGTTGGATGTGGTGACTGGGCAGGCCATTTCATGATAAAGAACACTTTAGACAACTGTTCGCGCTCTAAATAACGCTTACAGAGCTTGGGCTCGTGGACTTCAGGTCATTGTCT
Source organism: Silurus aristotelis (assembly GCF_946808225.1). NCBI lineage: Eukaryota > Metazoa > Chordata > Actinopteri > Siluriformes > Siluridae > Silurus > Silurus aristotelis. The sequence goes on from NC_139574.1 coordinate 36,036,119, forward strand.
TGTTGTACGGTGAAGTTGGCTCCAGTTAGCTGCAGTCTATACAGAATTGCATGGTGTTGAATTATGGAATGGTAGCCATATTGCTTCAGTATTCCTTTCACTTAGAATAAGACTCCAAAAACCATTGAGTTTCCACCAATCATCTTCCAGTCTTTCACTGTCCAGGTCTTGTGTGGTTTTTGCCTTTTGTCTGGTTTGTTGCATAGAAACAAGAGGAACATGCACGAGTCTCAAAAACCATAAACCTTTAACAGAAAATATATAATTTTTTGTTCGTAGGTTGCCTTGAACACACACATCAGTGCCATGACCACTTGAGGGAAAAGGTTTCTAAATCTGTCTGGTATTTTATTTATTTTTTTAATTGATAGTATTATGAAAAGATTTGAACATTTATAAGTGGACAGTATAAACTGGATTTGCTGTCAGTTATTTTGAACATCGGTCTAGCCTCGCTTAAATGGCCTACAAGCGATGGCAGGAAATGCAGTCAATTCGCTGCCAGCGGTTTCCAAAATTTGGAGAACAGATGTCTAGTGCTTGGGTTAAAGTACAGAAAACATTGGGTCGCATGTCGCCTCTTGCCAGTTCGTGAGTAATGTAGAGTAGTGTAACCAGGGTGAATAGTGGGATGACAGAAAAACATTTATATTTTTATATGACATATTTATAAAACCATCAAGTCTTTATGAGAAGGAAGAATGTTGATGTATGCGAGTAGGAAAGTGAACCGTTCAGAGCTCAAAGCTTTTATGGTCCTCCAGTATCAGTATTTATTTGATATTATTTTTTGCTTCACAATCCTATGGGTCTTTTTTATGCAAATCGGGTTTTAACTTGAAGGTTTTGTTTTCTATATTTAAATTATTTCATTTCCACCCTTGGAGATTCTTTTCATCCAAGTAACATTTCCAAAAGCAAATATTTTGAATATTAAACTGTTGTTGCCACTTCAGATACTTATGAAGTATATATAATATGTTAGTTTCCTGCAGGCTATTTGACATGGAATAACCCTAATTCCATTCTATATCTTCGCCAACGTATTTTAAACATATACTTAGCACTTTCTTTTTTCCATTTCAATTTCACCACTTCCAACCTGTATTCATTCAGCCTTGTGTTCATTTTATGATCGAGATGTTACACAAGTTCTGATGGTTGTGCTTGGGCACTTATAGTTGCTTTATTTGTTTTGTTTTCAGAGACCAGATGTGAATTTGTGGTGTTGAAGGATATTTGTACTGTTTGCTGTTTCTTTTAAGTGCTCTATAAAGAGTGCACTGTTAGATTTAAAGGAAATAAAATGAATAACCACTTTACTATATTCTCTGCATGCAGTGCAATGTAGATTCAATAGATTGGTGAATATATTTTGTATATTTATAGCCCCGTCGTGTAAATAAGAGAGATCTTTACCGGGAAAAAAATACGTCTGGATGTAAACCTGGATTAAAGGGGATGTCAGCTAGTTGAAGTAGCTTGTCCCTTAAAGCAATATACTGTATTTTAAACATTGAAATAATGTTTCAGAGGAACATATATATTAAAAGACACTGTTATCTGCTATATTAAATACCTTACAAGTCATCCGGTGTGAACGTTTGCATTGTATGTAAAATATTTACTGGGGGTCAAAAGTTTCAATTCTTTAAATTCTTTACATTCTTCCAGCACGAGGTTGCCAACAATCATGATTACCATGATTTTAAAAAATTGCAGCGATGTTCCCTGCAACAAACCAGGTAATTAAATGGTATGTTTTACTTTGACCAAACAAATATATAAATGCATAGATGTTCCTGTTTATTTTTATTGAAAAATCCTCCCTTAGCATGAATAACAGCTTTACACACTCTTGGCATTCGGACATTTTGTTTCTCTCAACGGCTGAAATACTTTGCCGCGCCTCTTGTAAAACAATGGTTGGAGATTTACTTTCTGACCTTGCAATTCAGTTCATCCCAGTAAAATTAGAATATCATTAAAAAGTTCAATACAAAAAGTGAAACGCGTATATTACATAGATTCATCATACACATGATATATGGTCAATGTTTTTATTTCTTTTATAAGACCAATAAAAAAAAAAAAATTAGTGAATTGTTAGCCTTTTGAAAATTATGCTAATTTACTGTATATGTACTAAATATTTGGTAGGGGCTCCTTTTGCTTTAATTACTGCCTCAATTCGTCATGGCATGGAGGTGATCAGTCTGTGGCTCAGCTGAGGTGGTATGGAAGCCCAGGTTTCTATCTGCATTTTTTTTGGTCTCTAGATTCTCTATAGGGTTCAGGTCTGGTGAGTTTGCTGGCCAGTTAAACACACCAACACCATGGTCATTTAACCAACTTTTGGTGCTTTTGCAAGTATGGGCAAATCCTGCTGGAAAATGAAATCAGCATCTCCAAAAAAGCTGGTCAGCAGAGAGAAGCATGAAGTGCTCTAAAACTTCCTGCTAGACGGCTGTGCTGACCTTGGACTTGATAAGACACAGTGGACCAACACCAGCAGATGACATGACTCCCCAAACCTCCACTGACTGTGCAAACTTTACACTGGACCTCAAGCACCTTGGATTCTGTGCCTCTCCTCTCGTCTTCCATCTTAAATGAGCTGATTAGAATGTGACACCACGAGTCTCCAATATTGAATTTTTCACAATATTCAAATTTTCTGAGATACTGAATTTTGGTTTTTCATTAGCTGTAAGCCATAATTACAAAACTAAAAGAAATAAACACTTATAAAATATATCAGTCTGTGTTTAATGAATCTATATAATATACAAGTTTCACTGTTTATATTGACTTAGAATAAATTAACTTTTTTATGATATTCTAATTTATCGAGATGCACCTGCATGCTTCGGCTCGTCTTATGTGGAGGAAGTTATTCCAGATGGAATTGCATGGTGTTGAAGTATGGAGTGGTAGCCATTTAGGTTCAGTATTCCTTTAATCCAGAATAAGCCTCCAACTCCAAATCATTAAATCATTATTGCTTTGAGACTCTAGCAATGAATAAATCTACACTGGTATGCAAGATTTAAAACTTCTAAATATAACTCTTGAATTCTACAAAGCAAACTTGGAAAGTGCTTATTAAAGTGTTTCAGGAAGAGGTATGTCTTCAACAGTCGTTTGAAGATAGCCAGGGACTCCACTGTACGGACATCCAGGGGAAGATCAAAACTTGACTGTTTTCCTAATACCTTCAGTAGTGCCGGTTCACTGACTTTTTAATATATTTCGATATTTTAATATCTTTTTTCCATCAATATGTTTTCAGTTATTCCCAATAGTCTATTCTTTCATTTTATTCAGGAGCTTTTCTCTTAGTTGCTCTGCTTCCAGGAGTGTATGTTTATGTTAGAGTTTCTATCCAATCATTTTTTTTAGCCATCATATGTTTCCAGGGTAAAAAAAAATCTTCAATCAATATTGCGTACAACTGTAGCTTCATGAAGCTGTTGCTGTAACCAATCATATTTCAAGTTGGCAACAATGGGGCCATCTAGCAGGCATACAACAACATCAACAATTTCACTTGCTTTGATTTGAATGGTCAGAGAGCGCAGTATTCAGAGCTAGCAAACCGCACAAGCTAAAATATTTTAGTGTGAATTTAATCGTTGTTGTTTTTTTTCATTCCACAACAGTTGTCAGAGGAGAAGAAATTTATTTGGTCACAGATACACTTACAAGACCATTTTCAAGGTGGACTTTACAAGAGAAGCTGGACATCATGAGAAAAGGTTGTTCAAAACAGTTTGAAACAGTTGTTAAGTTTTTTTTTTTTTAAATAAACCATTTATACTTTTGTGTTTTCTTTCCCATAGAATTTGCACAAAAACACACCATTTAGGGTGTAAGTATGGGCACCAGGGTGCAAATGGGGACATTTAAACTGTGTTTGTGTTTAGTATTGATGGTTTCAATAGCAGTAGTGTTAAAATTATAGTATTAAGAGGTGGTTTGATTCAGGTAGGAGACAACCAGGGGTGATTATAGAGTTTTTTAATGAGGAGGCACAGGGGGGGGGGGGGGGGGGGGGTCCGATGGGAAAAGTCATTTGCCCTAACACAAGTGGCATGACATAAAAATGGCACTGGACTTTCTTTTTATAAATAATAAATATAATAATATAACATATAACAAATAAACCATAATAATTGTTCTTAACTGCACTGTACTGCAACTACTCATCTTCTTGAAGAAACCTTGAATGTATTGCTGCTGTGCCTAACTTTGTTTCCATTTCCATTTTTTCCCACAAAATTCTGTATAAAAATGAACAAACCTCTAACTTAATCAACATTACACAAATGGTATATTTATTAGCCATATTTTCATCTGATTAAAGACAAAAACATGTAAATGTGAAGCTGTTTTTGGACATTGCAAAGGAAAATACAAAAACTTTGTTTATTCAATACAAACAGGTATTTACTATTCTACATCTTAAAAATCCAAATGTCAGAACGCTAGCATTATTAAATCCCAAGATTTTAGCGTTTACCAAGTTACTGCAGACTATTTGGGAAAGTGGTTGTGCCTTTAATCTGTGTACCAAGAGGAAGAACCACCTAAGCACAAACTTTAAGGAGCTTTCAACATACGTTATTGTATTTATATATTTATTATATGTAGAAGAATGAACCGATTTCATGACGCATTGCTTCAGTTCTCAAGCATCTTCATGGAATGAGTCAGTGACAATTTGAAAAAATAGTTATCCAAGTTGATGTGAGTATAATACTTGTGACTTGGCTGGAGTTTTGCATTACTTTTCCTTAATAAAATATTGCGTAATGAAATCGAGCATAATTTGGAGACCCCAACCCTAACCCCTGGAGACAACTGAAGGCTCAGAGGTGAACATCGTGTACTCCAGGACAGCAGGGGGCGGTCGCGGGACTGGCCACCGTACCTTGTGAAGGAGGGGTGGTGTGTGTGTGTGTGTGTGTGTGTGTGTTTGAGTGTGTGTTTGAGTGACGTCAGACGAGTGAGACGGGGTAGATTACAGTAGAATATGGCCGCTGTACGGCCTGAACCTGAAGAAAGCCTTGACAAGCCGTGCAGCAACAGTGATTTAGTGGAAGATGGACCCCAGGGTAGTGTGGATGATGCTCCTGAGGCGGAGGAGGATTTATTTCAAGGCAACGCCGATACAAAGGAAGTGCAGGAGTCTGCAGAGGGACTGAACCGTTCTGCCGATCATGGTGGCTTTACACGAAACGGAGAATCAAACCGTGAATGTGACTCAGCAGCGCCCGGGACACGTGCTCCCGAACCCGAGGATGAGGTTTCCCGGGATGGGGAACCTGGACACATTCGGTCCGAGTCAGAGGAACAGCTGGATTCGAGGACATGCAACGTCCCAGGGAAAGAAAGCACAGGTGAGTAGGAGTTCGCCTGCTGCAATCATATGTTGATTTATTGTAATCCAGGAACTGAAGCTCGGTCCACAAATATAATAAAACACCCCAAACCTGAAAAAGAAAGCTTCTTGCAATTGGACTGTTGTTTGTCCTGTTTACAATCAGAACTGGACTGCTTCGTTCAGCACCATGGACACATCGGACAGCACTAGGGATGCTGCTTAGGGACGGGCGATACCATTTGTGCTCTTTCCGATCCGGTATCCAAGTATAATGCAATACCGATATCATCCATACCGATATCGGTACCAAGGATTTTTGAAAGCCGTTATTATTCATTAATAATTATGACCAAACTTCTCATTTAATTTATTCCCTAATAATTATTGGTCATGAAAATAGACCAAATGTCTTTTTTGTTACATTCAAAAAGCATTTAACTTATCATTTATTTTAAATAAGGCTGTCAGTCGGTTAAAATATTTAATCACATGATCGAATCAAACTTCATCTGACATTTTTTTTTAGCTATATGTACCTTGAATTAATCGTTTTCGAGTTTTTAATACTTTTATCAACATGGGCATGGACAAATATGGATGCTTTATGCAAATGATTTATGTGCATTATTAGTGAAACCAGACTCAACATAGAGCATGAAGACAAAATATACTTGTAAATGTTTTAAATAAGTTATGGATGTTTTCAATTACGTAAATCATCAAAACACCAAACAGAACTTTTGCTATGTTTCCACACGGATTGTTTTAATTACCGGATGTGTGCATCACATGACATAATATACAGTAGGTGGGCTGGAGTGTTTACTTTTCATTAAATGTCTGCCCAGTCACCACACCTAACTCCTAATGAACTTCAACTAGTAAAGAACACCATGGCAAAGTATTTCAGTTAAATGTTTGGAGAAACGAACTTTCTGAATGCTCAGTGTGTGTATGAATATGAGAGTGAGGCGTTGGGGGATTGTCCTCCTCAGTGGTATCTCAGTGCTTAAGGGTCTGGATTACCGATTGGAAGGTCAGGGGTTCAAGCAGTCTTGAGCCCTCGAGCAAGGTTCTTAACCCTCTGTGCTCCAGGGGGCGCTATATCATGGCTGACCCTGCACTCTGACCCCAGCTTTTTAACATCACTGGGATATGTGAAGAAAGAATTTCAATGTGCTGTAATGTACATGTGAATAGAAAAAATGCCCCTTTTTTATCTATAAAATGTAACTCAACTCACCATAATGCAGAATCAGTGGGGGCTTAATTTAACGGTGCATTAAAAAAAAAACATACAACTTGCATACTGCAAAAGTCAATAAAATTTAAATAGGTGATTTCTGATTAATAGAATTCATCACTACACAGTTCTTTTTGTTGTCTGTTTACAGTGAACTGTGCCAGGTGAATTACTGATAAGTAGGTAGGTAGCAATTAGCAATGCCAGTCCATTTTGCTGTACACTGAAGACATTTGGGTATATGATCAAATGCAACCAAATAGTTAAGCTTAAAATAATGTAGGTAACTGTCTGTTCCAATACGTTTACACACCAATAGATTGGGTGCTGTACCACCAAATATGTCTTGTTAAACACATCTGGGAATAAATGCATTCAATTCTGATTTATCATCTCCTATTGGTTTAATTCAAACCCAAAAGTACTGAGCATATAAGAAAAAAATGGCCTTGCAGTCCCAGAATTTTTGGAGGTGACTGTAAATGCAGAAAAAAGAAACAGCATCTGCTTATTAAGTGTCAGAAAAAGTATTTAAGCAGATGTAAACTAAGTAAGCAGTTTCTTTTTTTTTTATATATACAGGAAAACCACATGCAATATGCAAACGGTAAAAAAAAAAAAAAAACAGTTGCAAGCAATTGAGATGCTGCAAAAGAAATCTGTTTTGTGTGAAGGTGTATTAATCTGTATGTGCGATATACCCTTTTATATATTGATAAATCCATTTTTCTCTTTTTTGTAAAATGCATGTGTAGGTGAGACACATTTCTTTGTTTATGTGAATGAATGATTCAGATATACATGATCATCAGGCATCCTGAGGAAAATAAATATCATTATGTTTTTTTGCACAGGGCATGAACTTCATCAGGGAACACCAGAGGAGCGGACAACAGAAGATCTTGGCATAGAAACTGGGAGTACTGTAGGACATGATGATGTTTTAGCACAAGATGAGGAGGAAGAACTGACAGATCGAAGTGTGGACATGGAGGGTGACAGTGACTCTAAGGAGGGCGAAGAGGAAAATGGAGAGGACATTTCAGAAGAAGAAGAAGAAGAGGAGCCCAGAGCTGAATTGGGTGGCAAAGAAGCTGAAGAAGGTGATGACCGGGGGCCAGTTGATGAGGAAGAGTGCCATGAAGCCGACATCGTTGACAAGCAGCGGAAAACCCGCCTGAACTGCCGCGACTGCGGGAAGTGTTTCACTCGACGAGAGACATACGACCTGCATCGCCACTTCCACATGCATCAAAATGAGCAGGCTTCTCTGACCTGCAAAGAATGTGGCCTCACTTTTCAGCATCGCAGCAGCCTCATCAAGCACCGCAGTGAGCACAAACAAAACTGTATGCCAGATCTAACGTCCGTCTCTTATAAACAGTCTCAACTAAGAGAGTTCAGGGAGGAAAAGATATTCGAATGTGATCATTGCGGTGACTGTTTTGCATCTCTGATCCGATTCAAGCTCCATGCCTGCCAGCAGAATCTGGAAAAGCCTTACCGCTGCCCCTTGTGCCGCAAGGAGTTTCAATATAGAGTGTCCATCAATGCTCACATGCAAAGCCATTCATTAGAATGTCCCTACAGGTGTCTCGAGTGCAACAAGGGCTTTCAGTGTGCCGTTACACTGCACATCCATCAGCGCTCCCATGCCGCTCTTAAACCTTACGAATGCCCTGATTGCGGCATGGTCTTTAGGCACCGCTCGTTCATGGACGACCATCGGCGCAAACACACTGAAGAAAGGCCACACCGATGCAGCATATGTGGTAAGACCTTCAAATATGGCAGCCTTTTGCAACAGCACCAGTACCTTCACACTGGCCAGAAGCCATACCGGTGCACAGAATGTGGGAAGAGATTTGCATTTGCACAGAATATGCGTGCACACTGTCGCCAACACAAGAAACTCACGTGTCCCGATGGTTTCGAGGGAGCTGTTGCGGAAAATACCGAAATGGCCAATGGTACCAGTCTGGGATCTATAGGAAAGGAGAACACGAATACAAACACAGAGCACCAACGCAACTGTCCACTATGTCCTCAGCTCTTTTACAAAGCAGCTGACTTAAGGGCCCATATACTGACACATGAGGCAGAATATGAACAATTGAGTAACGGGAAAACTAATTACAAAGTGTACTCCTGCCCCAGTTGTAGTTTACAGTTCTTTGATGAATCTACCCTACAGTCGCATGCCTTGAGTCATCAGGTTATAGCAACTCCATTAAAGAGAGAGGTTCTCAGTGTAGCAAGCTCAGCTAGCACTGATAACATTTCAGCAGATGGGGACTGGGAAGAGCAGTCAGAAAAAAAACCTTTGAGGTGCAAAGACTGCGGCAAAAGCTTCCGTTACCGTTCTGTTCTAGAGCTTCACATGCGCATTCACAACAGGGGCTACCAGTGCCACGTATGTAAAAAGTCCTTTCGATTTAGCAGCTATTTACAGCAGCACTTGATCATCCATTCCGGCAAAAAGCCATACAAGTGCCCTGACTGTGGAAAAGACTTTGCATTTCTTCAGAACATGAAGACTCACCAGAGACTGCATCAACAGAAACCATTCCGCTGCACACAGTGTCGCAAGGGCTACAGCGATGAGAGTCAACTGCAGCGCCACATGCTTTGCCACTCGGGAGACAAGCCTCACAAGTGTCACATCTGCAACAAGAGTTTCGGTTTAGCGTATCTCCTTCGCGACCATCTGAACACCCACACTGGGGAGAGGCCACATCGCTGCCAAGAGTGTCATAAATCGTTCCCCTGGCTCAGCAGTCTCCTTGTCCATCAGAAAATACATGCACGAAAACGTCAAGGGGCAAGCCAGTCCAACTCGTCACCTGTGGGTTCGCAAAGAGGGAGGACAAGTGCTGTTGGAAGGGGCAGAAGAGGCAGTAGATGGGTTTCAAGAATGGGAGGAAATGTGGACAGGGCAATGCAACTGCAACAGGTGCCTTTCACCAATCAGCTTTTGCAAGGTTCGGTGCAGAACTTGTTGGGCCAAGAGTCGAACGCTTTTGATTCCGATAAGAATGAGCAAACTCTAATGCCTCTTCAGTTGCAACAACAATGGCAAATTCAAATTCACTCACAGCTACAGCAGTCTAAATGGGTAGCTGATGGACAGGCTAGTAATTTCAGGCACCAGTGGCAAACAGTAACACATCTCAAACCTATCTTACCCAAACCGGGCGGACTTTCCAAGATTGTATCTCAACAGCAGAGTCCTGGCTGGTCTGTGGTGGCCCCATCAGGTAAGCGTGGCGCAACTCGCAAACAGCTTCCAGAGAACTGCACAGCACAAACCAACTGCAAAACAACATCCACAAGCACATCAGCCCCTACTAGCGGTGGGACCGATGGCCCATCCAAGGGTGAAGCAAAGGTGCAGCAACAACTGTCATCAACTCCAAAGTCACCAGGCACTGCTGAGGGTTCTTTGTCATTGGATACAAAGCCAGGTTCACCAGTGTCAAACACTCAGAATTCTCCCAACCATGGGTTAAATGTTCAAGGCCAACAGTTAGTACAGTGCCCAGTCTCTGATTTAGCCCCAAACACTAATCTGGCACTCGGTTCATCAGGAAAGGAAAATGTAATTACTTTAAGCTTAAAACCAGCAGCAGGTACACAGCAGGTTAACACAGAATCCAATCCGTTTGAGCAACCACAATCGCAACCGTCGTCTACTCTAGCCAGCGCATCAATTTCAACACAAACAAAGCAACATTCAGAAGCGGCAGATAACTGCGCAGCTCCAAAAAGCGGTAACCCTTTGAATATTGTAACTCCTCTTGAAAGGCCTAAGAGTGTAAACTCGCAAGAAAAGCCCACGAATGAAACAGGGGCTCAGCACCCGCAGCTTCATATAATATCAACATCTTCACAACAGCAGCATCAGCAATTGCAGCTGGTCTTGCAGCCCTCACAGCAAATTCAGCTTTTGCAGCAGACGATGCAGCAGATGCAACCCGAACAATTGCAGCTTCTTCAGCAACAGCAGTTTCATCAGCCCCAAACAAATCCATTAGGGTCAGTCAGTGTTCAGTTCGGAACAACTCCTTTTTCCAATGGCAACGGAAATGCAGTGTTTGGCTTCCAGACCACTCCAGTTGTTTCCCAAGCTCTAATACATGGACCGGTGCAGCAGGGGTCACAGCAGCAATCCCCTCTAGTTTCTGCCCCTCAAATCCTTCTTAATCAGGCTGCTCCTTTTATTACCTCACCGCTCCCTCTGGCACCTCCTCTTTCTTTGCCAGGTCCTCATCCCATCCGTTCTGTAGCAGGGCAACTTCCAGGGTCAGCACCTCAGAACATATTTTTCACTCCAACAGCCATAGTGAATGAGAGACCAGTAATACCACAGGCTTTGTCCTCAACTCCTGTAGTACAGCAAACAGAACCAAGCAAAGTTGTCGGTCAGATTTCGTTTGCCGCAGATCATCAGTTTCGCTGCATGATCTGCGGCTGCACTTTACCTGGAGAAGTAGAATTACAGGTGCACTATATGCAACATGTCCAAGGTGAGGTCTGAAATTTTTATTTTTTTAAGCACGTCACTCTATACCCTGGCTGTTATTGTGCCAACTGGACTGTTGTATACGATGATTGTTGACTCATTTTCTCAATTCTGAATTTCACCTCGTTTTCTGACCATACGAGATGTGACGTGACCATCAGCACTTAAGCAGTTAACGAAAAACGACATGAACAGGTTCAAATGCTTAACTGAGTTTATTTCACTTTGCAGCAAATGAATCACCCATGTTGGAGTTTTTATTTGTATTTTCTCCTTCAGTGTTCAGATGTTAGACGATGGTTTTCCCATCTGAGGCAAGTTTAATGCTTATCCCAACCCAGGCTAATGTTCGCAACCTGTAATGACACATCGTGCTTATTCATCAAAGTTGCATAGAAACAATTGCAGACTGTGCAGACTGTCACCTGCACACCTGATTCATGAAACTGTCCCACTACATTCCACGAGACGTTACTTTGTTTTGTTTTTTTAAACGAAAACCCAGTTTGTGTAGGTTTTGAGAAATTGAACCGTTAAATGTAAAGGATTTAACAGGCACTATAAATGGAAAGTTAAAGAAAATGAAAAGTTCATTGAAGCCCGTTTAAGCTTTTGTCTGAAATTGGTCTAAATAAAAACCAAAGTCAGAATCATGTATTATACCAAACAGTTTTCCAACCTCACCTACTGGAGTGTTAATTGAAGTTTACCTTTTAGAGTAAATCAAGTTACATTGAATTAGCTTTATTTATATACATGAGCCAAGTATTCACCCTGAACAAAAAAACATATTTATTTTACTTTTAAGCACAAAAAATAAATAAATAAAAAACACTAAGACACTGACTACTGAAATTAATAAAACCACGCCTGACATTTTTGGCTCTTTTATACAAAGTATAACGTAATGAGCTCTAAAAGTGCACAATCATATTTAACGTGTCTTTGAATATTTCGCCTTCCGAGACGCTACATTCAGCCAGAACAGAGGTTTCTGTGGCCTTTTCAACATAAATGTGCAAATAAATTTTGATATCACTCGTGATGTTTTGGTTATCGATGACACACATTGTAGGTCGTCCTCAAATGTACACATCCCGGCCAAGAGATGATCGGACATTTGCGTACGTTTTTTTTTACATGCAACTTTAATGAATAAGGGCCATTATGTGTACTTGTATGTTCACATCAGTTTTTCTTTTTTTTTGTTTTGTTTAAACTGTACAGCATTACGTGTCAAATCTCTGAAACAGTAAACTGATATTATTGTGTAAGACCTGTATTTGTAAGTTACAATGGCAAACACAGGAGGAAAAATATTACTAGGACCTTTCCATGTAAGATCACTGAAAGTTATCTGTCTACCTCCGTCTGTAGTTTTACAGTCAATAAATCTGATTTGGAATTGATCATGTTGATGTTTTAAGTGTCTATGATTAGAATACAGAACCTATTAAACCCTTTTTAGCTAACAGTCGTTCAATTGATATGTTGCTCATATTAACTACTCAAAGTCATTTTTGTGTTATACTCTAAGCCTGCCTTGGTGTTAGAAAGCTAATTGAATTGAATTTCCGATTTGTAATAAAGAAATCTAAAGTGCATTTACTGCATTTAGTGGACGCTCTTATACAAAGTGATGTACAAAAGTGCTTTGAAGTCTCTATAGATGAATACATCAACACTGGTTCACTAGTTACAGACTTGGGATACCATCAGCCTAAAACTGGAGGAATTATTGCACTTTTTGCAAAATACATTAAACAAACAGGAAAAAAAAAAATCAGCGTTTGTTCAAGTGTTCCAAAAAGAGGTGGTTCTTTATCCGTTGTTTGAAGATGAAGCCAGTGGCTCAGCTGTTTGGACATCTAGGGGGCGTTCATTCCACCAGCTCGGTGCCAGAACAGAAGAGAGTCTTGATGTATGCAAACAGTATCTCACAAAAGTGAGTGCACCCCTCACATTTCAGCAATCATTTTAATATAATCTTTTCAAGAAACAATACTATAGAATAAAAAACTAGGAAACTTGAATATAGTAGTCAGTATAGTAGACAGATTTACTGTCCTCTGAAAATAACTCAACATACAGCCATTATTGTCTTAATACCTGGCAACAAAAGTGAGTAGTGAGTTATGTAGCACTGCCTTAATGGGGGTGGAATTCACCAGTGCTGCACAGGTGGTTGCTGGGATCCTTTTTCACTCCTCCATAATGACATCACGGAGCTGCTGAATGGTGCTTCTCCACCTTCTGCTTGAACATGCCCCACAGGTGCTTAATAGAGTTCAGGTCTGGAGAAATACTTGCCCACCCAGTCACCTTTAACCTTCAGCCTCCTCAGCAAGGCAGTTGTCATCAGAATGTCACATTACATGTTGGAATCCATGTTTCATACAATAAACTGCAGCTCCCCAGTACCAGCAGCACTCATGCAGCCCCAGACCATGACGCTGCCACCACCTTGCTTGACTGTAGGCAAGACACAATTTTCTTGGTTCTCCTCACCAGGGCGTTGCCTCACAGGCTGGACACCATCTGAGCCAAACAAGTTTATCTTAGTCTCATCAGAACACAAGACATGGTTCCAGTAATTCATGCTCTTGAACAGGTTGTCTTCAGTAAACTGTTTGTGGGCTTACTTGTGAGCCAGTTAGAGAAGATGCTTTCTTCTGGGACGACGGCCTGCAAACCGACTTGTTGCAGTTGCAGCGTATGGTCTGTGCACTGACAGGTGGACCGTCCGCTTCTGTAACATCTAAAGCAATGCTGCAGCACTCGTGTCTATTTTTTTAAGCAGCTTCTGCACCTGATGCACAGCAAGAGGACTCAACTTCTTTGATGGACCCTTGCGAGGCCTGTTTCGAGTGGAACCCATCTTGGAAAAACTCTGTATGACCCTGAGCACTGTAACTCAGTTTCAGGGTGTTACCGATCTTCTTATAGCCATGGCCATCCTTGTGGAGAGCAACAATTGTAATTCTCAAATCCCCAGAGTCTTCCAGTGGTATGAGAGAATTGTACTCACAGCACCAAATTTTAACTGCTCTAATACAAGATGCACAGATTTGTATGGTCGTGTCAAGCAGACAAAAACATGAACATGATAAATAGGACTTAAGGTTAAGTGAGGTACAGCTGTTATAATTTTGGGTGTACTCACTTTTGTTGCCAGTTGTTTAGACGATAATGCCTGTATGTTGTTATTTTTTAGAGGACAGTTAATCTACTGTTATACAAGGTGCACATTGACTACTCTAAAATATATCTAAGTTTCATTTCGATAGTATTGTCTCTTGAAAAGGTATACTCTAATGGTTGCTTACATGTGAGTGGTGTACTCACTTTTGTGAGATACTGTACTCCTTACCCTGAGAGAAGGTGGAACAGTCGAGCAGAGCTCTAGGAGAGCATGTTGCAAGGAGTGGCAAAAGCTTTGAGGTGAGAAGGTGTTGGTCCATTTTTAGCTTTGAAAGCATGCATCGGTGTTTTAAACTAAATTCAGTGGGTTTATTTTTATTATTTTTAGAATTTATAGTTACAGGCATTCCAGAGTTTTAAAAAGTCTACAATTTAGAAAAAGGTAGGGCAAAATGTAAGGCCATTGTAATGTAAGGCTGTTCTAGGTCCTGTAACACTACCTTCTTTCGGATTTGTGATATTGGTCTTAATATATTGAAATTTCATCCTCAATGGTCTTGAAAAGGTTCTTAAACAGTCTGAAATCTGCAGAAATCCTGAGTTTTTAAATATGAAGCACTTTCTTAAAAAAAACTGTTTTTTTTTTCTTTCAGATGTGGACAAAAATATAAATAATTATATTATTTTGATGATGATAATTGTTTACTAAATAAATGTTAGTATACTAAAATATATTTTTTTCCCCACATTTTTTATTATTTACTAAAATGCATACCGACAAGCCACAGTGCTCTGTGGAGAACGTCCTTTGGTGAAATTAGCTTCACAGATGCAAAGTAGCTTTTTAAGTCAAGAAGATGATCACCAGATAAATAGGGCATCTGGCATGGGAAGCCTTGAATATGTGCAGGGCACAATGAAAGACGACTGAGTCATTCTGAAGGGAAATGTACTGCCTAGCATCAGATAGCTCTGTCTCAGTCACAGCTCATGGGTCCTCCAGCAGAATAATGATCCAAAAGATACCAGAAGATATTAGAGGTGAGCTATTTATTCGTTTAAGCATAATTTGTCATCATTTCATTATTGGAATATTATTCCAAGGTCGTGTATGTAGACGTGTCGGGGGATCTGTTTATTAAAAATTTAACATTTAGTTTTATCGTAGGAACAAAATAAACCTAAATTAATTAAAAAATAATAATAATAATAAAAAAAAACTAATATATATATACTATTTTTAAAAACGAGATTTAAAGAACCAAGTCATTAAAATGATCCGATCTTATCCATCACGTGTGTGTGTGTGTGTGTGTGTGTGTGTCAGCGCCCTCTAGCGAATGCCAAAGCCAATTAGCTGAGCCAGCGATTGTCAGTAGCCAATCACATGTACAGGAGGCGGGGAAAAGGCCTGGGTGCAGGTTTGTCAGCGGCCGCGCTGCTCCTCCTCCCGGCTGTGCTAACAGTGTCCTTCCCGGCGAACTGTACCGCGTTTCCGTGAGAGGGAGAAAGAGGAGGGAAAGCCCGCGATACCGTGTGGGAGAGAAAAGGGAAGAGGAAGGAGAACCAGAGAAGAGGAAAGGGAAGAGGAGGAATAACCAGGAGAGAGGAAAAGGAAGAGGCGGGAGAACCAGGGGAGAGGGCGCTCCCGTAGCAACATGGCTGCTGTTTACACGAAAAAGCAGACCACCAGGCTGCGGCTGAGCATGGAGAAAGTGTCGCCGGGAAATGATGACTCATCCCGGGAGAACAACTGCGATGAAGCCTCGAGTGGAGAACCGAGCGGCGCTGTGGGAGGTGTTGCGGCAGGAGGAGGCGTCAGTGCTGCACCGCAGGCCCGCGGGCACGCAGGAGATGCGGCCGTGAGCGTTGCCGCGGTTCCTCTGATCCGAATCAAAGAAGAACCCGTGGAGGAGGAGGAGGTGGTTGTGGATGAAGATGAGGGGGAAGAGAGCGAGTACGTGGAAGTGCACGTGGAGGATATCGGGGAGGAGGACTGGGACGAGCAGGCGGCCCCAGGAGCTCGTTTACCGGTCGGAGAAATCGATGGCCGCGCTGATGAGGGTAAGCGGATCGATTCACCGACTACTAACAAAGCGGACCTGCAGGGCAACTGCAAGAGCGCCGCCTGGACCCTGCTGGAAGCCCCGGGGGCAGTGCGCTTTATCTACGTTCAGATGGAAATGACAGGGTGTTAATGTACAAATTTAAAGGGAAAAGTGTCTGTCTGATTGGTCACTCGGTCAGATGTGAGTATTACACCAGTGCTCACGTCGATACACTAACGCTCTGATTTATATACATTTATATATAAAGTAAATAAAAGCTTGGTTTTTAGTGGAGTTTGATAATAAATCGTCACTCGGTTGGTTATCTGACACTCGTCCACACTGCAGTCTGTCAGTATTTCTGGAGTATTATTTGGACTCGATTCACAAAGTTAAGGAGCGTCTGCTTTCAATGGCGAATAGCTGGCCTATAGTCACGTGGCTCATGTTTCCGCTATGGATGTACCCCACTGCATTATGTGAAGTGTCGTTTTATGTACCCGGAAGTATTTGTTAGCGTTTACTGTATTTCTGCACATATATTTGGTCGTAAATCTGCATTGTTTGTGAACAAACAAAAACAAAAGCATACAAAATTAATGATTAAATAGCGATGGCATCCTTTTTTTTTAATCCTTATTTTTTTTATAATTTGCTGTAGTTGTTTATACATGCACGAGCGCGGTGAAATGCTCGAATCTGATTGGTCATGAGAGATGGACATCTTTTTCATAGAACTCTGAAAGTAGATCCGGCTAAAATATGGACGACGTTTTAATATCAATGCGCTGGTTGGTAATGCGTTTTGTTGCTACAGTAATGGCGGAGTGTAGAGACTTTTCCGGAAGACGCTCCGCCTAATTTAGAATGAGTGAATACACGGATCGGAAACGTTGTTTATCATAATATAAAAAGTATAATGTTGAAATTAATTTACAAATTATTTAAAAAGTGTTTGTAATGTAAACGGGAAAAGGAACTAACTGTCTAACCGAATATAGACTGTTAACATATTCAGAATTTTGGAGTCGACAAAACATTAAATAACCTAAAATATATTTTATATATCTGATTCCTCACAGTAGCCACCATTTGCTTTTTAATGACCGCTTTTCACACTCGTGGCAAAAGCGTTCCAGTCACTCGGAATGGTGACTTCAAACTATCTTGAAGTTCCCAGAGATGTTTGCGTTTATTGGCCCAAGCAAGTCTCCAATGTCTTCTCTGAACAATGGATGTTGAAATATATCTGCCAGTTAAACTCTGAGAAGTTTCTGAGGCTGGTAATTCTAATACACTGAATCTGTTTACTACAGAATTCCATATGTTATTTCATAGTTTGGATGTCTTTAGTATTAATGTACAATGATGATAAAATGAAGAAAAAACACTGAAGAGGAAGGTGTGTGTGTGTTTCACGACCCCCCCACCCCGTACACTTTGATTGGGGAATGGGTTTGATTCTTTTTTCCCATTTTTCTGGTGATTCCTGCCTTGTAATTGTAATTTTTCTGTTTTTAGGGGATTGGCCAGTTTCCAGTGAAGAGAGGATCGAGGCTTTTGGGAACAAGGAGCATCGACGGGAGCATACCCATGACGGCCCCATAGTCTGTCTGGACACAGACTCTCAGTGGGACAACCTTCTCGTCTCCACAGACGGAGGTCATCGAACATTGTGCTGTGCACTGTGCGGCTGCAGGTTTTCCAACTCCAGAGAGTTTTTTACTCACCAACTTGAACACCGTAACGAGATTGTTAAACAAGAATCGATCGTGGAGGCTGGTGAGAGTTTGTCAAAACAGAGAGTTTTTGAGTGCAAAGACTGTGGGAAGGCATACTCATCGATCGGACAATGCCTCAATCATCAGCGTTCACACAAGCAGGCCTCGAAATCGGTTTTCCATCAGCTGGCACATTTAAAGAAAAAATCCTTTCAGTGCCCCACCTGTGGCCGCTCTTACTCTCGTGCTTCGGCTCTCGATGCGCATCGGCGTTGCCACGAGGAAAAGCTGTTTAAGGCAAGAAACAGTGACGGGGAAAAACAGCCGCTGGACGAAGTTACAGTTAAAACCGAAGTTAAAACCGAAGACTCCACCGACACCAGTTCTGAACAGTTAGAGGAGTCTCCAAAAAAACTCTTCGAGTGCTTAGACTGTGGAAAATCTTTCCGTACTATGTGTGGCCTTGGGACACACCAGAGATTCTCAGTCAACTGTTCAAACACGACCGACAAGGTGCGTGCCAAGCGTTCGTTCGAGTGCACCGAATGCGGAAAGACTTTTCACCGTCCCATGGCAATGGCATGCCATCAGCGTTGGCATAAAAGGCGGGAGCAGTTCCACGGTAACGATCAACCGTTTCAGTGTAAGGAATGTGGCAAGGTTTTTACTTCAGAGACCTTCTACAATAAACACCAACGTTTGGTTCATACTAAAGAGACACCAGCCAAGAGTTTTCTCCATCAAGTCTTTCAGCTCCAGAAGAAAGCTTTCGAATGCCAGGAATGTGGTCGCCGGTTTTCTCGTGCTTCTGCATTGCAGTCGCATCAGCTCTGTCACACCGACGTCTTTAGTGACATCATAGAGGGCACTTCTCAGAAGTCTTCTGATAGACAAATCCTTGAGTCGCACTTAAATAACCCAGACCGCGTCGCTCGTTTCGCAGGAACCTCAGCATATTCACGTAACATAATGCAAACCAATAGTTTAGAAAAAGAATCAAAGCAGGAAGCAACATTTAGAACATATAAAGATATTAAATCGGTCATCATAGCAGCTTCTGATCTTAATAAACACGACCAGGGCTTCCAACAAAACTCTGATCTTGAGTTGGTGTGTGAATCAGACCAAGAGGAAAAAGACTTTACTTCGAAACCAAACAAAGAAACTGTGCTTACTCCTCAGCCTATAGATCCAGAGATGGATGTAAACATTGTACAGATAGACTGTGTGAATTTCGATGAGGGGTTAGGAAACACGGAGACAGACCAAAGTCCTTCCCAAGACACAAAAGTTTTCAAATGCTCGGAGTGCAATCGGGCATTTGATAAAGCATGTTCCTTGCGCTGTCATATGTTATGGCACAGGGGAGGAATGGGGAAAAAGTCACGTTACCGGCGAAAAAGTCTCATGTTGAATCCTGTCCGGAGGGTTACAATTAAATGTGAGATTTGTGGACATGAAAGTTTTACCAAGGCCTCTCATTACGTACATTTGGGAAAACACGAAGAGCGAAAACCCTACAAGTCTATTATGTATCAGCTCGCAAATCTGCAGAAAAACAGCTTCAAATGCGACGAATGCGAAATGCAGTTCTCGCGCCTCTCGGCTCTGCAGTCTCATCAGCAGCATCACAAAAAAGAGAAGAAACCGTACGAATGCTTTCAGTGTGATAAAAGCTATTCGAACCTCAGTTCTCTTTACAACCATCAGAAAGTCTGCACTGGCGATCGTCCTCTGAACTGCAATCCTCTCAGCGGCCAGGACAAAAAGCCGGAGCAGTTTAATCCGAGCAAGACACTGCTGGGTCCTAAAGTTCACCATTGTAAAAAATGTGGGAAGGGATTTTGGTCTGTGGGTGCCTTCTTTCATCATAAACAGTATCATCTGCAATGTGGCGAGGTTAACGCTAGCAGTTCGGGAGCCGCTGTCAAATCCGAGAATGGGCTTGTAAGAAGTAAGAGACGAGGTCGTAAGAGAGGCTTGACGGGGAGCGACAACCGCAAACCTCGCGTAATGACCGATCGCATCAAATCAAAATTGTTTAAATGCGACGTTTGCGATAAATCGTATCGGGTTATTGGCTGCTTTCTGAAACATAAGCTTGTTCACCAAAACCAGTCTATCCCACCTCCAGTAAAGTCCTTTAAACATCAGGTTAACCAGTTGCAAAAGAACATTTACTGTTGTCCTGATTGTGGCAAAAAATGTTCTCATGCCATGGAACTTCAATTCCACATGAAAAGCCATGGCTATGAAACGGGGCTTCCAGTGGAAAACGCGGCGTTGGCCAACACTCCTGGCGGACCTCAGTGCCCGATCTGCTATGCCGTTTTCACTTGCAAGACGTCATTAGAAGATCATCAAAAACACTGCTTGAAAGCAAAAGAGGGACTTATAGAAACGTGTCATGGGGACAAATCGGACCATCTCGACGATGAGCTCCTTACATCTGACACGAAATACGCATGTGACGAATGTGACAGGAGCTTTTCTGTTTTAGGCGCCCTTAATTTTCATAAAATTATTCACCATAAAACGCTTGATTCCATAGAGTCGCAGGATGTGACCCCCAACAATCCTGAAGAACCAACCGGCAGGGCTGCGTTTTGTTGTTCCGAATGCGGTAGGAGATTTTCTTCAAATTCTGCCCTCGGTACACACCGGCGGTGGCATAAAGACAAAAAACTGGCCAAGTTTATATTAAAGAGCAGTAAAATGTCAAGGAAAACTATGGAGAATGGACCCTTCTTGTGTAACTTGTGTGGGAAGGGATTTTTTTACCTGTGCGTTCTTCGTCGGCACCAGAAATATCACCCGCCGATCTTGTCACAGCAGGACCCTGAAGTAAACCTTAAAATTACCGAAGTCCTCAGCGGTCCGTCTCTGAAGGGCACCTTGGACTGCCCAGATTGTGACATATCTTTCCTTAGTGGAACTCTCCTTGCAGCCCACTTTGCCTCTCATCATGCGAAGTCGCACAAAGCTGAAATCGAGCAGCAGGTACATGAGGAGGCCCCCGTTAGTCAACCTGCCCTGCCAGTTGCGAGTCCACCCACAGCTATGACTTCGGCAAACGGAGAAGACAAACCAAAGATAAAATACCAGTGCATCCAGTGTAACAAGAAATTTGCAAATGCGAGAGGTCTTCGTGCGCACAAATGGCAGATGCACAGGAAGACCAGAGGACAGTCGGCATCGGACACAGACGAAGACGTAAAACCGTTTCCCTGCTCGCAGTGCGAGAAGTGCTACAGATCACAAGCAGCCCTACAGAACCATCAACGGACCTGCATCGGAAGTAACGAAAGCCTGAAACAACCATACAATCCAGATGTAGTAGAAGAGCAACCATCACAGAATAGGCCTTTAAAGCCCGGTACAAAGTGCCTCTTCAAATGCCCAAAGTGTGGTAAAGCCTTCTCTAGTGAGAAGCAACTGGATGCCCATAAAGAGGCAGCGAACGCACGGCTACACTCTTGTGCACTGTGCTGTCGTGGCTACTGGACCGAATCTCAGCTACAGCAGCACCTCATTTGGCACGATGAAGTACGTCGCCGTCTCCCAACTGAACTCCGTTACAGGCTTAACAGTTCCATAGTTTCGGGATCCTCGGCCAAACCCCAGGTCTCGCGCACAAACCTGGTATCTAGAGCGAAATCACCTTCAACTGCTGCTAATGTGCAAGTGGACAGGAATTACAAATGTCACCAATGCAGCAAAATGTTTCTCTCCCCACGTGCACTCAAGGAGCACCAGGCTCTCCACAAGCCTGACGAGCCTTACCGTTGCTCTCTTTGCCCGAAGACGTTTGTCGAGATCAAGGATCTCATTGATCATCATCAGGAGTGTTTGGGTGATCAAGAAGTGGGAGACAACACTGCCCCCGCAGGTTCTTTTCGAGATACAGAGAGCCTGACGTGCATCGAGTGTGGGGTTTCGTTCAGCCAGGAAACAGACTTGCATCAGCACTACATCGATCATGCACGTGGCGAGTTCTGAAAGGTTCGGCTTAATTCATCGGAGGTAGTTGATTAACATGAAAATGCTTTGTAATATTTAACAACTCTAGTGTTCAGACGATTTGGCTCCATTAGACTCTACCATTCTATTCTGGCTTGTTATGAGACATTTTGCTGCACTTAATAACAATAGTTGTCTCATTGCTAAGGATTTTTTTTTCACCTTTTCAGATTGGAAAACTGAACGAAAAGAATAAGATAGACTAAGCATTTTCAGGTTTCTCTTCCTGTTTGATTATGCATTTGAAAAGAAAAAGCAGCTTGTTATGCGAATGAAGCACGTCTTGTAAATGCTTAAATGCTGTCGCATACTTTAGTTATTCAGCGGTTTAACCTGTTGCATTCTATTAAATAAAACGTAGAGATATTATACATCCAAAGTCAAGTCTATGTAATTAAAAAAAAATGTTTTATACGAAATGAAGGCATTACAGTCCGTAACAGAAATGTTTGAAATGAACATGTAGAATGCACACGTTATGTACATGTGGATAAAGTGTGTATACTTTATTTCCGTCACCTGGTGGTCTTCATGTTTACTGTATATACTGAATTGGTTTTGTAACCTTTTTATGTTTTGAGATTCCTCGTGGAGATTAATTAGCTTCGAATCACCTCTATGTAGATTTTTATTTTTTCCTTTCTTCAATCGCTTGACGTTTGATTAAACGCGCTTCAGTGGGTATATAACAGTGGATTTCGTTATGGTGGAAAGTTCTGTCCCTTTTTTATATGATATAAAAAAAACTTGGCAGAGCTTTTAAGTTCCACGTATCAAGGACTCTTCGTGTGAATTGACCAGGTGGACCATGAATTTACAGCAGCTTCTTTTTTTTTTTGGAATTAGTGTTTTCCAGCTGTTGTGATTAATTTGCATTTGTGCTGCACACAGTTAAAGATGCTCAGTGTCCTTCTCATGGACAGTCATTTTCCAATCGCTGTAATCTTTATTTCATGATCGTGATTACTTTGTGATAAAGATCTGACAGTGCATACCCACGTCATGCGTGTACTGTGTTTATGCCTTATGAACTTCTGTTTAAAAATGCTTTTAAATGATTCATTACATAGTATTATAACCGGTATATTTATCGTTTGCCATCAGTAAGCATTAAAATGAATGTAGTTATAACAGCGAGTCACTTAATTTCCTTACTTTAAATGTTTTTTTCCTGTAGGTATTTAGACCTGATTAGTTTTTTTGTTTGTTCCTTCCTCCTATGATGTTGAATGACAGAACAGCCACAAACTTGGGACAAACATGGTGTGCAAGATCTCTTGATGAAAAGGAATGCTGTTGTAATGATGTGTGGTGTATTTAAACACGTGAACGAGTTAATAAACCTGTGAATCTGCTGAATGTTTTATGGTGCACATTTTCGAATGAAAAATAAACAGCAGGCAAAAGTACGAATATAAACAGTTTCCAGGAGTGTGATTGAAATGGAAGAGGTTGCCTCAGATTTTCTCTCTCTTCTTTTACCTCAGAGAACCGGAACAGCATTATTTGCTGTATTAAGTCTACCCAAAATCTCGTGGTGTTTGTGGTGCAGAACACAAAAAACTAGATGGGTTACATACCATCTAAGAGATGATACACATTATGCTTTTTCAACAGTAAGAGTCAAACCCCCATATAAAGACATTGTAACTGCACTTAATTGCTAAATGTATGCGAACACCTGCTAATCGTACTAATATGAGGGTTTTGCCCAAATTGTTACCACAATGTTAAAAGAAATAAATTTTTCATGTTTTTGTTTGCTGTTGCTGTAAAACATCCCTTCAGTGGTGGTAAATGGCCCAATTCTGTTCCAGTATAACAGTAACCTTGTGCAAATGAGCTTCATGAAGACACAAAGTAGAAGAATATGAGGCTCCTGCACAGCCCTCAACCCCATAGAACACCTTTTGAATGAATGAATGCTGACTGGTCTCCTCACCCAACAACAGTGTCTGACCTTAATAATGTTCCTGTGAAGGCTGTTATAGCAGTAAAGGGAGGAGTAATTCTGGATTTAAATGTTTAGAAAGCACATATGGGAATGATGGTCATGTGTCCATTGGTAGCTTAGTGGTTAAGACATTGGATTTCTGATCAGAAAGTTTTAGTTTTACATTTACATTTACAGTTTTAACCTCAGCAACACCTCAACTGCCACTGATGAGCTCTTAACCTCCAACTGCTTAGTTGTATACTAAAATAAGGGTCATAAAGTTGCTCTGGGAAAGAGTCTAAATGTCAAACATTTGGTCTAATTAATAGTCTAGTTTCAGTGCCATAATCACAATTAATAAAAGTCCATCTCACACATAAATGGCATCGCTCAATTTTAGTTCAAATATTTACTTTTTAATTCTAGAGTATATATCTTGAGACATTGAGACATTTCATCTTTAGATAATTTAATAATTTATACAGCCCTTCATGAATACATAAACTAAAAGAGGGTGAAGATACAGCGGATGTTCCCTCTGGACTCCATTTACAGGAAAAAAGTAAACAGGTAAAAAAAATAAATAATAATAATACACATAGGACAAATAATGATTCACCTTCCTTCCCATTTTCCTCTTCTTTATCTTTCTTTGCCTTTCTTGATTTATTCGTAGTATTTGCACCATACGAGAAGGTACGAGTGTAAAATGATCAAGTGAAGCCCTCATATTTGTGCAAAATGGTCATTTTCTTCCTTGACCTGAAAAATCTAAAATTCTAAAGCTTGAGTATTTTGTATACAAAATTAGTTGATGACTTGCTCTTTTGACTAAATTGAGTACTGAAATGTTCCTCAGCTCGTGGAAGGCTTAGATAACTCAAAACGTTTATTTTTCCTCCATTCTTTTGTGCATCTTTCAGCTTTTTATTTTGCACCACACATTTTTTTCACTTTTAACTGCTCCTTCTTCCTGAAACAGGACAAGCATCCACCCAAATTTCACTGAGGTGCATCTTCCTAAGCACTCACTGTTTTAAAAATTAAAACAAAAATTATGTTCAATTAGAAATGATCTTTTTTTTTTTTTTTCCCTCATCTTATATATGGCATGTCAGGCCAAATCGACGGTCACCACGTACAAAGCAAGTCATATTTTACCTGAGATAATACTGTGCTTATTTATAAGTACATAGAACATCTTTATTATCTTCAGTAAATGCTTAATTTTGGGGAAGATTTCAGCGAATCTGGATGCTCTCCCAGAAATACCCAATTCATTATTTATTAAGGTAGCAAGACAATCACTTAACTACAAAAAACTTTCTTTCGGCTTCTCCCGTTAGGGGTCTCCACAGCAGATCCACTGCATGTTTGATTTGGCACATGTTTTTATGCTGGATGCTCTTCCTAACGCAACCCTCCTCATTTATCCAGGCTTTGGACCAGCATTAAGAGTGGCTGGGGTTGGTTCCCTGACCGGGGATCGAACCCGGGGTGCAGCGGTGAGAGCCCCGCATCCTAACCACTAGACCACCAGGGACTAGACAATCACTTAACTACTTAACTTGAGTACTTTAGTTTGCAGTTATGATGCAGATTTATTTACGTTTTAGTTTATGGCTTATTGTATTCAAATTGTTGTCTCGCTTTCCAGGGTGAATTATGTTGGTCCTATTTTCTTTACAATGGGGCACTAAACAGGTGTCATTGGATGTCCAAGCTTGGTGAGGCTGGGATTTAAACTAATGACCTTTGGAGCCAATGTTAATACCACTAAACTACCAAAACATATATTTTATTACCAGGGGCTCAAGTAAATTAACAGTTTGGCTAGACTCCTTCTTTCCAGTAATATGTATAGTCCTATTCAAGCCCTGAACCAAGATACACCTGGAACAGCTACAAACTGAGATTCATAGCTGAGATTGGTATACATGATTAATCCACTGAGCCATTCATGTGATCTTGTCAAAAGTGATTAAGTGATAACATTTTTACATCCTGTTGGGTTAAAAATTAACTTCACGGTTCATGTTTGGATAGATGAGAAGAATTGTATATTGGAAATAGTTTATTTTACATCTTGTAATGTCCCATCTTTTTTCATTAGATTAGATTTTTGTGCTTTTTTTTCATGCAGGAGATGTCAAATATATCAGGGTGGGGACATCCTGGTAAAGTTATCTTATCCTGAACATGAGTACTTGTCATTGTGTTGGGTTTACAATACTTAATTCTTTTTAACCCAGCCCATCACTTTTATTTTGTGGTATCACTTTGCAACTAGATTTTTACTCTTTGACTAAGAGTAAGTGAAAGATTTGCCCTTTTGCATTCACCTTTTTAAATACTTATTCAGTGAATCAGGCTGGTCTTATTTTCTTTATTCCTATTTTCGATTTTCTTCAATAAATATTCAAAACCTTTTTACTTTTTTTTATTTTGTAATATTGCAGCCTGGTACTAGAATCGTTTAAATAGATTTTTTTTTACACTTAGTAGATTAATGAGAAAGTGAAAACAGAATTCTAGGAATGTCTGTAAAATTTATTAAAAAGAGGGGAAAAAAATGAAAACATTGCATTGTTCATAAGTATTCAGTACTAAGTTGAAACACGTTTAGCGGCAATTACAACCTTGAATATTTTTGGGTATGATGCAACAAGTTTTGCACATTCCAGGACTTTCCGTTGTCCCTAAGCCACTCCTTTGTGTAACAGAAGCATTGAGGATGGATTTGGTCTGCTACACTGACTCAAGACTACAGTTTGCATTTACATCACCATCACTGTAACATCGTTTAACTGTAGTATATGGACATTCGGTGCAACCCAGATGAGGAAGGGTTCCCTCTTGAGTCTGGTTTCTCTCAAGGTTTCTTCCTTATGCCATCTTGGGGAGTTTTGCAACTTCCGACTCCGGCTATTAGATACAAACTTACACTTAAAAAGAACACCTTATTCTTTATCAGCACATTATCTGTGTAAAGCTGCTTTAAAACAATGTTCATTGTTAAAAGTGCTATACTAATAAAAAATAATAGAATTGAATTGAACTTTGGACTAGAATTAGGTGCAAGATCTGCTTTTATGTGTCTAATACATAGTGCATGCTACAAACATCATGATATGATGATTTGATAAGACCTACTTCTGTTTTTTAATCATTTACCTGGGCAGACGTTACATAAGGTCAGGTAATTCCTGTGTTTGGTTAGACATATGATATACATATAGTATATTACCGTATATAAACCCACTTATTGCCCTTTGAATTAGAATATGTCATAACCCCAGACAGATTGGCTGTACCTGAGCTACTGTCTGTATGTACTGTCACAATTTCTAAATATCCAAATGCATTTGGAAGAAGTGGAGCCATAGCGAAAATACAGAAGAGTAATTTAATTAAAAAAAAGTGTGCCTTAGTATTACAGAGATTGTATTATATTATTTGATTATTTTATAGTATTACATTTTGTTCAGGGGATAGCCTAGGCTTGTGTAATTTATTTTCATTCTTGAACAGCATCCTGCCTCATGTAGGAATAAAAACTTTGAAAGCTTTTCCAAGGTTTCTGTATTTGTTTTTTTTTTTTTGAGCAGGCTAAGCAGTTTGTGTGTGTATATACCCTTAAAATAGTCATGTTGTTTAACAGGCCCAACTGATAAAATAGTTTGAACAGTTGGCAGCTTTCAGTTCAAGAATATTTTGCTCATTTTTTACTGGCTGTTTCAGGGGGCAATGCTCCATGACATCACACATAGATATTAAGATATATAGACACAGTTATCCTGTTGTCTGACTTGTTCAATCTTGTTGTAATTGTACCAGTGGCAATGAGGCTCATTGTAACTGTTTTGCTGTTGGTGTTTGTGCGTAAGTAGATGTTTTATTACTTGAGACTAATGTAGATCTTTTTTTGTTTTATTTTATATTGTTAATAACTGTTCAAAATGTTTAGACCACAGCAGAGGTGATGATGATAAGATCATCGGGGGTTATGAATGTACACCTCACTCTCAGCCCTGGCAGATTTATCTAACCCATGATGACGGAGAGCGTTGGTGTGGCGCATCCTTAATTAACAGCTTATGGGCCGTGTCTGCTGCTCACTGCTACGTTCCGTGAGTATCTCACAGCATGTATTCTGTTTGTTCCAGTCAGAGAACATAAGTCAAAATGATGACTATGATTTAAATATTAATGTTTTCAATCTAGTCAGTAGTTTAATATTGTATGCTTTGACTAACTTAAACAACATTTACTATATTTGAAAATTCCTTCCCAAAGGGCTCATCGTCTTGCGCTTCACCTGGGAGAACACCATGTGTTCATTGACGAAGGCACCGAGCAGAGAATTTGGGCCGAGAAGGTCATACCACATCCCAACTATAATGACATCACATATGACAATGACTTCATGCTGATCAAACTGAGCCAACCTGCAGTTTTTAACCAGTATGTTCAGCCTATACCTCTGACATCCTCTTGTGTAGCGGCAGGTGAGGAGTGCCTGGTGTCTGGATGGGGAAATCAGATCAACACTGGAGGTACGGGAACAGTGACATGAAATAGTGAGTAATTTACAGTGTGTTAGATTAGAAGCACCGTTAAGACAAACACCCAGCTTAGAGTATTTTCTGGAAACTTTTTCTATTTGTGCATTTACTTATTATTTTGGTGCTGTAGATGCATAGACAGCTGAACTTGAAAATCACAACAAGCTGATTGTGTCTTTTCTCATCTTTTCCAGTGATCTATGCATCCGTATTACAGTGCCTGAATGTGCCTGTACTTTCAAAGGCAATATGCACTGCGTCCTATGGTTCCACAGTCACTGATAACATGTTCTGTGCCGGATACTTGGAGGGAGGCAAAGATTCATGCCAGGTAAAATCACAGTAGAACTGTTCCTGGATGGCAGCATTTTTGGGGCTGTAGGGGTGGCATCACATTATTAGATATAAATGAACTGTTGCTAAATGGTTGCTAAAAATTAACTAATAAGAATACATTTTTCCATTAATTTCTCACATGAATCCAATGATAAGTGTTGACCAAATATCTGGCTACTTTTCATAAATGCCATTACTAAAGCAAAAAAATCTTAGAAACCCAATGCAAGTGTCTCCTTTCACTGCAGCCAAAGCATTTTCCCCCCAAACATTATGGTTATCCTGGAGATTTTAAATGAAGGCAAATTGTGTTTTTGTGCAAATTCTACAGGAAAGCAAACATAAAAGTATAAAAGGCTCATGAAAAAGCGTAATAACTGTTTTGAACTGTTTCCCATGATATCCAGCTTTTCCTGAAAAGTACTTATTGTAAATGGTCTTGTAATTATAGCTGCTACCAAATCAATTTCTTTTCTTGGTGGAATAAAAAAAACATAATACAGCAATTAAATCCAGAGAAATATATTCGAGATCTGCAGTCTGCAACAGATGTAGGTTGCAGTAGTTCGATCTTTGACCATCCATCCAAAGGACGCAAAATAACATGTTTCTATGCCTTCTAGCATGCAGTCTGATTGTTAAAGCAACAGCTTCAAGAAACATAGATTTGAATCTAACAAGAGCCCGTGCTTTTTATTCCTGTTGGCCGTATGGCAATACAAAATGTGACTTCTGAATTCTGATTGAATAGAAGCTTAATCTGAAACTCACACTCGACAGTGCTGCAGCAGCGCAACCAAGATAAACGACATGAAATGAAGATAATATACTATAGAAAATGATTTAATACATATTCATTGAAAAAAATATATTAAACAGTAAGTAAGTGATTCTGATAAGTTTAGGTCAGCAGAAAAGTCCTGAGTCTCTGTTATGTCATTCAGGAACCCAATAAAGTTCTTTCTTTTTGTTCCTGATATACAAAAAAAATTCACTGCACTCCAGATTTATTTAATTTGTAGTTTATTATGTATTGGCCTCACTCCATGCTTTTGCCTTTTATCCAGGCTGACTCTGGTGGTCCTGTTGTGTGCAATGGGCAGCTGAAGGGTGTCGTGTCCTGGGGTGATGGATGTGCGCTTCCTGGCTTACCTGGAGTTTATGCTGAAGTCTGCCGCTACACTGACTGGGTCAAAAACATCATGGCTACCAACTAAAAGACAACATAAAAGTTTAAAATATGAAACTTTGTTATTTTTGATAAATCTCAATAAATTGGAGTTTCTATTCATGTATTGTTCAGATAATGCCAATAAGTAATTATGTGTAAATAGCCTTTTTATACAGAATCTGGTTTGTTCAAGCGTATTCACAATATGAGTCATACAGAACATCTTATATTTGTAAAATGCATTTTGTTATTTTTGCCTTTTCATTGCATGATTGTATTCTGTAATAAGTAATGACATACAATTTCTTGCACTCAGAAGTACAAACCTTTTTCTATTTCTTATTGAAATGCTATGATTATAAAGGTAACTTTAAACCAGATTACCTGAAGCAGGAGCTTTTTTTTTAGGCGGATGGCCTAATAAATGGGGGCACATCACTATAACATCCCAATACTAATGTACATAATACACTGCTGTCATTATTAGTTACTGTCATTGACCTCGGTCTGTAAAATTAAAGATAAAAAAAAGGGCTTTAATAGTTTTAATTGCTCAGAAGCATTTATTACTCCAGTGTAGGTTAAAATCCAAATTTCAAAACAGACTTGACCATTATCAGAAGCCAGATAAGCAGATCCCCCAACGCAGCCAATAGGAAGGCACAAGCCAGTGCACTCTTAGTGCCGGTCCCAAGCCCGGCTAAATGGGGAGGGTTGCGTTAGGAAGGGCATCCAGCATAAAACATGGGTCAAATCGAACATGCGGATCACGAAAGAGAATTTCATATCGGATCGGTCGAGGCCTGGGTTACCAACGACCGCCACAGGTATTGTTAGCCAACAGGGTACCGGTGGAAATTGGGCTACTGTTGGCCGAAGGAGGAGAGGGAGAGGAGGAAGACGTCTACAGAGACGGCAGGGAAACGAGAAGTGGAGGAGAGTGGAGGTTTGGGTTGGTACTTCAAATGTTGGTGCTATGACTGGTAAAGGGAGAGAGGTAGCTGATATGATGGAGAGGAGAAAGGTAGATATGTTGTGTGTTCAGGAGACCAAGTGGAAACGGAGTAAGACCAGGAACATTGGAGGTGGGTTTAAACTGTTCTTTCATGGTGTGGATGGAAAGAAAAATGGTGTAGGGGTGATCCTGAAGAAAGAATTTAGTAAAAGTGTAGTGGAAGTGAAAAGAGTTTCTGATAGGGTGATGAACGTGAAGCTAGAAGTTAAAGGCATGATGATAAATGTTATCAGTGCGTATGCTCCACAAGTGGGATTTGTGCGATAGAGGAGAAGGAAAAATTCTCGAGTGAGTTAGATG
Organism: Silurus aristotelis; assembly: GCF_946808225.1. Taxonomy (NCBI): domain Eukaryota; kingdom Metazoa; phylum Chordata; class Actinopteri; order Siluriformes; family Siluridae; genus Silurus; species Silurus aristotelis. The sequence continues at coordinate 36,067,523 of NC_139574.1, forward strand.
AAGTGGTAGAAGGGGTACTTAGGAATGAAAGTTTGCTGATTGGGGCAGATTTCAATGGGCATGTAGGTGAAGGGAACAGAGGTGATGAGGAGGTGATGGGTAGGTATGGTTTTAAGGAGAGGAATGTGGAAGGGCAGATGGTAGTAGATTTTGCTAAAAGGATGGAAATGGTAGTGGTGAATACGTATTTTAAGAAGAAGAAGGATCATCAGGTGCCGTATAAGAGTGGATGAAAGGTGCACACAGGTCAAGTCAAGTCAAGTCAAGTCAAGTCAAGTGGCTTTTATTGTCATTTCTACTATACACAGTGGTACACAGTACACAGTAAAAACGAGACAGCGTTCCTCCAGAACCCTGGTGCTACACTATACAACAACGTAGTGTGTGCTTTCATGATGATGAGCTTTTCTCAGCCTTCTCAGGAAGTAGAGACGCTGCTGGGCTTTCTTGGTGATGGAGCTGGTGTTGAGGAATAATCAGTGGAGAATGGCCGCTCTGTGCTCCACAACCATCTCTTTGGTTTTGTCAACGTTCAGAGACAGGTTGTTTGCTCCACACCAGGCTGTTAACTGTTGCACCTCCTCTCTGTATGCTAATTCGTCGTTCTTGCTGATTAGACCCACCAGGGTCATGTCATTGGCAAATTCGATGATAAGTAATAAAGGTGGACTATGCTCTATGTAGGAGATGCAACCTTAAGGAGATTGGAGACTGTAAGGTGTTGGCAGGGGACAGTGTAGCTAGACAGCATCAGATGGGTGTCTGTAGGGTGGTTTTGGAGGTGAAGAAGAAAAGGAGGAGAGTGAGGACTGAAAGAAGAATAAGATGGTGGAAACTGAAGGAGGAAGACTTTAGTGTGAGGTTCAGGGAAGAGGTCAGACAGGGGCTCAGTGGTGATAAAGAGGTGCTGGATGACTGGGAAACTACTGCAGAAGTGATAAGGGAGACAGCTAGAAAGGTACTTGGTGTGACATCTGGAAATAGAAAGGAAGACAAAGAGACGTGGTGGTGGAATGAGGAAGTGCAAGAGAGCATAAGGAGAAAGAGGTTGGTGAAACAGAATTGGGATCAACAGAGTGATGAGAAAAGTAGGCAGGAGTACAAGGAGATGCAGCAGCAGGTAAGGAGGGATGTGGTGAAAGCCAAGGAAAAGGCATATGAGGAGCTGTATGAGAGGTTGAACACTAAGGAAGGAGAAAAGGATTTGTACCGATAGGCCAGGCAGAGGGACCGAGCTGGGAAGGATGTGATACAAGTTGTAGCAATAAAGGATGGAGATGGAAATGTGTTGACTAGTGAGGAGAGTGTGGTGAGAAGATGGAGGGAGAATTTTGAGCAGGTGATGAAAGAGGAAAATTAGAACGAGAGAAGGTTGGATGGTGTGGAGATAGTGAAGCAGGAAGTGGATAGGCTTAGTAAGGAGGAAGTGAGAGCAGCTATTAGGAGGATTAAGAGTGGAAATTCGGTTGGACCAGATGACATACCTGTAGAAGCATGGAGATGTTTAGGAGAGATGGCAGTGGAGTTTTTAACAAGATTGTTTAACAAGATTTTTGAAGGTGAAAAGATGCCTGAGGAATGGAGAAGGAGTGTGCTGGTACAGATCTTTAAGAATAAGGGAGATGTGCAGACCTGCAGTAACTACAGGGAAATCAGTAACACCATGAAGTTATGGGAAAGAGTAGTGGAAGCCAGGCTGAGGGAAGAGGTGACCATCTGTGAGCAACAGTATGGTTTAATGCCGAGGAAGAGCATACCACAGTGCAATATTTGCTTTGAGAATTGTAAGGAAGTGTTTTATCCTCTGCTGCTTGGGCAGGATTGCCTTCTGTCCCCCGAATTCAGCCTTTCCTCTTGATCTTTGCTCTCCTACGTGCACGGGGAAGTCTCAATGAAACACACAAGTCAGCTTTCAGAGAGAAGTTTCAAAGTTTATTGTCTCACACATGAAGATATACTTCCAAAGTGAAGGAGAGAAAGGGGGTGGGCTGCCGTGTGTGTGTGTGTGTGTGTGTGTGTGTGTGTGTGTGTGTGTGTGTGTGTGTGTGAACAGAAGAGAAAGTTAGGAGAGACAACTCCACAAGGTTATGTTGGAACCACTGTGTGTGTGTACGAGCAAAGTAACACATGCCACAAAAGGATAGTTCAGGGTTTGGTCAACAGAAGCATACAAAAAAGTTATTCTAGAAGCATACAGCAAAATTGCTATACGTACTAATGGCAACTTCTTCTTCTTTCGGCTGCTCCCATTAGGGGTCGCCACAGCGGATCATCCGTCTCCATACCACCCTGTCCTCTATATCTGCCTCTTTTACACCAACTACCTGCATGTCTTCCCTCACCACATCCATGAACCTCCTCCTTGGCCTTCCTCTTTTCCTCCTACCTGGTGGCTCCATCTTCAGCATTTTTCTACCAATATAATTCATGTCCCTTCTCTGCACATGTCCAAACCATCTCAATCTCGCCTCCCTCACCTTGTCACCAAAACATCCTACATGTGCTGTCCCTCTAATAAACTCATTTCTAATCTTGTCCATCCTCGTCACTCCCAACTAAAACCTCAACATCTTCAGCTCTGCTACCTCCAGCTCCACCTCCTGTCTTTTACTCAATGCCACTGTCTCTAATCCATACAACATCGCAGGTCTCACCACAGTCCTATAAACTTTCCCTTTCATTCTTGCAGATACTCTTCTATCACAAATCACTTCTGTCACTCTTCTCCACCCACTCCACCCTGCCTGCACTCTTTTCTTTACTTCCCTAACACACTCTTCATTACTTTGCACTGTTGACCCCAGGTACCTGAACTCCTCCACCTTCTCCACCTCTTCTCCCTGCAACCGCATCACTCCACTGCCCTCCCTCCCATTCACACACATGTACTCTGTCTTACTCCTACTGACTTTCATTCCCCTTCTCTCCAGCGCATATCTCCACCTCTCCAGGCTCTTCTCAACCTGCTCTCTACTCTCACCACAAATCACAATATCATCTGCAAACATCATAGTCCAGGGAGACTCCTGTCTGACCTCGTCCGTCAACCTGTCCATCACCACTGCAAACAGGAAAGGGCTCAGGGCCGATCCTTGATGCAGTCCAACCTTCACCCTGAACCAGTCTGTCGTACCTACTGCACACTTTACTGCCGTCACACTGTCCTCATACATGTCCTGCACCACCCTCACATACTTCTCTGACACACCTGACTTCCTCATACAATACCACAACTCCTCTCTCGGCACCCTGTCGTACACTTTCTCTAAATCCACAAATACACAATGCAGCTCCTTCTGTCCTTCTCTATACTTCTCTATCAACATCCTCAAAGCAAATAGGGCATCTGTGGTGCTCTTCCTCGGCATGAAACCATACTGTTGCTCACAGATGGTCACCTCTTCTCTCAGCCTGGCTTCCACTACTCTTTCCCATAACTTCATGGTGTGACTGATCAACTTAATTCCCCTGTAGTTACTGCAGGTCTGCACATCTCCCTTATGCTTAAAGATCGGTACCAGCACACTCCTTCTCCATTCCTCAGGCATCCTCTCCCCTTCCAGAATCCTGTTAAACAATCTGGTTAAAAACTCCACTGCCATCTCTCCTAAACATCTCCATGCTTCTACCGGTATGTCATCTGGTCCAACCGACTTTCCATTCTTCATCCTCCTTACTAATCCTATCTACATCCTGCTTCACCAACTCCACATCCTCCAACCTTCTCTCTCTCTGATTTTCCTCATTCATCAGCTGCTCAAAATACTCCCTCCATCTTCTCAACACACTCTCCTCACTAGTCAACACATTTCCCTCTCCATCCTTTATTGCTCTAACTTGCAGTACATCCTTCCCAGCTCGGTCCCTCTGCTTGGCCAATCGGTATAAATCCTTTTCTCCTTCCTTAGTGTCCAACCTCTTATACAGTTCCTCATATGCCTTTTCCTTGGCTTTCGCCACATCCCTTTTAACCTGCTGCCGCATCTCCTTGTACTCCTGCCTACTTTTTTCATCACTCTGTCGATCCCACTTCTGTTTTGCCAACCTCTTTCCCCTAATGCTCTCCTGCACTTCCTCATTCCACCACCACGTCTCCTTGTCTTGCTTTCTATTTCCAGAGGTCACACCAAGTACTTTTCTAGCTGCCTCCCTCATCACTCCTGCAGTAGTTGCCCAATCATCCGGCACCTCTTCACCACCACCAAGCCCCTGTCTGACCTCTTCCCTGAACCTCACACTACACTCTTCCTCCTTCAGTTTCCACCATCTTATTCTTCTTTCAAACCTTACTTTCCTCCTCTTCTTCTTCGCCTTCAAAACCATCCTACAGACCACCATCCGATGCTGTCTAGCTACACTGTCCCCCGCCAACACCTTACAGTCTCCAATCTCCTTCAGGTTGCATCTCCTACACAGAAGATAATCCACCTGTGTGCACCTTCCTCCACTCTTATACGGCACCCTATGATCCTCCTTCTTCTTAAAATACGTGTTCACCACTGCCATTTCCATCCTTTTAGCAAAATCTACCACCATCTGCCCTTCCACATTCCTCTCCTTAAAACCATACCTACCCATCACCTCCTCATCACCTCTGTTCCCTTCACCTACATGCCCATTAAAGTCTGCCCCAATCACCAATCGTTCTTTCCTAGGTACACCATCTACCACTTCATCTAATTCACTCCAGAATCTTTCTTTCTCCTTCATCTCACAGCCAACTTGTGGAGCATAGGCACTGATGACATTTATCATCATCCCTTCAACTTCTACATTCACGATCATCACCCTATCAGAAACTCTCTTCACCTCCACTACACTCTTACTGTACGCTTCCTTCAGAATCACCCCTACACCATTTCTCTTCCCATCCACACCATGATAAAACAGTTTAAACCCACCTCCCATGTTCCTCGCCCTACTCCCTTTCCACTTGGTCTCCTGAACACACAACACATCTACCTTTCTCCTCTCCATCATATCAGCTACCTCTCTCCCTTTACCCGTCATAGTACCAACATTTAAAGTACCAACCCGAACCTCTACTCTCCTACACTGCTCCTTTTCCTGCCGTCTCTGTAGACGCCTTCCTCCCCTCCTTCTCCTCCTTCGGCCAACAGTAGCCCAATTTCCACCGGTACCCTGTCAGCTAACGATACCTGTGGCGGTCGTTGTTAACCCGGGCCTCGACCGATCCGGTATGAAATTCTCATTTGTGATCCGCATATTTGATTTGGCACATGTTTTACGCTGGATGCCCTTCCTAACGCAACCCTCCCCATTTACCCGGGCTTGGGACCGGCACTAAGAGTACACTGGCTTGTGCCCCCCGAATGGCTGGGTTATACGTACTAATGGCAACAAGATACATATTACCATACTGTGAGAACATAAAAACGGTTGACGATAAGAACTCCACATCTGGTCATGTTATTCGTTTAGCATAAGCAACAAAACGTTGATTATGTATCTGATGGAGAAGTGAAGAAAATTTTAGAAGGAGTTGCATTGTGTGTTTGTGGATTTAGAGAAAGCGTACGACAGGGTGTCGAGAAAGGAGTTGTGGTATTGTATGAGGAAGTCTGGTGTGTCAGAGAAGTATGTGAGGGTGGTACAGGACATGTATGAGGACAGTTTGACAGCAGTGAAGTGTGCAGTAGAAATGACAGACTGGTTCAAGGTGGAGGTTGGACTGCATCAAGGATCGTCTCTGAGCCTTTTCCATTGCATTGGTAACCAGAGGGGGCAAAAGTACACACATCCTTTACTTAAGTAGAAGTACAGATCCTCATGTTTTAAAATACTCGGGTAAAAGTTGAAGTACTGATTATACTTTTTTACTCAAGTGAAAGTAAAGAAGTTTTGGCTCTGACATGTACTTAAGTAAAAAGTAGTTATTACTGCTACCTGTTTTAGCTGTTAACTGGACCTCACATCATATTAGATAGATAGATAGATAGATAGATAGATAGATAGATAGATAGATAGATAGATAGATAGATAGATAGATAGATAGATAGATAGATAGATAGATAGATAGATAGATAGATGGATAGATGGATGGAGGGGATAGCCTTGTGGGTTAATGTCAGGGTCCCCACGAGGATGAGTTTGAGAGTTTGATTCCTGGTTGAGCTGGTTGCTGTGTTGGTAAATAAAACTTCTGGACCTTGTCAACTCTGAAAACATTTCCTTTCTGTGTTGGATTAATTTCTGGTTGATTGATTTCCTGGTCTTTAATGAAAGATAACCCCACCAAAAAAAAGCACTTCTGTGGTAGCTCAGTGGGTTAAGGCTTGTGCCTGAACATGGTCCTTAATATAGTCCACGCTGGTGATAAGGTTTCCAAGCCAGTCCTACATGCATTCTTTCTTACTGCGCTGGCATGAAACAAAGTATGAACCCTCCAAAAAGCACACATGCTTTTCAGCAGTGGTCGCTCAGTGGTTCATCGGATTAAGGCTGGTGCCTCGCTGATGGTAAGGATCAGGGTTTGAATCCTGCTAGTTGCGATGTCATTTATGTTCCTGCTTCCTAAATCTTTCTTTAGCTTTAGATTCTTGTGTTGATGGTTTAAAGGTAGATAGACCTGCTCTAAACAACCTTCCTGGCCTGTCTTCTCTAATGGTCCAGTGGGTTAAATCATGTGTCGTGCTTTTGGTGGGGTTCAGGGTTCGAATCCTGCTTTCTGCCTGCCAGTCACGATCAGGATTCGCTTCCTACATTTTTCTTTAGCGATATATTTTTGTTTTTAATGGGTTGAAAAGAAAGAAAGACCTGCTCTAAACAAGCTGCCCAGCTTGTCCTTCTTGATAGTTCAGTGGGTTAATGCTGGCACCTTGCTAATGGCATGAATCAGGGTTTGAATCCTGCTTTGTCCCTGCTAGTCATGATATGTGTTTGCTTCCTAAGTCTGTCTTTAGCATTATATTCTTGTGTTGATGGTTTGAAAGAAAAGATAGACCTGCTCTAACAATTTAACAAAAAAAATTATTAAATAAATTTCTGCCAGGAGCCTAAGTTGATACTTTTTTGGACGTTTCTGCTTCATAACCCCCTGTTTTCAGCTTCTCAGACGCCAGGGGGGGAGATGCCTGGATATTGCCCCCCTGGTTCAGGATACGCCCTCTAAAACCGTCAATATCCAACCTTCCATTTCTTTCACACCTTCCACACTCTTAGCTTGGAGCCCTGGACGGAGTTTTAACCAGCAACCTCTCAACCCAGAAGCAAAGCTCTTCCAATTAAACTACAGGATTTCTTGCAAGAGCCTGATTTTTAGGACCTTTTTTGGTTCTTTTATAAAACTTTTTAAACAATTTAAAGGATAGCTAAGGGGTAGGAATTGAATCAGGTGAGTCAGATAGCAGAGGCCGCATCACTAACCACTACACTACCAGAGGGGTGGCCAACAAGGCTATGCTTATTGGACTCTTGGTTTTTCTATAGTTTAGAGACCACTGTTTTCTCTTAGATCATGATGGTAGAGGGTTAAAACTTCTCCTTCCTGTTCATTCTCTCAGTTACTCGAAGTCTATGAAAAGTGACTCAGGTACAAGAATCACATCTCCAACACCTGCCCCACTGATATACCATGATTTACCAGCAACCAATTTTAATGACCTCTTATTGTTCTGTTTTTAAAACCTTCTTATAATGTTCAATATGAAACTAGAGTTAAGAATCGAACCAGGGAAGTCTTTCATCATAGATCACTAATGGCATTACTTCAAAACTCAAAACTTTGTTAGACATGTAAATAAGCAGAAAAGACAGAGACAAAGACAAAGAGACACAGACACAGCTTTAGAAAGAGTGAGAAACAAATAGAGAGACAGCAAGAGAGAGAGACATATACAGTGAGACAGAGACATTTACTCAAAGAGACACAAAGACAATTAGATAGAGAAAATAGAGAGACAAAGATAGCGAGATATAGCCACTTCCTGTTGGAAGTGTTTATCCCGAGCGACTCTTAATGATCTCATTTACTTAATGAGCAGTAGTGAGTTAAGGGCTTGCTCAGGTGCCCAAAACTGGAAGCTTGGAGGTGTGAAACATGTATCATATTTACAGCATGTGATATGTATGTAAGCATATGTACAGTGATTAAATATAAAGGCTATATCAGTGCAGAGATGTGTGGACATCATTAAGAGCCTTTGCTATGTTTCCACACGGACAGTTAATGAGGTGATACCGGAGAAACTGCATCTCTTCAAGTCAAGTCAGGAAGCTTTTATATATATAAAATGATTGACATTTTACAGATTTGAATGATGTATATATATATATTAATACAAAACGAATTTAAAATGTTGTTACCTAATGAATGTATCCAGGCTGAAGATCCACATATAGAACACAAGCAGAGAAAAGATGATGATGATCAGGAATGTGTCTGTTCTCAGTCATGTTTACATCACTGACTCCCTCTGTCTCATCCACATTAACCCTAAACTTCTTACTGCCTTCTGCCTGCTCATTCTTAGCTCCGTAAACTAGTCTACATCTGTGGTGAGTGAGAGTCAGGACTTTATACACCAGTGGATTGAAAAAGACACGCAATGACAGGAAATCGGTTGTTCGACTGAAATCGGCGCACAGTGAAAATAAAAAAAATATTTCACCAAATCAATGGATTAAAACTAAAGTAATAAGCCGGTTTTGAAAATGTAAGAAGTAAAAAGTACAGATATTTGTGTAAAAATGTAATGAGTAAAAGTAAAAAGTAAAAAATAAATAAATAGGCGAGTAAAGTACTGATACCAAAAAAATCTACTTAAGTACAGTAACGAAGTATTTGTACACCGTTACTTCCCACCTCTGTTGGTAACTGACAGGTTGACGGAGGAGGTCAGACAGGCGTCTCCATGTACTATGATGTTTGAAGATGATATTGTGATTTGTGGTGAGAGTAGAGTGCAGGTTGAGAAGAGCCTGTAGGGGTGGAGGTATGCGCTGGAGAGAAGGGGAATGAGTCAGTAGGAGTAAGACAGAGTCTGGGAGGGAGGGCAGTGAAGTGGTGCGGTTGCAGGGAGAAGAGGTGAAGAAGGTGGGGGAGTTCAGGTACCTGGGGTCAACAGTGCAAAGTAATGGAGAGTGTGTTAGAGAAGTGAAGAAACCCGGTGCAACCCAGATGAGGATGGGTTCAATCTTGAGTCTGGTTCCTCTCAAGGTTTCTTCCTTATGCCATCTCGGGGAGTTTTTCCTTGCCACATTCGCCACTGGCTCACTCATCAGCGACAAACTTACTTATGATGAACATATTCAATTTTATTTACTTTCACCACATTATCTGTGTAAAGCTGCTTTGAGACAATGTTCATTGTTAAAAGCGCTATACAAATAAAAATGAATTGAATTGAAGAAAAGAGTGCAGGCAGGGTGAAGTGGGTCGAAATTAATGGCAGGAGTGATTTGTGATAAAAGAGTATCTGCAAGAGTGAAAGGGAATGTTTATAGGACTGTGATGAGAACTGCGATGTTGTATGGTTCAGAGACAGTGGCATTGAGTAAAAGACAGGAGGTGGAGCTGGAGGTAGCAGAGCTGAAAATGTTGAGGTTTTCGTTAGGAGTGACGAGGATGGACAGGATTAGAAATTAGTTTATTAGAGGGACAGCGCATGTAGGTCGTTTTAAGATGGAGCCACCAGGAAGGAGGAAAAGAGGAAGGCCAAAAAGGCGGTTTATGTATGTGTTGAAGACATGCATGTAGTTGGGTTAAAAGAGTCAGATGTAGAGGACAGAGGGGTTTGTATTCTTCTTACAAGAAAACAAGATCTTTGAACAGTTTCCGTCAGGTTTCAGGACCATCATAGCACAGAAACTGCAATAGTTAAAATCACAAATGACCTGACCTGACAGGCATAAAGTTAATTTAAATCCTACCTGTCTGATCATTACCATTTTGTAGATTTAAATTGAGAACTATCCAGGCTAATGTAAGTAAAATACAAGGTGCCACAAGGTTCAGTTCTAGGACCTCTGCTTTTCACAATATATATGCTTCCCTTGGGAAATATTATTATAAAGCATGAGATTAGCTTCCATTGTTATGGTTAGCCAGGTTAACTGAGTGTGTTAAAGAATTAAAAGATTGGATGATGAATAACTTTCTATTGTTAAACTCTAATAAGACAGAAATATTGCTCGTCGGCACGAAAACCAGTACACAGAAGTTCTGGCAATTCCACTTGCATTTAGAAGTATGTACTGTAACTACTAGTTTAACAGTAAAGACATAGTACTAATAGACAGCAACTTGTCTTTTGAAACTCATATCACCCATATTACAAAAATAACCTTCTTCCACTTTAGAAATATTGCTAAGCTAAGAAACATGTTATCTATACTGTATATAATGCAGAGAAGCTCGTCCATGCATTCATGACTGTTATATTGTAATCCAATACTAGGTGGTTGTCCTGCATCATTAATAAACAAGCTACAGTTGGTCCAGAATACATAGGCCAAAGTTCTCACAAGGTCGAAAAAATATAATCATATAACCCCAATTTTATCATCCCTACACAAGCTACCTGTTTAGTTTTGAATTGACTACAAACTAATGCTACTTCCTTACAAAGCCCTAAATGGTTTAGCTCTCATGCATCTATCCAGTCTTCTTACACGCTACCATCTGTCACACTCTTCAAGGTCTCAAAACTCTGGGCTTTTAGTGGTTTCTAGAATAGCAAAGTCCACTAAAGACGGTATTGTGTTCTCACATTTAGCTCCTTAAGTTTGGAATAGCCTTCTTGACAGTGTTCGGGGCTTGGACACACTCTCCCAGTTTAAGCGTAGATTAAAGATGTATCATTTTACCAAATCCTACAATGATCACATCTCACATATCATAACCTTGTGCTCCAGTACATCTGATTAAACACATTATCAACTTGTGCCTTTTAATCTTATAAACAGCAGCTACGCTAATTCCTCTCCTCTGTTTTCTTTCTCTACCCATCCAGAGGCATCCTGAGATTGCGCCAGCTCCAGCTTTGTCCCACCTCATCAACATTATGGCCCTTCAAAGAGTAAATGCCGACCCCGCAATTATCCTGAACCATCTAGAGACGTACGAGTGCCCTTTGGATCACACTTCATGTAGATTTTTGACATTAGACTTTTTTGAACATTCAAAGACTCTGGCATAGAGGAGTTGGTGTTGGATCTATGATGATCTCAGCTGATGAACTATTTTATGAGTTGCTCAGTAGCTCCTCTGTGTACTCTACGGCACTATTAGCGACCTGCAGAATGCTTACCCTGACAGATTGTTTATTATCGGAGATTTCAACTATGTGAATCTCAGGACTGTGCTCTATGAACTCCATCAGCATGTGGACTTTGCAACAAGAGGAGCGAACACGCTGGATCTTGTTTACACAAACATCCCCAGCGCGTTTCGTGCAGAGCCCCCCATCTCGGCTTCTCAGACCACATCTCTGTTATGCTAATTCCAGCATACAGACCGCTAGTCAGACGCTCTAAACTGGTTCTAAAACAGCAGCAGGAGCTACTTCTGCTCTTCAAGACTGTTATGAGTGCACTGACTGGAACATGTTTAGGGAGGCTGCAATCAATGGCGATTCCATCAACTTGGAGGAATACTTGTCAACAGTGACCAGCTACATCAGCAAGTGCGTTGATGACGTGACCATCTCCAAGACCATCACTACACGCTCCAACCAGAAGTCGTGGATGACTGCAAATGTGCGTGTGCTGCTGAAACAAATAGACTCTGCCTTCAGAATAGAGGACAAGACGGCCTTAAGAACAGCAAGGGCCAAACTGTCCAATTCCATCAGAGAGGCGAAGCGCGCACACGCAAAGAAAATCCACGACCACTTCCATGACAGCAGAGACACCTAGAGCATGTGGCAGGGCATCCAGGCCATCTACTATAAGACAACATCACCTGCTTGTGACCATGACGCCTTCCTCCCAGATGCGCTGAACGACTTCTATGCCCGGTTTGAGGTACGGAACAACGTGAGGGTGAGGAAGACCACCCCTCCTTCCAATGACCAGGTGCTCTGTCTAACCACAGCTGAAGTGAGGTAAACTCTATGCAGAGTTAACCCATGGAGATCTGCTGGGCCTGGCAACATTCCTGGCATAGTGCTCAGGGAATGTGCAGAACAGCTAGCGGATGTCTTTACAGACATCTTCAACATCTCCCTGAGCAGCAACGTTGTTCCTACGTGCCTCAAGACATCGACCATTGTTCCCGTGCCGAAGAAGTCTACTGTCTACAAAACCAAAGAGATAGTTGTGGACTTCAGGAGAGCACAGTGTGATCATTCTCCACCGATTATCGATGGATCCTTAGTGGAGATCGTCAAGAGCACCAAATTCCTTGGTGTTCATCTGGCGGACAACCTCACCTGGACACTCAACACCAGCTCCATCACCAAGAAAACCCAGCAGTGTCTCTACTTCCTGAGAAAGCTGAGGAAAGCCCATCTCCCTCCCCCCATCCTGACCATGTTCTACAGAGGGACTATTAAAACCTGGACAGCTGCATCACTGCCTGGTTTGGGAACTGCACCGTCTCGGATCGCAAGACCCTACAGAGGATAGTAAGGACAGCTGAGAAGATCATCAGCGTCTCTCTTCCATCTATTATTCACATTTACTCCACACGCTACATCCGCAAAGCCAAGAGCATTGTGGACGACCCCACACACACGTCACACATACTCTTCACACTCCTGCCATCAGGAAAACGGTTCCGAAGCATTCGGGCCGTCACATCCAGACTGTGCAACAGTTTTTTCCCGCAAGCCATCAGGCTCCTCAATACACAGAACTGTAATGGAACTCTCTCACACACACACACACACACACACACACACACACACACACACACACACACACACACACACACACACACACTCTCACTTAAATGTGTGTTATCGAACTGTACAACCTGAACTTTACACAAACTCATTACTCATCTTAATCCATTCCACCATTATTTATTAATTATTATCTATACTTGATGGCATTACATTGTTTACCTGCTGTTTTTTGCACCTTTGACTGTATTACACTGTGTACATGCTGTTTATTGCACCTGCTTTTTTTTTTTTTGCACTGCATTGTGTCTGTTTATATTATTCTCAGTTATAGTTTTTACAGTTCTCCTAGCACATTACTGTATAATCGAAGTATACAGTAGGTTTACTGGTCGGCGCTATCTTGGGTTTTGTGTCTTGTCTTGTCTTGTCTTATCTAGTCTTGTAATGTCTGTCTGTACTGTTTTTCGTCTGCACTGTTTGCACTAGGTTGCACTCGATGCACTTTATGTAGCTCGTGTTGTTGTTTAGTGTAGCACCATGGTTCTGGAGGAACGTTGTCTCGTTTTTACTGTGTACTGTGTACCACTGTGTATAGTAGAAATGACAATAAAAAGCCTCTTGACTCTTGACTCCTGGTTGCTGAATGTCAACTGACTGTGGAAATGACATTTCTCATAATCACACACAATCGGGTATTAATAGTAGTTCTCACTATCCAGTGTTTGGTTTTGTTTAAGATTTATAGTCATACTCTTGATATCACCCAAATGAGGATGGGTTCCTTTGTTGAGTCTGGTATCTCTCAAGGTTTTTTCCTCATACCATCTAAGGGAGTTTTTCCTTGCCACAGTCGCCCAGACTTGCTCATCAGGGATTAATAAACATATTTCAATTATATACAAATTTTTTTGTTCAATAATTCTTACGTTCTGTTAAGCTGGTTTAAGGCAATGTCCATTGTGAAAAGCGCTATAGAAATAAACTTGAACTTAAACTTGAACTGTGACATTCTTAACAGAACTTGATGCCCTCCCTTCAGAAACTGGGGCGAACTGCCATGCTGAGGAAGCTAAAGGTGAAGGTGGTGGAGTGGCCAAGTATGTCTCCAGACCTGAACCCTATTTAGCACCTGTGGGGATCCTCAAGCAGAAGGTGTAGAAGCACCATGTGTCTTATATCCAGCAGCTCTGTGATGTCATTATGGAAGAGTGCAAGAGAATGAAGAGAATTCCAGCAACAACCTGTGCACCTCTGGTGAGTTCCATGCGCAGGGGTTCAAGGCAGTGCTAGATAACAATGGTGCTCACACAAAAAATGAACTCTCTGGAAACAGTTTTAACATGTTCACTTAGCCTCTACTCACTTTTGTTGCCAGTTATTTAGACAATAATGGCTGTATGTTGAGTTATTTTTAGAGGACAGTAAATCTGTACTGCTATACAAGCTGCACAATGACTAGTCTAAAGTATATCCAAGTTTCATTTCTGTAGTATTGCCCCTTGAGAACATATAATAAAATAGTTGCTGAAATGTGAGGGATGCTCCACAATGTTATGAAGGAATTTCAACACAATGTTATATTAATCAGAGGAATTGCAATTCATTTTAAAGTCTCTCTTTGTCATGAAAATTAACCTAATCCCCCCTCTAAAAAATTGTAACTGCATTTCAACCTTGCTGTAAAAAGACCAGCTGACATCATGTCAGTGATTCTCTAGTTAACACAGGTGAAAGTGTAATAAGGAAAAGGCTGGAGATCACTATGTCATGCTGATTGAGTTAGAATAACATACTGGTAGCTTCAAAAGGAGAGTGGTGCGTGAAATCATTGTTCTTTTTCTGTTAAAAAGGTTACCTGCTAGAAAACATGTTCAGCCATCATTGCATTGCACGAAAAGGGATTCACAAGCAAAGATATTGCTGCTGATTAGATTGCACTTAAATCAACCATTTATCGGATCATCAAGAAGTTCGAAGAAAGAGGTTCAATTGTTGTGAAGAATGCTTCAGGGCACCCAAGAAAGTCAAGCAAACTCCAGGACATCTCCTTGATTCAGCTGCAGGATCAGGGCACCACCAGTGCAGAGCTTGCTCAGGAATGCCAGCAGGCAGGTGCAAGAGCATCTGCACACAAAGTGAAGACTTTTGGAGAATGGTCTGGTGTTGAGAATGGCAACAAAGAAGCCACTTCTCTCCAGGAAAAAAACATCAAGGACAGACTGATATTCTGCAAAACTGTACAGGGACTGCTGAGGACTGGGGTAAAGTGGCTTTCTCTTATGAACCCCCTTTCCGATTGTTTGGGGCATCTGAAAAAATAGCTTGTCTGAAGAAGTAAAGGTGAGCGCCACATCAGTCTTGAGTCATGCCAACAGGATGCGGGATGTTGCTTCTTACACAAGTGAGTGGGCTCACTCACAACCAGAATAAAGAATTGTACAAAACATCCACAGAGAGCAACTTTCTCCGAACCATCCAAGAACAGTTTGGGGATGAAAAACATTTAAACCAAAGTGAACAAGTGATTCTTTTTTGTTCAATGCAAACGCAAATGCTCCTTTCCTGCTCTGACTTCCAATCCTATCTATTTTCTGCTTCACCATCTCCATCCACCCTTCTCTCTCTCTCATTTTCCTCATTTATCAGCTGCTCAAAATACTCCTTCCACCTTCTTAACACATTCTCCTCACTAGTCAATACATTTCCATCTGCATCTTTTATTGTTCTAAGTAACTTCTTCTGCCTGGCCAATTGGTTCAAAATCCTTTTCTCCTTCTTTAGTGTCCAACATCAAACACAGCTCCTCATATGCCTTTTCTTTGGCTTTTGCCACATCCCTCTTCACCTTCTGCCGCATCTTCTTGTATCTACTTTTCTCATCACTTTCTACCTACTTTTCTCATCACTCTGTCGATCCCAAATCTGTTTCACCAACCTTTTGCCTTATGCTTACTTGCACTACCTCTTTCCACCACCAAGTCTTTTTGTCTTCCTTTCCCTTTCCAGATGTCACACCAAGTACATTCCTAGCTGTCTCCCTTATCACTTCTGCAGTAGTTGCCCAATCATCCAGCACCTCTTCATCAGCACCGAGCCCCTGTCTGCCTCTTCCCTGAATCTCACACTACAGTCTTCCTTTTTCAGTTTCCACCATTGTATTCTTTTTTCAGTCTTCACTCTCCTCCTCTTCTTCTTTAACTCCATAGCCACCCTACAGACCACCATCCTCCACTCTTATACTTCGCCCTATGATCCTCCTTCTTCTTAAAATAAGTATTTACCATTGCCATTTCTATCCTTATAGCAAAATCTACCACCGTCTGCCCTTCCCCATTTCTTCCTTAAGGCCATACCTACCGATCACCTCCTCATCACCTCTGTTCCCTTCACCTACCTGGCCATTGAAGTCTGCCCCAATTAACATTCTTTCACTCAGCTTCATGTTCATCACTCTATCAGAAACTTGGGCCACTTGGTCTCCTGAACACACAATATATCTACCGTTCTCCGCACCATCATATCAGCTATCAGCCCCCTTATTTTGTTTTATGCTGGATGCCCTTCCTAACACAACCCTCTCCACTTATCCGGGCTTGGGACAGGCACTAAGAGTGCACTTTGTTGTGTTTTTCATTTCATGATGCACCAAATGTTGTCACATGGTGAAAGATCCAGGTTGCAGGCAGACCAGTTCAGCACCTGGACCCTTCTACTATGAAGTCAATACATTCCCTACATTTGCTCACTCTTTTAAAAATAACAATGTTATTTTTTTCTCTCTTTTCCACCTGGATAAACAACCCGAAGTGCCCACCCACACACTCTCACCTATTTTCACCATTTGTGAGCAGACAGCATAGGAATGTATCCATCTTAATACTAAAACCTTCAAAGGACTAAAATAATCAAGAGTACCTAATAAAAAATGAACTGCATTAGTACTGCAAAAAGTGTACATTTAGTTTAGGGTAATGGAGTATAAACGGGTAAAACATAAGCCTGAGTGAATTTATTTTCCTTTTTGAACAGTTTCCTGCATGACTCATGTAGGAATAAAGATTTTCCAAGATTTTCCAAGAGTTTGTGTCTGTCACCTTAAAATAATCAGGTTTTCGAAGATAAAATAGTTTGAACAGTTGGCAGCTTTCAGTTCAAGAATATTTTGCTCATTTTTTACTGGCTGTTCTGAGGCCAATGCTCCATGACATCACACATAGATATTAAGATATATAGACACAGTTATCCTGTAGTCTGACTTGTTCATTCTTGTTGTAATTGTACCAGTGGCAATGAGGCTCATTGTAACTGTTTTGTTGTTGGTGTTTGTACATAAGTAGATGTTTTATTACTCACTCGAGACTTGTTGTGAAATAATGTAGATCTTGTTTTGTGTGTCAGTTACTGGAATAAGGATTTGTACAATATATTATATTGTTAATAACTGTTTAATGTTTTTGATTTAGACCACAGCAGAGGTGATGATGATAAGATCATCGGGGGTTATGAATGTACACCTCACTCTCAGCCCTGGCAGATTTTTCTAACCATTGACGGACGGCGCTGGTGTGGCGCATCCTTAATTAACAGCTTATGGGCCGTGTCTGCTGCTCACTGCTACGTTCCGTGAGTATCTCACAACATGTTTATGAAAATTAATGCAACATAATCATTAAAAATAAATTTATTACATTTGAAAAATCTCATCCAAAGGGTTAATCAACTTATGCTTCACCTTGGAGAACACCGTGTGTTTGTTGACGAAGGCACCAAGCAGAGAATTCGGCCTGAGAAAGTCATAACACATCCCAAATATAATGACCGCACAGCTGACAATGACTTCATGCTGATCAAACTGAGCCAGCCTGCAGTTTTTAACCAGTATGTTCAGCCTATACCTCTGGCATCCTCTTGTGTAGCAGCAGGTGAGGAGTGCCTGGTGTCTGGATGGGGAAATCAGATCAACACTGGAGGTAAGGGAACAGTGACATGAAATAGAAGTGGAACTTCATAAGTAATTCACAAAGTGATCAGGATTAGAAGCACTGTAGAGATGAACAAATACATTAGAGTAGATTCTGTAAACTTTGTTGACTTTTCTGCTGCAGTTGGTACATAGACAATAATGGTAAAGCAATGCTGCTTTCAGCTAAAAGCGCAACACAAGTTGATTGTGTATTTTCTCATCTTTTCCAGTGATCTATGCATCCGTATTACAGTGCCTGAATGTGCCTGTACTCCCAGAGGCAAAATGCAAGGCGTCCTATGGTTCCAAAATTAGTAGTAACATGTTTTGTGCCGGATACTTGGAGGGAGGCAAAGACTCATGCCAGGTAAAATCACAGTAGAACTGCATGAGGAATGAATGCATTTGAAAAGCTCTATTTTTGTATATAATATACACATTTTTCTTCACTCCATATTTATTCATTTGTAGTTTATGATATATTGCATTCACTCCTTGCTTTTACCTTTTATCCAGGGTGACTCTGGTGGTCCTGTTGTGTGCAATGGGCAGCTGAAGGGTGTTGTGTCCTGGGGTGATGGATGTGCGCTCCCTGGCTTACCTGGAGTTTATGCTGAAGTCTGCCGCTACACTGACTGGGTCAAAAATATCATGGCTACCAACTAGGAGACAACATTATACTTTAAAATATGAAACTATATGAAAATATTTGTTTTATTAGAGTTCCTGTTTTTAAACTTAAGTCAAGTCACACATTTTTTCATGCCATTGTTCATAATTGTTCAGATGATGCCAATAAGTAATTATGTGTAAGAAGCAGCTCTAAACAGAATCTGGTCAGGCCAAGGCCATGTGGTTTGTTCACAATATGAGTCATACACAACATCTTATATTTGTGCCCTTTTACTGCATGATTGTATTCTGTGATTATTAAAGTCATATAATTTAGTGTCACATTTAGATGTTGATGTAATTCTCCTGTTTATTAAGTGACATGTACATATTTATTTCTGTCTCTTAATAAAAATGAAAATGCTATGATAATAAAGGTGATATTAAACCAGATTAAGCAAAGCACGAGCTTTTTTTTAGAAGCAGATGGCCCAATAAAGGGGCACAGCACTATGACATCCCAATACTACTGTACATAATACACTGTCATTATCAGTCACTGTCATTGACCTCCATCTGTAAAAGAAAAGATAACAAAAAAGTGATTTAATGGTTTTAATTGTAGTTATTTGTTCAAAGAATACATGCAGTGGGCAAGTAATAATGTAGCTTAGCCATGCTCAGAAGCATTTCTTAGTGCTTACCTCAGTTTACTTTCAAATCACCACTGTTTATCAGAATATGTTAAAAACAGCAATATTATTGATTGACCTATAACATGATTGTGTAATACAGTGCCTGTTTGGCAACACCTAGTCATTTATTGTCAGAGGAGGGAAGTAACGGAGTACAAATACTTCGTTACTGTACTTAAGTAGATTTTTTTGGTATCAGTACTTTACTCCACTATTTATTTTTCAGACAACTTTTTACTTTTACTCATTAAATAACACAAATATCTGAACTTTTTACTTTTTACATTTTCAAAACAGACTCGTTACTTTAGTTTTAATCCATTGATTTGGTGAACTATTTTTATTTTTTTTTTCACTGCGTGCCGATTTCAGCCGAACAACCGATTTCCTGTCATTGCGCGTTCAATCCACTGGTGTATAAAGTACAGACTCTCACTCACCACAGAAGGCAGTAAGAAGTTTAGGGTTAATGTGGATGAGACAGAGGGAGTCAGTGATGTAAACATGACTGAGAACAGACACATTCCTGATCATCATCATCTTTTCTCTGCTTGTGTTCTATATGTGGATCTTCAGCCTGGACACATTCATTAGGTAACAACATTTTTAATTTGTTTTGTATTAATATATATATATATATATATATATATATATATATATATATATATATATATATATATATATATATATATATATATATATATTTGGCTGTCAAAATTTAAATAATTTTAAACGGCACGAAATTTTTTTCCTTTCTTTACTTAGATATAACATAAATAAATTAACTCCAGATAAAAATATTTTTAATCAGTAAACTTTTGTTTTATTTCTGAGTCTCAAATCAAACACCAAAATCCGCCATGATTCTCACAATTTACCCTCTTGGTGGTGTTTTGTGGGTTTTTCCCTCATAATGGTGACACAAACTTAAATTACTGTCTTTATTGATCGTACAGATAAAAACAATACATTATTTAAATCTGTAAAATGTCTATAATTTTATATATATATAAAAGCTTTCTGACTTGACTTGAAGAGGTGCATTTTCTCCGGTATCACCTCATTAACTGTCCGTGTGGAAACATAGCAAAGGCTCTTAATGATGTCCACACATCTCTGCACTGATATAGCCTTTATTTTTAATCACTGTACATATGCTTACATACATATCACATGCTGTACATATGATACATGTTTCACACCTCCAAGCTTCCAGTTTTGTGTACCTGAGCAAGCCCTTAACTCACTACTGCTCATTTAGTAAATGAGATCATTAAGAGTCGCTCGGGATAAACACTTCCAACAGGAAGTGGCTATATCTCGCTATCTTTGTCTCTGTGTCTCTTTTAGTAAATGTCTCTGTCTCACTGTATATGTCTCTCTCTTGCTGTCTCTCTATTTGTTTCTCACTCTTTCTAAAGCTGTGTCTGTGTCTCTTTGTCTTTCCTGCTTATTTACATGTGTAACAAAGTTTTGAGTTTTGAAGTAATGACATTAGTGATCTATGATGAAAGACTTCCATGGTTCAATTCTTACCTCTAGTTTTATATTGAACATTATAAGAAGTTTTTAAAAACAGAACAATGAAAGGTCATTAAAATTGGTTGCTGGCAAATCATGGTATATCAGTGGTGCAGGTGTTGGAGATGTGGTTCTTGTACCTGAGTCACTTCTCATAGACTTCGAGTAACTGAGAGAATGTACAGGAAGGAAATGTTTTGACCCTCTACCATCATGATCTAAGAGAAAACACTGGTCTCCTAACTATAGAAAAGCCAAGAGTCCAATAAGCAAAGGCATGTTTGCCCCTCCTGTGTTGGTGTAATGGTCAGTGAAGTCATCACTGCTATCTGACTCACCTGGTTCGATTCCTACCCCTTAGATTTCCATTAAATTTTTTAAAAAGTTTTTAAAAAGAACCAAAAAAGGTCCTAAAAATCAGGTTCTTGCAGGGTATCCTGTGGCTCAATTGGAAGCGCTTTACCGCTGGGTTGAGAGGTTGCCGGCTCAAATCCCGGCCAGGGCTCAAAGTTAAGAGTGTGGAAGGTTCCGGTGGCTGTAGTAAGGAAGGTGTCAGAAATGGCTGTGTGGAAGGTTGGATGTTGTTTCGGAGGGCATATCCTGAAGCAGAGGGGCAATATCTGAGCATCTGCCCCCCTGGCATCTGAGAAGCTGAAAACATCGGCTTATGAAGCAAAAAAGTATCAACTTAGATTTGCATATATAGGGAAAATTCTGTCAATTTTTTTGAGGGGGTGTTGTTTATCCTTTGTTTCATGCTCCAAAACAAGAAATTCAGACCAGACAGAAACAAAAAAAGCAGGAGTCAAACCCTGAACCCCACCAACAGCAAAATACCAGTCTTAACCCACTGAACCATCAGGAAGGACCGGCTGTGATGGTTGTTTAGAGCAGGTCTATCTTTTCTTTCAAACCATCAACACAAGAATATAATGCTAAAGACAGACATAGGAAGCAAACCCATATCGTGACTAGCAGGGACAATGCAGGATTCAAACCCTGATTCATACCATTAGCAAGGCACCAGCATTAACCCACTGAACCATCAGGAAGGACAAGCTGGGAAGCTTGTTAAGAGCAGGTCTATCTTTTTTTTTAACCCATCAAAACAAGAATATGAAGATGTAGGAATCAGGAATTTAACCTACCTCATGACTAGCAGACAGAAAGCCAGGTTTTAACTCTGACCACCAACATTATCAAAGTACCAGCCTTAACCCACTAAGCCATCAGAAAAACACAGTATGGGAAGCTTGATTAGAGCAGGTCTATCATTCTTTTCAAACCATCAACACAAGAATTTAACGCTAAAGAAAGATGTAGGAAGCGAATACAGATGTAAGTAGCACAAGTTGAACCCACATTGTAAATTACAGGAAGAAATCAGGATTCGAACCATGAGCCCCACCACCAGCAAGATACCAACCTTAACCCATTGAACCATTGGTGAGGACGAGCTAGGAAGCTTATCTAGAGCAGGTCTATCTTTCTTTTCAACCACATTAATAACAAAAATATATCGCTAAAGAAAGATGTAGGAAGCGAATCCTGATCGAGACTGGCAGACAGAAAGCATGATTCGAACCCTCACCCGCACCATAAGCAAGAAACCTGATTTAACGCACTGAACCATCAGGGAAGACCGGCCAGGAAGGTTGTTTAGAGCAGGTCTATCTACCTTTAAACCATCAACACAAGAATATAAAGCTAAAGAAAGTTTTAGGAAGCAGGAACATAACCTACATCGCAAATAGCAGGCAGAAAGCAGGATTCAAACCCTGATCCTCACTATCAGCGAGGCACCAGCCTTAACCCACTGAACCATGGAAGAGATCAGACTGGGACACATGTCTGGGAACATGCTGGGCTGGGCATGTCTGGGATGCAGACTGGGAAGCATGTCTATCTAAGAAAGAAGGGATGTAGGACTGGCTTTGAAACCTAATCACCAGCGTGGACTATATTAAGGAACATGTTCAGGCACAAGCCTTAACCCACTGAGCTACCACAGACGTGCCTTTTTTTGGTGAAGTTATCTTTCATTAAAGACCAGGAAATCAAGAAATTAATCCAACACAGAAAGGACAAAATTGAAATGTTTTTAGAGTGGACAAGGTCCAGAAGTTTTATTTACCAACACAGCAACCAGGAATCAAACTCTCAAACTCATACTCGTGGGGACCCTGACATAAACCCACTAGGCTATCACATCCATCCATCCATCCATCTATCTATCTATCTATCTATCTATCTATCTATCTATCTATCTATCTATCTATCTATCTATCTATCTATCTATCTATCTATCTATCTATCTATCTATCTATCTATCTATCTATCTATCTATCTATCTAATCATGTGAGGTCCAGTTAACAGCTAAAACAGGTAGCAGTAATAACTACTTTTTACTTAAGTACATGTCAGAGCCAAAACTTCTTTACTTTTACTTAAGTAAAAAAGTTTAATCAGTACTTCAACTTTTACCCGAGTATTTTAAAACATGAGTATCTGTACTTCTATTTAAGTAAAGGATGTGTGTACTTTTGCCACCTCTGTTTATTGTCTTTGAGACACATGTATTTTCCTTTTCCTGTTCTGCAACAAACAAGGGTAAATCTCAAAAACACCCAAGAATTGGCCAGTAAATAGTGGAATGTTTTGTGGAGAGATGAGTCCAAATGCGAAATCTGTGGCTCTAACAGAGGAACGTAAGTACAAGCCCAATTCCAAACAAAGTTGGTATACTGTGCATAATGTAAATAAACACAAAGAAGTAATGATGGGCAGAGCTTCACCAATTTGAGAAAGATTGTGTCTACAAATATGTGGAACAATTTCTGAATAATGTTCTTCAACAAAAAGTTACAAGACAGTTTTATGATATCGAATAAAATTGTAATTATAAAGCACACTTAAAATCAATTAAATCTTATTCAAATGAATGCTGAACTTCATGTAAATGTTTAGTAGTCCACCTGATAGTAAAAGGAAATTGTATGAAACTGTAAATCTATCAAAACAAGAGACATCTGTAAACAACTTAATAAATTATGATTTAAAGAGCAAAATATATGTTTGTTATGATGCATAAATTTAATTCACAGCAATTCATTTTTATCTTTATAGCACTTTTCCAATGAACATTGTCTCAAAGCAGCTTTACACAGATAATGTGGTCATAAAAAATTATTAAGATGTTTTTTATAAGTGTAAGTGTAAGTTTGAGTGAGACTGTGGCAAGGAAAAACTCCCTGATATGGCATAAGGAAGAAACCTTGAGAGGAACCAGATTTAAGCGGGAACCCATCCTCGAAAGATCTGCCCCCTGCTATAGTCTGCATTATTTGAGGTACCAACAAATAACCTGAAAATTTTGATTTAAGTAGGCGTGGGGGATCATAATGTTATAGAAGTTTACTCAGATACTGCAGTGCGAGACTGTTAAGTGCTTTATACATCAGTAAAAGTATTTTTCACTTAATGTGAGATTTAATTGGGAGCAGTGTAGACTCATTATAACAGGGGTGATGTGGTCATATTTTCTAGATCCACGAAGGACCCTTGCTGCTGCATTCTGGGCTAACTGAAGCTTATTTATGCACTTACTTGAACACCCAGACAGTAAAGCAAGTAGTCCAATCTTGATGTAACAAAAGCATGAAGTAGTTTTTCTGCATCCTGTAACAACATCATATTTCTAATTTTAGCAATGTTTTTAAGGTGAAATAAGGCGATCCTGGAAATGTTATTCATGTAAGCCTTAAAGGAAAGACTACAGTCAATAATCACACCATGGTCTTTGGCTGCAGTACACACTGAGACAGAAACATCATCCAGAGATGCTACGTAATCCAAAAGTTTACTTCTAGCTGCATGTGGACCTAGTAAAAGTATTTAAGTTGAGCAGAAGGAAATTATCAAGGATCCACAAATGTCCTTTACACAGTCCTTAACATTGTTAAGCTGATCTCTCTCATCTGGTTTTGCTGAAACATACAACTGTGTATCATCAGAATAGCAATGGAAGCTAATGCCCTGTTTACGTATAATTTCACAGAGAGGCAACATATGTAAATAGAAAAGCAGTTAGCCTAAGACAGATCCTTGCAGAACAACAGAGAGTGTGGAGAACTCACCATATACATAAACAAACTGATAATGATTAGTCAAATAAGACAATGATGCATGTTCAACAACAACAACAACAACAACAACAACAACAACAACAACATAGTTCTAATTGTCTTAGCATAATATAACTATCATAATATGATTTGTTTCTATTAATATCAGTGGCTATGTTTGACATGTTGTATTAGGGGTCCCTGCCCCATGTCTCTATCGCCCAAAGGGTCTTTGACCTGAAAAATGTTGAAGACCCCTGGTCTAGACTGCACGCAGGCCTGTTCTGCACCTGGAATCTTCTACTACAAAATCATGCTAATGTAATAGATGCAGTATGCGGTTAGCATTGCCTTCCTCACGTATGTAAGTACAGCATTGATTGCCTAAAGATTATAGCCATCCAATATTGATTTTTGCCCATGTGCCCTATACACAGAGATTTAGCAATTTTATGTTGAGGAACATTATTGTGTAATTGTTCCACAGTCTTTCACAGATGGTGAAGCTCTGCCCAGCTTTACTTCTTTGTTTTCATTTATATTTTACACTGTGTAATAACCATAATTACATCCATTTTTAAATGTGACACCAAATAGTATGGCTTTAATAATTACAGAATACAATCTTGCAGTAAAAGGGCAAAAATAACAAAATACATTGTACAAATATAAGATGTTGTGTATGACTTATATTGTGAATGAGCTTGAACAAACCACATGGCCTTGGCCTGACCAGATTCTGTTTAGAGCTGCTTCTTACACATAATTACTTATTGGCATCATCTGATCACTTATGAACAAGGACATAAAAAAATGTGTGACTTGACTTCAGATTAAAAACAGGAACTCTGATAAAACAAAGTTTCATATTTTAAACTATTATGTTGTCTCCTAGTTGGTAGCCATGATGTTTTTGACCCAGTCAGTGTAGCGGCAGACTTCAGCATAAACTCCAGGTAAGCCAGGGAGCGCACATCCATCACCCCAGGACACAACACCCTTCAGCTGCCCATTGCACACAACAGGACCACCAGAGTCACCCTGGATAAAAGGTAAAAGCAAGGAGTGAATGCAAAATATAATAAACTACAAATGAATAAATATGGAGTGAAGAAAAATATGTATATAATATACAAAAATAGAGCTTTAAAAATGCATCCATTCCTCATGCAGTTCTACTTTGATTTTACCTGGCATGAGTCTTTGCCTCCCTCCAAGTATCCGGCACAAAACATGTTACTAGTGATTTTAGAACCATAGGATGCCTTGCATTTTGCCTCTGAGAGTACAGGCACATTCAGGCACTGTAATACGGATGCATAGATCACTGGAAAAGATGAGAAAATACACAACCAACTTGAGTTTCGATTTTAAGTTTAACTGAAAGCAGCATTGCTTTACCATTATTGTCTATGTACCAACTGCAGCAGAAATGTTTTCAGAATATAATGTAACCTTGGGATTCATCTCTACAGTGCTTCTGTTCCTGATCACACTGTGAATTACTTATAATGTTCCACTTCATATTTATTACTATGTTCCCTTACCTCCAGTGTTGATCTGATTTCCCCATCCAGACACCAGGCACTCCTCACCTGCCGCTACACAAGAGGATGCCAGAGGTATAGGCTGAACATACTGGTTAAAAACTGCAGGCTGGCTCAGTTTGATCAGCATGAAGTCATTGTCAGCTGTGCGGTCATTATATTTGGGATGTGTTATGACTTTCTCAGGCCGAATTCTCTGCTCGGTGCCTTCGTCAACAAACACACGGTGTTCTCCAAGGTGAAGCATAAGTTGATTAACCCTTTGGATGAGATTTTTCAAATATAATAAATGTGGTTTTAATGATTATGTTGCATTATTTTGCATAAACATGCTGTGAGATACTCACGGAACGTAGCAGTGAGCAGCAGACACGGCCCATAAGCTGTTAATTAAGGATGCGCCACACCAGCGCCGTCCGTCAATGGTTAGAAAAATCTGCCAGGGCTGAGAGTGAGGTGTACATTCATAACCCCCGATGATCTTATCATCATCACCTCTGCTGTGGTCTAAATCAAAAACATTAAACAGTTATTAACAATATAATATATTGTACAAATCATTATTCCAGTAACTGACACACACAACAAGTCTCGAGTGAGTAATAAAACATCTACTTACGTACAAACACCAACAACAAAACAGTTACAATGAGCCTCATTGCCACTGGTACAATTACAACAAGAATGAACAAGTCAGACTACAGGATAACTGTGTCTATATATCTTAATATCTATGTGTGATGTCATGGAGCATTGGCCTCAGAACAGCCAGTAAAAAATGAGCAAAATATTCTTGAACTGAAAGCTGCCAACTGTGCAAACTATTTTATCAGTTGAAACTCTTAGAAAACCTGATTATTTTAGGGTGACAGACACAAACTGCTTTATTTAGCCTACTCAAATAAATATACCTAAATATTGGAAAACAATTATTCCTACATGAGTCATGCAGGAAACTTCAAAATGGAAAATGAATTCACCCAGGCTTATGTTTTACCTGTTTATACTCCATTAGTCTAAACATAATGTATTTTTTTGTAATACTAAGACACAATTTTTTAGTAAGTTTAAGTTTTAGTACATTTGTCCAATTTTATCTAAATATCTTTAGGGCAGGGGTCCCTCAATTGAATTCACTCATGTTTTACCTGTTTATACTCCATTACCATTTTTTTAAACGAATGCAGGTTTTATTTAATAAGGTATTCTATGGTATTTTAGTCCTTTGCAGGTTAACTACATTTTAGGAGTTAGGAGGTCATGCATGTGGATATGTAGAAAACGTGACAATCCACACAGACGGTATCTCAGGCTCAGTGTTGATCCTGTATGGGTTAATGACATAAATCCATTAGTGCTCAAAATACATGCACTGTTAATAAACAGGCCAGTGACTAGGTGTACATATTGTTATGCATCTAACTTTTGCTTATATGAAACAAACTGGGTAAAATATTGGTATAAAGATTTACTTTAACCAAACAAATCTATAAATATACAGATGTTAAACTTTATTCTCATTGAAAATGCTCCATAGCATTAGTTACTGCTTTTCACACTCTTAGTATCTGGACAGTGGCTGCATCTGAAATCACTCAAGCTTACACTGAACTGTCATACATAGTGCATGACAGTTCAGTTCACTTTATGGGAAGAAGAAAATGAAAATGAGTGAACAAATTTTTACACTGATGTAAATGGTGAGAATCTGTCGTGGAAATGTGTACCCCTGTATTACATCTGCATTAAATGTTATTTTTTCCTGTTTGGTTCACCATGTAGTTTATTATTTAAAACTACATTACATTACATCATGTTATAATAATAAAAAAAAAAACACACTCATTTTATTTATCTTATTTGTTTGAAAATAGACATTTTGGTTTTGGCAAAACCTTTTTTTCTGAGAAGAAGGTTTTTTTTTTCATGTGTCAGATTATTTCAGAATTGTTCAATTGTTTACAAATTGTTCTCTAATTTTGATCGCCAGTGTATGTGTGTATGTATATATATATATATATATATATATATATATATATATATATATATATATATATAATATATATACACACATACACACACAAAAGAGATTTAATGCACCAGGGCCTGTTCTAGGTAATTATAATAGGGTGGGCTGGTACAAATAATCAGTGGGCAGTTAGTGACACTGCATTGCATTTCAAATTCATTTACTTTGTAGTTTATGATATATTGCACCAATTCCTTGCTTTTACCTTTTATCCAGGGTGACTCCTGTGCTCCTGTTGTGTGCAATGGGCAGCTGAAGGGTGTTGTGTCCTGGGGTGATGGATGTGCACTCCCTGGCCTACCTGGAGTTTATGCTGAAGTCTGCCGCTACACTGACTGGGTCAAAAACATCATGGCTACCAACTAAGAGCCAACATTATACTTTAAAACATTGTTTTATTTGATCTTAATAAATCTGAGTTATTTTTTCATCTAAAGTCGTCACACATTTTCATCTCATTGTGCATAATTGATCAGATGATGCCATTAAGTAATTATGTGTAAGAAGCAGCTCTAAACAGAATCTGGTCAGGCCAAGACCATGTTTGTTCAAGCCCATTTACAATATGAGTCATACACAACATCTTATATTTGTACAATGTATTTTGTTATTTTTGCCTTTTTACTGCATAATTGTATTCTGTAATTATTAAAGTCATAGTATTTGGTGTCACATTTAGAAGTTGATGTAATTCTCCTGTTTATTAAGTAAAATGTACATATTTATTTCTGTCTCTTAATAAAAATGAAAATGCTATGATAATAAAGGTGATTTTAAACCAGATTAAGCAAAGCAGGAGCTTTTTTTAGAAGCAGATGGCCCAATAAAGGGGCACAGCACTATGACATCCCAATACTACTGTATATAATACACTGTCATTATCAGTCACTGTTATTGACCTCCATCTGTAAAAGAAAAGATAACAAAAAGTGATTTAATGGTTTTAAATGTAGTTATTTGTTCAGAGAATACATGCAGTGGGCAAGTAATAATGTAGCTTAGCCATGCTCAGAAGCATTTCTTAGTGCTTACCTCAGTTTACTTTCACATCACCACTGTTTATCAGAATATTAAAAATGCCAGGAGGAATTTGGATAAAACTACAGAGTTCTGGGAGACAGTTCTATGGACTGATGAAACCAAACTGGAACTTTTTGGACATATGGACCAGCGGTATGTCTGGCGTGCAAAAGGTCAGGCTTATGACCAGAAGAATACCATCCCCACGGTCAAGCACAGAGGTGGGTCAATAATGATGAGGGGCTGTTTTTCGGCAAACTGGCAATCTTGATTGTGTACCTGGCATCATGGATTCCCAGAAATACCAGGTCATTTTGAAGAAGAACGTGATGCCTTCTGTTGACAAATTAAACCTTGGTGAATATTGGATCTTCCAGCAAGACAATGATCCCAAGCACACCTCCAAATCAACCAAAGCTTGGTTGGGGAAAAGATGCTGGAGTGTCCTGGAGTGGCCTTCTCAGTCACCAGATTTAAATCCAATTGAAAATCTTTGGTGGGATTTGAAGAAGGCAGTTGCAGCATGGAAGCCGTCAAACAGCACTGAGTTAGGGGCTTTTGCAGGTGAAGAATAATAATACTACACATGCTTATGTGTTACAAGACTTACAATTCTTATTTGAACTTCAAAGTTAAGTCAACTTCTGTTGTCAAAATAACTCAAAATAACTAAATATGTATAAATAAATATTGTTTTTTATCATTTATTTTCATTATCTTTCATCAACATCACTGTATTGTCTATTAAGGTGAGGGGGTTGAATATTTCTGATTGCGAGTGTACTGTATATGTTTGTTATGATGCATAAATTTAATTCACAGCAATTCATTTTTATCTTTATAGCGCTTTTCCAATGAACATTGTCTCAAAGCAGTTTTACACAGATAGATAGATAGATAGATAGATAGATAGATAGATAGATAGATAGATAGATAGATAGATAGATAGATAGATAGATAGATAGATAGATAGATAGATAGATAGATAGATAGATAGATAGATAGATAGATAGATAGATAGATAGATAGAACTTTATTGTCATTGCATAGTACAGGTACACAGCAACGAAATGCAGTTTGGCATCTACCAGAAGTGCAAAATGTAGCAGTCGTGCAAAAGTGCAGATAAATATCTAGCATATTTACAGTGCAGATAACTATCTGGCATATTTACAGCAAGCGGTATATATGAAAGTATATACAGTGAATAAATATAAAGGCTATTTCAGTGCAGAGATGTGTGGACATTCAGAAGTACAGTGAATAAATATAGAGGCGTACAGTAATTAAGAAATGTATAACTCGACCGTGAGAGAGAAAGAGAGAGAGAAAGGGGGGGGGAAGAAATATCAATTATTAAGTATCCTTACTGTTGTATAAAAATGTAGACTAACAAAAGCATAAAGTAGTTTTTCTGCATCCTGTAACAACATCATATTTCTAAGTTTAGCAATATTTTAAAAGTAAAAGAAGGCGATCCTGGTAATGTTATTCACATGTACCTCAAAAGGAAAGACTACATTCAATAATTTACCAAGGTTTTTGGCTGCTGTACACAATGAGACAGAAACACCATCCAGAGATGCTACTTAATCCAAAAGTTTACTTCTAGCATCAACAAACTGAAAATGATCAGTCAAATAAGACAATGATGCATTTACACACAACAACAACATAGTTCTAATTGTCTTAGCATAATATAGCTAGCATAATATGATTTGTTTCTATTAATATTAGTGGATATATTTGACATGTTGTATTAAGGGTCCCTGCCCCATGTCTCTGGTCCCAAAGGCCCAAAGGGTCCTTGTCCTGAAAAAAGTTTGAAGACCCCTGGTCTAGACTGCACGCAATCCTGTTTTGCACCTGGAATCTTCTACTACAAAATCATGCTAATGTAATAGATGCAGTATGCGGTTAGCATTGCCTTCCTCACGTATGTAAGGCCTTCCCTGAAAAAGACGTTTCTGAATGGAAGCATTTGTTGAACCTGTAATAAGTACAGCATTGATGGCCCAAAGATTATATGCATCCAATATTGATTTTTGCCCATGTGCCTTGTACACAGAGATTTAGCAATTTTATGTTGAGGAACATTATTGTATAATTGTTCCACAGTCTTTCATAGATTGGTGAAGCTCTGCCCAGCTTTAGTTCTTTGTTTTTATTTACATTTTACACTGTGTAATAAAGAAGAATTACATCAACTTCTATATGTAACACCAAATACTATGACTTTAATAATCACAGAATACAATCTTGCAGTAAAAGGGCAAAAATAACAAAATACATTGTACAAATATAAGATGTTGTGTATGACTCATATTGTAAATGGGCTTGAACAAACCACATGGCCTTGGCCTGACTAGATTCTGTTTAGAGCTGCTTCTTACACATAATTACTTATTGCCATCATCTAATAAATTATGAACAAGGACATGAAAAAATGTTTGACTTGACTTTAGATAAAAGAAAAGAACTCTTATTTATTAAGATCAAATAAAACAATGTTTTATGTTTTAAAGTATAATGTTGTCTCTTAGTTGGTAGCCATGATGTTTTTGACCCAGTCAGTGTAGCGGCAGACTTCAGCATAAACTTCAGGTAAGCCAGGGAGCGCACATCCATCACCCCAGGACACAACACCCTTCAGCTGCCCATTGCACACAACAGGACCACCAGAGTCACCCTGGATAAAAGGTAACAGCAAGGAGTGAATGCAATATATCATAAACTACAAAGTGGTTCTGGAGTGAAGTAAAAAATTGGAATCTGGAGTGAAGTAAAAAATTTTATATTATAAACAAAAATAGAGCTTTAAAAATACATTCCTTCCACATGCAGTTCTACTGTGATTTTACCTGGCATGAGTCTTTGCCTCCCTCCAAGTATCCGGCACAAAACATGTTACTAGTGATTTTGGAACTATAGGATGCCTTGCATTTTGCCTCTGAGAGTACAGGCACATTCAGGCACTGTAATACGGATGCATAGATCACTGGAAAAGATGAGGAAACACACAATCAACTTGTGTAGCGATTTTAAGCTTAACTGAAAGCAGCATTGCTTTACCATTATTGTCTATGTACCAACTGCAGCAGAAATGTTTTCAGAATGTACTGTAACCTTGGGATTCATCTCTACAGTGCTTCTGTTCCTGATCACACTGTGAATTACTTATAAAGTTCCACTTCATATATATTTCTATGTTCCCTTACCTCCAGTGTTGATCTGATTTCCCCATCCAGACACCAGGCACTCCTCACCTGACGCTACACAAGAGGATGCCAGAGGTATAGGCTGAACATACTGGTTAAAAACTGCAGGCTGGCTCAGTTTGATCAGCATGAAGTCATTGTCAGCTGTGCGGTCATTATATTTGGGATGTGTTATGACTTTCTCAGGCCGAATTCTCTGCTCTGTGCCTTCGTCAACAAACACACGGTGTTCTCCAAGGTGAAGCATAAGTTGATTAACCCTTTGAATGAGATTTTTCAAATGTAATAAATGTATTTTTAATGATTATGTTGCATTATTTTGCATACACATGCTGTGAGATACTCACGAACGTAGCAGTGAGCAGCAGACACGGCCCATAAGCTGTTAATTAAGGATGCGCCACACCAGCGCCGTCCGTCAATGGTTAGAAAAATCTGCCAGGGCTGAGAGTGAGGTGTACATTCATAACCCCCGATGATCTTATCATCATCACCTCTGCTGTGGTCTAAATCAAAAACATTAAACAGTTATTAACAATATAATATATTGTACAAATCCTTATTCCAGTAACTGACACACAAAACAAGATCTACATTATTTCACAACAAGTCTCGAGTGAGTAATAAAACATCTACTTACGTACAAACACCAACAACAAAACAGTTACAATGAGCCTCATTGCCACTGGTACAATTACAACAAGAATGAACAAGTCAGACTACAGGATAACTGTGTCTATATATCTTAATATCTATGTGTGATGTCATGGAGCATTGGCCTCAGAACAGCCAGTAAAAAATGAGCAAAATATTCTTGAACTGAAAGCTGCCAACTGTTCAAACTATTTTATCAGTTGAAACTCTTAGAAAACCTGATTATTTTAGGGTGACAGACACAAACTGCTTTATTTAGCCTACTCAAATGAACATACCTTGGAAAATATTAAAATACAATTATTCCTACATGAGTCATGCAGGAAACTTCAAAAAGGAAAATGAATTCACTCAGGCTTATGTTTTACCTGTTTATACTCCATTACTCTAAACATAATGTATTTTTTTGTAATACTAAGACACAATTTTTTAGTAAGTTTAAGTTTTAGTACATTTGTCCAATTTTATCTAAATATCTTTTGGGCAGGGGTCCCTCAATTGGAGTGACTACCAGTATTATTGTCCCTGCAAGCTTGCATACTTGTTTCTGTGGCGGGTTTCATAGTGTATCTCTTATCATGGTAACTCTTTCATTGTAAAACATCCCTTACCAATTACTACCTAGCCACATCAAATGCAACCTGAATTCAAGCTTGATAGGCTCTGATCCACTCATTCACAGACGCAGCCTCTGGCTCTTGTACCCTGCCCAACAAAACGTCTACTGGGAAATATGGATCTTGACTGACCTAACATTAGAAAGTGGGGAGTTCTCTGCTCCTCTCAGATAGTAGACACGTTTCACAAAAGTTTTCTGTAACAGTCCACTTCAATGCCAAATACTCCAAATTCATTGAACTATTATTAAGCATGTTACATTCTGGAGGGTGGAGACACGGCTAGCAAAGGCTGTTGGCCTGACATTGCATCCTGCTTTTGTGATAATAATGTATAGGTAGCATCCACTTCCAAAATTAAAGGTATAAGCCAAGACGGGAGCAGTAATACATTTGCCCTTTACATGTATTACTTTTATCCAGGGTGACTCTGGTGGTCCTGTTATGTGCAATGGGGAGCTGAAGGATAATCCTGGAGGTCCTGGGGTGATGGATGGGCGCT